>NW_026570970.1:6634846-7234846 GCF_026225935.1 Boleophthalmus pectinirostris | reverse complement strand
GCCATCAAAAAGGACAAATAAATGGAAAATATTAGAGATGTAATTATTATAATGGGTATTTCTAATTCATGAACACAGATTTCCAAAAACTAAACCTTGGTGCTTAACCATTTGATACCTGAGTTAAACCTGTTGGAAGAGGTGGGTGATAATATTTTTTTTTAAAATGTAAAGGAATTGTACTTTTACACCAACATTAGTAACAGTTTTATTGAAGTAACATGTACTTTTATTTGAGATTTGGTTCCTTTTCCCACTGTGATGTGGGCAATATTAAATGTTTTCGGTATTTGTGTTTCTTGCAGCGCTTCTTCAGATCTGATTTCGTTTTTCTCATTTTTGTGGCAGATTTTTTGCAACCAAAGGCAAAACAGCCAAACAAACCAAAACCAAAACAAAAATGGGCATGTTTTATGTTAAGCCAAGTGAACACTGTGCAATTTTTGGCCCTTTTTGAGCCCATTTTTCACTTGTGCGTTTTTGGGATCGGGCCGAGTTTTGGCTTAATCGTGTGTCGTGTTTCGGGTAGTAAACATTGGGTAACAAGAACCGATTAATACATCATGACCAGCTCCCGATCGCCAATCGTAGGTCGCAAGAATATCAAACCAGTTTGAAATCCAGTCGCCTCTCGTGAAGGTCTCACACAGAACTTGAATCGTGAGCTGTGAACTTTTAAACCCTGTGATTTGGTCGTACAGTTTGAGCTGGGGCTGAGTGAAACCATTGCAAATATCACACAGTGTATGTCCAGCATTAGTGTCAATACGATTATTTTGTTTCTGAAAACATGCAGAAGGTAAGAACTTTGTGCATTTGTGAGCATCTGAGCTTTTCTCCCAACAATTGTACTTTTACTCCAACATGAGTAACAGTTTTATTGAAGTAACAGTATTCTTATTTGAGTTTTGGTTCCCCTTCCCACTCTGAGTAAGTCTACACTTGACAAAAGCTTTATGTGGACAATATTAAATGTTTTCAATATTTGTGTTTCTTGAAGCGCTTCTTCACATATGATTTAGTTTTTCTCATTTTTGTGGCAGATTTTTTGCAACCAAAGGCAAAACGGCCAAACAAACCAAAACAAAAACAAAAATGGCCATGTTTTATTTTAAGCGAGTCGTACTTTATGTGATTTTTGGCCCTTTTTGAGCCGATTTTTCACTCGTGAGACTGTTTTTGGGGTTTTGGGATCAGGCCGAGTTTTGGCTTAATCATGCGTTGTGCTTCGTGTCGTAAACATGGTTTAAAGGGAACCGATTAATACCTCATGACCCGCTCCCGGCCATCGTAGGTCGTAAGAATATCAAACCTGTTTGAAATCCAATTGCTTCTAGTGAAGATTTCACACTGTTGAAGTCGTTCATATAGTGTGAGAACATGAATCGTGAGCTGTGAACTTTTAAACCCTGTGATTTGGTCGCACAGTTTGAGCTGGGGCTGAGTGAAACCATCAAAAATATCACATAGTATATGTGCATATGCATTAGTGTCAATACGATTATATTGTTTGTGAAAAAACAAGCTGTCTGAGCTTTTCTCTCGATTCAGTGTAACTTGTATACATTTGGTCCAATGAGGTTCATTTGGTCTTTCGATAATTTATATTATTAGGTTCATTTTTCAGACCAAGAGTTTGTTTTCATACCTGACAGTTTGGACTGCTCACTGCGCTCTTCTTCAGAGTTACATGATGTTGCTGTGACGTGTCGCTCAGCTGATTTAAACAGATTTTGTTTCTGTTTTCCCACCGGTGGAGGCAGGACGACAGCGCCACCTTCAGTCCGACTTCCTCAGGACAGTATCCCAGCTGTGTGTGAGAGTAAAAGTGTATACGTTTGATTTTTCTACATGTTCTGCTGTTGTGAAGCTTCAACAATCAGATTCTAATATTCATCATGACGAGCCACGTTTTCTGATCAATAATGTGTAAAACTCAATTCAGAGACACACACATCAGTTTGGTTTGAGCCAGGTTAATTCATCCACCGTCTTGAATCCAAGTCGTGTATCTGCTGGAGCTCTCTCTGGTGCGGTGAACGAAGAGGGTAAACGGTCCCAGGACGGGCCCCTGTGGTTCCCCTCTGGCCCCTGGTCCGTGGGACGTCTTTATGTTTGGGTGAAGTGCCGGTGACTCAGGGTGTAGTCAGTGTGAGCCGGAGCAGAACAGAGCAGGCACAGACTCAACAAGTGAAACTAAACCCGTATTAAGTGATGACACACTGGGAAATCAGATAAGTCCAGTAATCAGATAACCCAAGAAGCATAACTTTTCACACCATTTTGGAATCTTATCTGCTATTATCTCATCCATTTTTTTTATTTTTTATATAAATATTTGTATTAAGGAATCACAGTAGACTCATACAAGATTTACGAATCACTTTTTTCCTTTCAACATCACCATAATAGTACTAATAATAAGTGTCAAATCCAGATATGCTCAAAAATCTAATAAAGGCAAACAATGAAGTAATAATTATGAGGATGAAAAATAAAATCAGAAGTGAAAGAGGAGAGAAGAAAGTAGGATGGGGAATCTGTGTATCATTAGTTTATTTGTTTTCAATATAAAACCAAAAATAAGGAAACGAAAAAATCAACTATTTTCATCATTATTTGTCTCCAAAACCAAAATGAAAAAAAACAGATAACGATTTGTTTTTTTAGTTTTTCGATTTTGTGTTTAAATGAAGAATGGAAAAACGGATAACGGACGTTTCCTGTTTCCGTGACTTAAACTGAGACGCCGGACTGAACCAGGACTGGACCAGGACTGGACCAGGACTGGACCAGGACTGGACCAGGACTGGACCAGGACTGGACCAGGACTGGACCAGGACTGGACCAGGACTGGACCAGGACCAGGACTGGACCAGGACTGGACCAGGACTGGACCAGGACTGGACCAGGACTGGACCAGGACTGAACCAGGTGTGGACCAGGACGGAACCAGATCGGGACTGAGACGAGGACTTAGACCAGGATCAGACCAGGATTGAGACTGGGACTGAGACCGGGACTGAGACTGGGACTGAGACCGGGAACAGACTGGGACCAGACCAGGACTGAGGCTGGGACCAGACCAGGACCAGACGGTGATTAAGACTGGGACCAGACCAGGACTGAGACCGGGACTGAGACCAAGGGACCAGACCGGGACCAGACCGGGACTGAGACCAGGACTTAGATCAGGACCAGACCAAGACTGAGATTGGGACTGAGGCCGGGATCAGACCAGGATCAGACCAGGATCAGACCGTGATTTAGACAGTGACTGAGACTGGGACGAGACCGGGACGAGACCAGGACTGAGACCGGGACTGAAAATGTTTAGTCCTGGTGTAGTCCTAGTTTAGTCCTGTTTTAGTCCTGATTCAGTCCTGGTTCAGTCCATATGTGGCGCAAAAGTCCGGCATCGCAGTCACGGAAATCACGGAAACGGGAAACGGTCGTTATCCGTTTTTTCCATTTTTCATTTAAACACAAAACAAAAACAAATCATTATCCTTTTTTTACTTTGGTTTTGGAGACAAATAATGAAGTAAATCGCTTTTTCATTTTCTTATTTTTGGTTTTATTTTGAAGAACAAATGAAATGACACACGGATTAACAAGGCATTCACTGGGAGACCAAATATAGCTAAAAAATGATTATCTGGTCCATGTTAAACCCTATTTTTGTGTCATATTTTGGACTGCAACTAACAATTGTTGCCTAACCCATGTTATGTATACATCACATTTCATAAAATAAGAATGCGTTTGGGAGTTCTGCAGCCGCTTTGAACACAACACTGGAATTCTACCTAAAAAACCTGTTAAACTATGCGCCGCTAATGACGGGCTTCTCTTCTCCGACCCTCCCTCCGCACTGTTGTTGTTTTGCGTTCGCTGATGCAGATTCTTCTCCTTTCTCTCCCCTGTCTTTGTAGCTCCCCGCTGGACTCCTGTAGGCCGGGATTAACCCCAGACCCCCGGACCACCACCCCCACCTACCTGCCCGCCCGCCCGCCCGCCTCCCCCGACTCCTCCTCAGCCCCCGCTTCCTCTCTTCCTCTCTTCCTCTCTTCCTCTCTCCGTAGGCCCGTCGTGTTTTCCCCCCGGATGGTTCTCAATGTGAGGGGGGCGTGCCGTGCTCAGGATTAGGGACATTCACACGGCGGATGATTGGGAGATCAGGTGAAAAGTTCTGACCCCCCGTGGACGCTAAACAACTATTTCACTTTCAGTTAATTCGTTATAAGGGTCGAACGTGGAGCCTGATAATGAAATCGCTGCCATGTGAGAGTGGTAACTTTGAAGGGAATGTGTGTAAAATTCTTCATACATTCTGAGGGTTTCGGTTAAACAGCAGGTTTGGGATAAAATTTTTATTAAATTACAGCTGTTTTTATTCTTCAGAAATACCTCCTCAGATCTGACCTGAAACTATAGACCCTCTACCAGAAAAGTTAAATAGTACAGCTTTAACATTGTATGTGGTCATTAACTAAACCTAAATTAATAATAAAAGTAATTATTTGACCTTGATTATTACACTTTAGTTATAAGACAATTTGTTGTAAAAATGAACACTGAATAATGGATGAATCAGATCTATGAAGTAATAATAAACAAACTCTGGTGACTCTTTAATATATTGATATTGTGCAATATTTTTGGTTGATATCGACCTCTGCTGGGGCATGTTTTATAACTTTTTGATTATAAAGACAATTTAAGTGCATTTACTGACTTACTGACTTACTGACTTACAGATTTAATGTTTAATTGTAATTAATTGACATATTACTAAAATAATTAGCCCTGGTGAATGGTAACCATACTGAACTTTTGGGTTATTGACCAATGACAAAATTTTATTTAATTAGTATTAATGTGTATTTTGATTAATGATGAATTAACTGAGATATTGATAAATTGAATACGGACTGTTCACTTATATTTGATGCTTGTATGTTTGTGCATACATTGAATTTATGTTGGGTTAGTTTAAGACCTAGTTACTTTTATTTAAATGATGTTCATTTATGTTCTTTTTGGCCTTTTAGATGTTTTTTTTTTTTTTTTATGGACTCTGGATCACAAAGTCACAAAAATCATCACAAAATCAACTAAACTGCATCCTTCAACTCAATTTCGTTTTATGGTAGGAGAAAATCTATTATTTTTTTCCACTTACAAAACCTTGGATTAACCTGTATATTTACATGCACTGTGTATTTACATTTTTTATCCTTACTATTTTTATATACTATGAACCAGATATTATGTGTTCTTAATAAAGATTGAATTGAACTGAAATACTTTCAACTTGGACTGAGTACATTACCTTGGATTACACTAACTATCAGCTCTAACTGAATCATCGTGGACTGTACACACAAACTGCAACCACTGGACTGGTTTCCTTCCTCTTAAACAATATTATATTTTGTGTTTGTCTTTATTTTATCATTTGCTTTAATTTATTTCAATATGTAAATACTGTCTGGTATCTAAAGAACAAATCTGTTGCGGCGTTACACATGGTTGTAAGAAATTATAGGTATACTTCTGTGTCACCCTTTTTCATTTTATTATTTTATGCGACGCAAAATTGCTCAGACTAGATATTTAACTTTATTGTATTGCTCGAGCGCTACATCCACTTCTCTTTACGTCTGCCCCGGGTCACCTGAGCCTCTCACTTCTCACATTAGCGTTTATTTAAGAGTAAAAGGTGACCCCTACTGTAGCATTATGTAAACTGATCTGCCCATTAACCCTGAGCTGTGGACCTGCTACCTGATACTGTGTGTGTCTGTGTGTGTGTGTGTGTCTTTGTGTCCATGTTGTCGATGCTGAGATAAGCCGTGCCCAGACAGGAAGCAGTACAATGCCCTGGGAGGCCGAACAGGAAGGGGCGGGTCCAGCGGAGCGTTCCCAGGCTGCGCGGAGCCAGCTATGTCCCTCCACTACGGCGTCCGCTTTTGTATCGCGTGCACCGGCAATTAAGCGGCGTTTTATAGTGGGTAAAGCGTTTGTTTACGAACTGGAAGGTTGCCGGTTAGATTCCTGTCCCATGTGCATCGTGTTGTGTGACTTCACCCACACCTGCAGGCTCCACATCACAAAGAAAACTCTGAGAAAACTGATGAGATTATTTCAGATTTAGGGCAAGACACTGCAGATCAAATATTTTGGACAGATCACAGCACTGACCATAAACATCAAACTTATATATTTTGTATTTTATTATTATTTTCTATATTATTATTATTTATTTTGCAGCTACCAGCCGAAACATGTCACAAGGTACCCAAGAAAATAATTTTATATATTTAAATTTTATATATTTTGAGTTATAATTGATTTTGAAAGATCATGCAGAAGGGTTTGTTGACGTCAAAATCAAAGCCTGGTTTATTAAAGTTTTAACTAAAAATAAAATGCAATTTAAATCTGAGAAAATGTTGAAGAGGTTCGAAGCAGTGACATATTTTGTATCTAAATCAGGCCCCGTTTACACACACACAGGTATTTTTAAAAACTGAGACATTTTTCTTCGTTTGTTCACATATTTTACACGCAAACGGTGTGTTCGTCTCTGAAAACAAATCTTTCTAAAAACTCCGGCTAGAGTGGAGATTCAGAGTTTTAGGAGCTGATGTGCCAAAAGTGCGACCGATGTTTCCCTTTTGCTCTGATGATGATGATGATGATGAAGTATCAGAGCAGTAAACGCATTTCTTCTGGTGCAAACGCTTTTCATTTGCATTTGCACACACAGCTGATGTTTCATATCCATGACCGGAGACGAATGAGGCTTTAACAGATCTATGGAGAGGCGAGCCCGCTCACTAATGCACGTTTTTCAAGGTATATTTGAGTAAAATTGACAACTGTAATGAAATAAATGCGACAGGTTTGAATCTAATCCAGGTGATGCCCAGAGACTTGGTGTAGTTATGACGGCGCTCGATGGTGTATTTATGCAGGTTGATGTAAATGAAAACTTATTTGAAAACGATGCTGTGTGCACGATGTTATTTTGGAAAATGGAAGGAGGGAAACATAAAACTCAACATAAATGGCTATATGTTTAAACGTAGCCTTAATGTCTTTAACCTCTGCTCAAATTTGTTTTGTCTTTTTTTATTATGTAACTCAACTAAATACTGGGATTGTATGTTTCATTCTGTCCAGACTCGGTGGGGGTAAACTGCTACTGTAGCCACAGTTGCCTGGGACAGACTGGCGGAAGCGAGGCTGCCAATCTGTGCCATGGGCCCCTCCAACCACCATCTTCATTCACGCACACACTACGCTCATACTGGTCCTGGTTCTGTTCTGGTTAAGTCACTGGTTTGGTCCTGGTTTAGTACTGGTTGAGTCCTGCTGTAGTCCTGGTTTAGTCCTGGTTTAGTTCTGCTTTAGTCCTGCTTTAGCCCTGCTTTAGTTCTGCTTTAGTCCTGCTTTAGTCCTGCTTTAGTTCTGCTTTAGTCCTGGTTTAGTCCTGCTGTAGTCCTGGTTTAGTCCTGCTGTAGTCCTGGTTTAGTCCTGCTTTAGTCCTGGTAGTAGAGTTCTTCTTTAGTCCTGGTTCAGTCCATCTTAAGTCCTTGTTTAGTTCTTCTTTCGTACTGATTTAGTCCTGGTTCTTCAGTTCTTCTTTAGTACTAATTTAGTTCTGCTTTAGTCCTGGTTTAGTCCTGCTTTAGTCCTGGTTTAGTCCTGCTTCAGTCCTGGTTTAGTCCTGCTTTAGTCCTGGTTTAGTCCTGGTTTAGTCTTGCTTTAGTCCTGGTAGTAGAGTTCTTCTTTTGTCCTGGTTCAGTCCAGCTTTAGTCCTTGTTTGGTTCTTCTTTGGTCCTGTTTTAGTCCTGGTTCTTCAGTTCTGATTTAGTCCCAGTTCAGTCCTGTTTCAGTCCTGCTTTAGTCCTGGTTTAGTCCTGCTTTAGTCCTGGTTTAGTCCTGCTTTAACCCTGCTTTAGTCCTGGTTTAGTCATGGTTTAGCCCTGGTTTTCTCCTGGTAGTAGAGTTCTTCTTTAGTCCTTTTTCAGTCCATCTTAAGTCTTTGTTCAGTTCTTCTTTGGTCCTGTTTTAGTCCAGTTTCTTCAATTCTGGTGTAGTCCCAGTTCAGTCCTGGTTGAGTCCTGCTTTAGTCCCGTTCATTTTGATGTAGACCTGGGATAATCTGCCTTCATCCTGTCTCATTACATCTATAATACTCCCTGTGGTCTCTGCAGCGTCTCCGCAGGTTTGGACAGAGAAGGACAAAGACGCTAAATGACTGAACGAGGGATTTGAAGGATTTTGAGATGGAGCGATTCGGCGTTTACCTCTCTCTGGTACAAAAGGTAATCTGGGTTTAGTTACGCGTGTTAGAAAACAATTAAGTTAGTGGAGAGTGAGTAAGAGCAAAGTGAAGCACAGGTCACTAAACACTTCATGATTTTATTAGAGAACAAGAAAGAAAAAAATGTGGCTTTATGTTTATGTAACTTATTTTTTTAATGTTTTTAATAAATTTTGTGATTTAAAAAATTATAATAATAATAAATAAAAGATACTATAAAACTATAAAATATCAAAAATATATATTAATAAAATAAAAATAAAAATAAATAAACAAAATAACAAAATAAAATAAAATAAAAATATATGAATACAATTAAATAGAATATACACTATTTTCTGATCTGTTATTATGTTGTTTCTTCATCACAAACAGACCTGCAGTTGTGTTTTGTTCTGTTCACACGTTTAACACAAAAATCTGCAGATTTAGGCTGAGTTCCTCTAAACAGAAAACACCGTTCCACCTTGTGATGTCACATGGTAACACAGGAAGTGCTCCACTGTGTGTTCAAGCTGCAAACAGCAATCATTTAGATCTGTGGTCCACAACCTTTTTTGCAGACCGGGGGTGAAGTCCTTGTTAATACGTCGTTTAGTCCTGGTTTAGACTTGGTATAGTTCTGGTTTAGACTTGGTTTAGTTCTGGTTTAATCCTGGTTTAGACCTGGTGTAGACCTGGTTTAGTCCTAGTTTAGTCCTGGTTTAGGCCTAGTTTAGTCCTGGTTTAGTCCTGATTGTGTCCCAGTTTAGAGCTGGTTGAGACCTGGTGTAGACCTGGTTTAGACCTAGTTTAGTCCTGGTTTAGTCCTGGATTAGTCCTGGATTAGTCCTGGTTTAGTCCTGGTTTAGTCTCAGTTTAGACCTGGTTTAGTCCTGGTTTAGACCTGGTTTAGACCAGGTTTAAACCTGGTTTAGTCCTGGTTTAGTCCTGGTGTAGACCTGGTTTAGACCTTGTTTAGTTCTGGTTTAGTCTCAGCTGTCTTTACCGACTCTAAGGGGAGACTCACATACACCCAATTTGAAAACCAATGATTTAGATCATTTCATCGCTGGAATTGCCAGTCTCTACTGAACAAAAGGTAGATATTATTATATTTCTTGACATCACAAGGTGGAGCAGAGCATTTTGAGCTTTGGAAATGTAAACAAACAACACAAGATACTCAAACGTGTGAATGAAACCAAACACAACTCGAGGTCTGTTTTTGATGAGGTCTAAGATGACTTAACGCTCACAGGGTAAATTCTGAGTAATACAGGACCTTTAATCAACTATTAGCTCATTACAAATCAAGTCTTATTCATGTTTTATTAAAGGTGCACTATGTAACTTTTCTGTTTGAGCGTCCATCACCTGCTCGTTTCAATGAATATGTCATTTCTTTGCCTGAATTGTTCCACAGAGTGACATTAAACAGCTCTACTTTACATTTATTCAATTACAGGTGGTTTTATAGTTCAACAAAACAGGCATTCTGACTGTGAACGGGGTCGCCTCTCCACAGATCTGACCTGTAACTTGATCCGGTTTGGTCTCCATGAAGATAAAAACGTTCTTTAAGGCTATAAACAGTGTATATTATTATAAGGTTTGGTTATTAAGCTCGTTTTTTTTGGTTCACATTTTAACTCTGTCCTCCCAAGAGCCAATTAACTCTTTCTTTGTTATCACACCATCCTCCTCCTCTCCTCCTCTTCATCGGGCCCAGTGCCACATGAGCGCTTTGGGCTTTGGGCCTGAGGGGGGGGGGGTCTTTCACACCCGTGTCCCGTCCCGCGGTGAGGGGACGGGGAGGGGGGTCGTGAGGGGGAGTATCCTGGGCCCTGACATAATAAAGGACTCCTGTTTTTTCTTGGCGTTTTTAATTTTGTTTTGCTGTGATTTTGTGCGGAGTGGGAGTGAGGGGAGTGGACAGGGCTCGGTGAGAAAATCTGCTTCATAAACATCACACAGGAGCGCACAGAAACGGTTTCCCAGGGTAGCGATTTCTGGGCCAGCGTTACACTTTTAAGACAACAAAAAGTAAAACGTGAAAGTTAAAGGACGACCTTAAAGAGCCCATAGTACGATACTTTCTGATCTATGTTTGTTTGACATTTATTTAGTAAGAAGTTAACCCCTTGAGATGGAGCGTCTCGATTTCGAGGGGGTCATCAGAACAGGTACAGCAGCAGAAAAGACATTTACCATAGAATATACAATAGACAAGACAAAAAATAGCAAAAAAAAGTCAGGCACACACACACATTTACACACTAACATACAGGGCTCTCAAAATTATAATGTTTTCTCACCACAAACAGACCTGCAGTTATGTTTTGTTTCATTCAAACCTGTTGAACACATAAACTTTTTTTACTCTAAAGCATATTTAGGCTTTAGAGTAAAAAAACAAAACTGAAAACACTATGTTCCACCTTGTGATGTCATGTGGTAATACAGGAAGTGCTCCACGGTGTTTTTAAACTCCATGGACCTTCACAAGAATCGTTTGGATGATTTCAGCCCTGGAATTGTCCATTTCAACTGAACAAAAGATAAAAGGTGAAAGGTGAATGTAACAACAGTTTTACATGACTAAAAGCTCACAAGAGTCAATTTTGCATAATATAGGACCATTAAGGAAGTCTACATCGAACAATAAATAAATAAATACATAAAAGAAAAAAGGGCACATGTCATGGCACCATACACTGGTAAAAAAAAAATGTTGTCTCAACTTTAAATAATGAGCAAACCTGCTGCAAAGTTTTTTTTTGAGTTAACGCTAATCATTTCCTGGGGTCAACTAATTATTCCTTTTTCTTTACATGTGAATATTTGTTCACAAAAAAACATAAAAAGTCATGCAAGCATTTTATTTGCTGTTTAGTGAAGTCATTACATTAGTATTAGTAAAATGAGTTTCCTCTGCAGGGTCTCTGGGTGCTTCCTTAGAGACAGGGTGAGGAGCTGAGTCTCACGGAGCTCGGAGTAGAGCCGCTACTCCTCCACGTGGAGAGGAGCAGCTGAGGAGGCTCAGGCATCTGCTCTGGATGTCTCCTGGGCAACTCCCTTGGGAGGAGGCCCTGGAGAAGACCCAGGACATGCTGGAGGGACTACTGTATGTCTCTCAGCTGGCCTGGGAACGCCTTGGGGTCCCCTCAGAGGAGCTGGAGGAAGTGTCTGGGGTGTAGGAAGTCTAAGAGTCCCTGCTTAGACTGCTGCCCCCACGACCCGACCCCAGATAAGCAAAAGAAAATGGATGGATTATTAGCTGAACCAGGAAATGGTTAACCTATCAACTCTTGTCGAGGCAGTCAATTTAAAAAGCTCTGCAGCAGGTTTGCTCACTATTTTAAATTTTAAGAACGAACTGTTAAATTTAAGTCTTTAAGCTCAAGTGAAGAAGTCAAGTACATACACTGGAAAGAAAACAATATCTAGATAATTAAAATGACTTAAATTAAGATCATTTTACTTTATTTGAGGATATTCAACTTGACAAGAAAAATTATCTACCAATGGAATAAGTGTGTTTGTTTTTTTTAATTCAAGCAATATTCAATTTTGTTTCTTTTTTCAAGTGCAAAAAGTTGTTGTTTTTCTTATTGTAAGTGCAGCAAGATGTATTTTCAAGTACAAAAAGTCTTGTTCTAGTGGCAGATAATTTTACTTATCAAGTGAAATTTACTCAAATCATGATAAAAATTTCTTAATTCAAGTCATCTTAACTTGACTAGACTTTATTTTTTGCAGTGTACTATAACATCACATTTTACCAGAGCAATAAACCACAAACAATGTAAATAAACTATTATCAATAAAAATACACTGGGTATTTCAAGTGGTAGATAGTTATAAAGTGGAGTACATAATTTCCACTGTAGTTCTCGTACCACAGTTTGAGAAACACGGACATAGATCAATTGTTGCCAAAGATAAACTCTAAAAATATCACCCGTTTCATTTGATTAAACCTCTACAATTCAATTACCGCGTTATGTAATTAGCAGCGACGGCCCGGTGATGAGTCCCGTTATCACCGGCAGATCAGATTTTCTCAGGCTTAAGCCCCGCCCCCCTCCCACCCCCAGGCAGCTGACCCCCCACCCCGGGCTCCCGCGTGACCTCTGACCCCTGACACATGTCCACGCCACCAGCAGATAACCCGAAAAGCCCCGGAGAGGAGAGCAGTCGTCACGGTAACGCACTCACGCTCTCCTATCTGCACCATCTTAAGTCTAAAACAACAACACGAGGATGAAGCGAGACTGACGAGGACGCGGTCGGTGTGATAATGTGTTCTGGCCTTGTCGGGGTTAATTAAAGTAAATAAGCTGCAACTGTGTTACTAAAGATAAATGGAGAAGGAATAAACACATACAATAAAAAAGCAGTCAGGCAGTGTTTTGTCAGATTTTCTTGCTGCATTCTCTATTTTAAAAAAGCAAAAAAAAAAAAAGACTTTTTTTTTCACAAAAGTTAAAATTTGCTGCTACTTTGCAATAACAAATGTGGTCCAAGTAAATGACGTGCAGCTGTGTGACTATATGTAAATTAGTTACCAAAACTTAAAATTATTGAGGCCATTGATTGTCTCAATTATTTTAAGTTGATGAACTTAAAAGTCAAACATTTGCAGTTAACATGACTCATAGTTTTCTGTTAAGGCAACTCAGTTATTTTCATTTATTATGACTTAAAAATAAAACAGGTAAATAACTGTATATATATAACCAATAACAATATAAATATGAATATTTTTATTGCTCTGAAAAACTTGCTTAAAAAAAAAAAAGACTTAGAAGAGAGAGTCACCCAGTTGTTTCCTTTTTCTAGTGCAGGGATGTCAAACATACGGCCCGGGGGCTGGATCTGGCCCTCCAAGACCTTTAATCTGGCCCTCGGCTGATTTTCTACTAAAATATTTGAATTATATTTTCTATTAAAATATTGGTGTTAGCATAGCAGTGTCTCCAGCGTCTCTGTACGTGGCCCCTCCCACCAAAGCAGCACAAATGAAGACTTGCCTCTTTCCAAACGCTCTTAAAGGACGATCGTTTTGACTGTTGACCGTGACACCCTCATCAGCAAAATGTCAAAAATGAGAAAAGTGGAGCCGAGTGAAGAACTTTCCAAGAAAAATTGACTTATTCCTATTTGCAAACAAGTTGATGTTAAAACAGTGTGTTGAAATTTGATTATCTGTCACATAAGGGAGAGTTGTTGTACAGTTGTAGGGAGTATTATCTGTTTCATAAGAGTGAGTTGTACAGATTTAGAGTGTATTATCTGTTGCTTAAATTGTTATGTTTTTGTTTAGTTGTAGGGAGTATTATCTGTTACTTAAAGGAGCCTGTTGGAGGATGAGCTCTTCGTTCTATTTGTGAAAACGATGAGTAAGTTTTTCCCGTGAATTCAATGCAAATGAACTTGACTCATGTTGACACAGTTGATTATCCGACATGTGCTCAAATCGTTAGTTATTATTAGAAATTATTATAGTTGCTAAGTCGTTGTTAGCACGAGCGTCGGATTACGCAGCGCCTACTAATTATCGGTCTACGGCATGGACAATCCAGATGTACAGAAGGTTTCAGGACACCGTAAAAAAAAGGTCAGAACTTTGAGGTGAGAAATTTAAAGATATACTACGCGTCCTAAAACTGTCTCCGAAACCAAATTCAGCCACAAAACATGTCGCGTTTTTCTCTGTTTTTCTCATCAGTCCCACATCAAAGCTCGTGCTGCTAATGATTCATACGTTCCTGTAGTCTGCCTGGACGTGGTCAGCGCCTGTGTGTGAGCGTCCTTGGTGTGTGTCCTACCTCCTAGCTCCTTTGTCCTCGCGGGAGTTTGGTCGTGTTGATGCGGTGAGTAATGGCGTTCTGAGCGGGGGGACCATTCCTGTCATTCCTCGCATTAGAAGCGTGACACAGGGTCCTCCTCACGAACTCTGGGCTTTGTTACTTCTACTACTACTGCTAGTACTACTACTACTACTACTACTACTACTACTGTTAATGCTGCTACTACTATCACTTCTAATCAAGTGTGGAAAGTAACGAATTACATTTACTCACATTACTGTAATTGAGTAGTGGTTATGAGTAATTTGTAAAGGTGTAACTATATCCAAGTCTCACGATACGATATCGTCACGGTATGAACCTCACTGTACGATATTTATTGCGGTATCAATCAATCAATCAATCAAACTTTATTTGTATAGCACTTTTCATACATTTAAAATGTAGCACAAAGTGCTTCACATGCAACAGAAAAATTACAATACAATAATTAAAATCAAGAGCAACCCCCCACCCTCGTGGGAAAGCTCACGATATGGAGGGGAGGCTCACAGTTAAAGATGTAACAATATCCAAATCTTTCTGTAAATATTTTCATGATATACATCTTATGGTATATTTATTGCAATATTTTGTGAAGGTGAACAAAACTGTTAATTTGCTACTTTTTCCTCTTAAAATACCTTGACAAGACTTAATCTAAAGAACTAAGGCTTAAAAATGCTTAGAACTGTTATTTCTTCTTGTAGTCTTCACTGAAATGGAGCAAAGGATCATGGTCTATGTAGTTCCCTCTGTCTTTTTTTTTTGCTATTGCTGCACCATAACTCTTCATTTAAACAAAGAGACTTGTGATTCAATATATTGTGATGGTTGTTACTGAGTAAAATCAGACTGATAGAGAAAAAAGATGAAATGTGAAAAAAATAAAATAAAACAATCTGCCGGAAATGAAAGGAAAGGTATGCCACAGGACCGAGGTGCTACCCCACGCCTGGGGCCAAGCTGCCGGTGGAGCAACTGGAGCAAGGCATGGGCCAGTGCCGGCGTCGAGTGGAGCAGGAGGTGACCACAGTCAGCAGTGAGCCCCAGCAGCAGCAGCAGCAGCAGCAGAAGCAGTGGTCACTCAGTGTTCGAATTACGTGGGAGCCACAGGGAGATGAGAGGATCGCAGCCATAGACCTCAACGCAGATCCATAAATCAAAAATGACGGGGACAAGGCAACAGCAGCAGTGTGCGTTGAGTCAACTGAAAACTATACTTCACCCTTTTGTCCTGGTTTAGTCCTGGTTTAGTCCTGGTTTAACTCAAATGTACAAAGTTTGTCTGTATCACCTAAAAGTTGATTAAAACAACTTGTGCTGGATTAGATTTATGACTTCAATTACATTTTGGGAAAAAAAAAAAGCACATATTTAGTAGATTTTATCAGTCTACTTTATCATCACTGCTACAAACTCAGGGAATTGCAAGAAGTCGCCAGGTGGAATCTGAAAATGTGGACTTTTCTGAGAAATTATGTTACGAAAAGTCCATTTTAAGTCTAAACTATTTCCTCTCTCGTAAAAAAAAAAATACAGGAATACCATTATGTTGTCTTAGGACTGTCAAACTCTCAGTCAAAAGCTCCTTATAGCTCACCTCCTCTTCTGCCTTATCCTTTAAAACAAGACGTTTGTCAAAACATTGCATGAAGTATGTGTTGAAAAGACGAGGTGGGCGATGAGACGTGCCTCTTCAGATCTCGCTCATGTAGAAACACAGTGTGGCGTCTGCAGGTACAATGGTTTTATACTGAAGGAACGCGCTGCAGAGGAATGTGTGGGAGGAGAAAAAGAGCAGGGGAGAAGAGCGTCCCCTGAGGTACCCCACCACCACAAACAAGAGCACCTCTCTCAGACGCTTTGGTAACTGTGGGATTTAGACTAAGACGTCATACGGGGTGATTATGTGTTTAATTTTGTGGGGCAAGGTGAACAATTAGCATTCCAGTCTCATAGCAAGAAGGTAAAAAAGTTCAATTATCGGGATGGGGTGATCGGTTCTCTATGGCAACAGTAAAAGGAAAACTGAACTTAAAGGTGTACTTGTTAAATGTTTCTTGATCTCATTGTTTTCTGTTCACTAGTGCTCAAGGTGGATTTCTGAATCCGTGAGTCATTCGTCATTCATTTGTTTTTTCAAAAATAAAACCAAAAATAAGAAAACAACAATTTTTTTCATTCTTTGTCTCCAACACCAAAATGAAAAAACTGATATTTTTTTTTTTTTTTTATTTAAATGAATAATAGAAAAAACGTATAACAACCGTTTCCCGTTTCTGTGACTTAAACTGTGGGATTTTGTGCCACGTACAGACTGAACCAGGACTGAACCAGGTCTGGGACCAGACCAGAACCAGACTGGGACTGAGACAGGACTTAGACCGGGACCAGACAAGAACCAGGACCAGGACTGAGACCAGGATTGAGACTGGGAAGAGGACCAGGACTGAGACCGGGACCAGACCAGGACCAGACCATGATTGAGACTGGGACCAGACCGGGACTAGACCGGGACTGAGTATGGGACAGAGACCAGGACCAGACCAGGACTGAAAAAGATTTAGTCCTGATTCAGTCCATATGCGGTGCAATAGTCCCGCATCGCAGTTTAAGTCACGGAAACGGGAAACGGTTGTTATCCACTTTTTTCCATTATTCATTCAAACACAAAATTGAAAAATGAAAAGACGAATCATTATCTGTTTTTCATTTTGGTTTTGGAGACAAATAATGAAGAAAATAGTTGTTTTTTCATTTCCTTATTTTGGGTTTTATATTGAAAAGAGAATGAAAGAATGATACACAGATTACCTCCGTTTCCCGTTTCCGTGACTTAAACTGCGATGCTGGTTAGGGGTCCATCACCTGCTTGTTTCTATGGATATGTCATTACTCTGCCTGGAATGTTCCACAGTATGACATTAAGCAGCTCTACCTTACATTTATTCAACTACAGGTGGATTTATAGCTCAAAAATACCTAGAAAAACAGACATTCTGACTGTGAGCGTTGTTGCCTTTCCACAACTCTGATCTGTAACTTGGTCTGGTTTGGTCTCCATGAAGATAGAAACATTTAATATCATATTGTGAGACATTCAGATGAAGCAATAACATGTCCACAGAGAAAAGCATTTGACGGACCCTCCACCCGAAAACGTAAACAATGAACCTTAACGCTGACACTTAAAATATAAAATCATTATTACATGACAAAACTTGAGATAGCCCTGTGTCGGTGCGATTTTTCTCTAGCTCCCGTCTGCGTCTCCAAACCTTGATTAACGTGGACGTCAAGCACTGGTCCCAAACATGTCTGAATTCCCCTTTACCCCTTTTATCTCCACTCTCATTATGGTCCCTCACCGCTCTAATGCTTTTGCTTGTAAAACCCATTTGCCTTCATCTATCAGAGCTGCCACCGCTCCGTGCTCCTCACCCGGTCCCCATTGTTCGGCCTTCCACGCTGATTGGTCCCATGATGCATTGCTCTCGGGGCCCACAGACATGTTCGTCGGAGACAGGGCGGGCTCATGTTGTCATGTGTAGTGAGCGCGAGATAAGCTCCACGCACTCGGTTTGGATTGTGTTGTGTAAAACGGACAGATTCGTCATAACCTCTGCTAATGAGGGCTGGAGAAACAAAAGCGGGTAAAAATAAGTCTGAATGGAGTTATAGCAGAGATTAAAGTCATTCAGGACATATAGTGCGTCTACGTATATGTACTACAGACAACAATGTTTGAAAATCACATGTTCTGAAAAAGCAGGCGACGCAGGTTTGTGCTCTGAACATATATATAATGTTCTGTGGGAAATATTATGTGTTGATCAAGCTTATTCACCCAATATCTTGTACCTTGGAATGACAACAGGGTGAAAAACACATATGACTATCTGTAGTTCTATAAAAGACATTTTTTCTGTACTTTGAGATGCCACGAAGCAGAAAACTGATGTATGTGAACCCCGTGGCGTGTACCCACCCATGATAAAGTGTACCGGGTCAGCATTATTGTTCATTTTCTTCTGTATATGCTAAATCAACAAGTTAATGTTTTGTCAGATGTGTGGTATAAAGCTACCCCTCATTGTGAGTTGGGCAGAGGCGTCGTTCCGGGGTGGCAGTTGTACTTGGTAATCAGCACTGAATCTCTCGGAATGGAAAATGCTGAAATAAGTTCCCACACTTTTTCACTGACAAAATTTCAAAACTTTTCCACACCTTAAAGGTTGTATGGAGGATTTTTTTTTTTGTTTCAAACTGTCAGTGAAAGATTAAAATACCATTACAGAGACGAATCAGCTTTGTAATTATGATGACCAAAAAAAAAGAACAAAAATCGATCAACTGTGGACGTAGTGCGGCCAGATAAACATCAGCCAATAGAAAACGAGGCTCCCTCATTTTCTATTGGCTGTTAGGCTGTCAATCAAACTCCCTAGTATAACTGACTCGTCGGAGCGCAGGGATTATGTGGTTTACACAACGGTTCTTCGAGGCTTTTTCGAACTGTCGCTTCCTCGCATTTCGCACAAAGTTTGTCGCGACGGCGCACGAGAATCCATGACCGGTTCGCCGCAAAAGAAAGTCCGTTTTTGAGGTCACTGAAAGAAGAAGAGAAGAGGAAAAGGAGCAAAGCCAAACTGAGGTGATTCTTGGAGATCTCGTCCAGCGATGGCGCGACCGAAGCAGACGAAGGGTCTAAAAAGTGACGCGTCGGTTGCTGAATTACCTCTAGACAGGAAACTTCAACAGTAATTCTGAATGCGCACAAGGACTGTCACTGTATTTCTCTTCCCTTAAAAAAATCCTCTATACAACCTTTAAGTAAATGGTCACATTTTTCTATAGCGCTTTTCCACCTTCAAGGCACTCAAAGCGCTTTACAACAAGGAACCACTCACCCATTCACACACCAGGGTACGCAGACACTGTGGGCAAGGTGGGTTAAGTGTCTTGCCCAAGGACACAAAGACAGCATTCATCTGTGGGAGCTGGAATTACACCAGTCAACCTGTGGGTCAGTGGATCTGACCGCTCAACCTGTGATGTTTATGTCAAGATCTGGATTCGAACCACCAACCTTTTAGATCAGTGGACGGATGCTCTACCAACTGAGCTACTGCCGTGTGAAAAAGTGAATTTTTCATGACTTTACGGCACTTAAATGTGTAAAAGTTTTAGAACACCACACTTTTTCAATTTTTTTACTGTTGACGAAAAAACTGCCTACTGCCGAGCGAACAAATCCTAACGCTGCGAGGTCAGACGGTTTCTACGAAGTGAAACCGGATGATGAATCATGCTCGGCTTTTACTGCTCACTGCAATCACAAAATTACCCAAAGACTTAACACCTCTTCAAGCCTAAAATTTTATAAAATGGTAGAACGTTCCAAAAAGTCAGTTGTGTATAATTCCTCCTTCAGACAAAGAACTTGGCAAAGTTGCATTGTGAGGTTGGTAACTATGCAAGAAAACAAAGGAACCATATATATTTTTTCTGACTATTTTACATAAATTATTGCTTGTTAGAATGCTTTCACTTTTCTCGTTCATGTCTCATTCTGGAGAAGGGACTTTCCTCACTTGACTCCTGTCTTTGAAGTCCCAACAATGAAGTCCGTAAGCATGATGGATGGTGTGAGCGCCTCAGAGCTGCGGTCCTGACGTAGTCCTCCTTCAGACTGGACCGGACCAAAACACCAAAACCATCTCGTTCAGAGCTGCTGAGAACCCGCGCTGCTTTCCTTTCCTCACAGTCTGAGGTGTTTTCCTGTTTCCGAGAGCTGTTTGAGCCTTTTCGAACACAGACAGAGAAAATAACATTGGAGTGTGTGAGAGAGGAGAGTGGAGTTCACAACGTCCAGGACAATTCGTAATCGTACGCGCAGATCAGGCAGACGTCATGTGACTGTGACGTGCAAGAGTGGATCAGGGGAATTTGAGGTAACGTTCTTAAAATGTCTGAGATTTTAAACAAAGAAATGCAGGAATATCTAAATGGCCTGTACCCAAGGTTTTTTCCTCTTGTATTTGAGCAAAATTTGTCTTGTGCCAGTACATGTACTTTTAGAAACTCATTGCAGTAAATAATTAGGATGCCCAAGTGTAATACCCTTCATGATTATCCATTTCTGTTTTTCACATTTACTATATTTTCTGGACTATAAATCGCTCCGGAGTATAAGTCGCAGAAGTAAAAAAACTGCATAATGAAGAAGAAAAAGACATATATAAGTCACACTTTTTGGGGGGAAATTTATTTTACAAAATCAGAAACCAGGAACCGACATTTCATCTTAAAAGGCAAGTTATAGTAACACAACAGAACAGAGAACAACAGACTGTTAACGTCACATATGAACAGTTCTGCAGATAAACTATAACATAAACAACAGAACAGAACAAGTTTAACAAACTCTCCATCTCACTCCAAATCACTAAATCCATTAAATTCTTCATCTTTGGTGTCACTTCTGAGCAACTCTTCGGGAGTAAACGGAGCACCTGAGTCGTCAGATCCAGCATCAGTTTCAGTGTTATGACCTAAAAAGATGAGTCCCAACATATTTAGGAAGGACATGGAAACCAAATTAAGGATTAGAGTTTTTTTTTTTTCTTTGTAGATGTTTTGAAACCCTTAACCCGTGCCCAAAAAAGAACCAAGAAAAAGTGACAGAAACAGAAAGGTGGACGTGAGCCAGTCTTAGAATTGTTCCGGTCTTTCTGAATCCCGACAGGATGACTTCGGTGTCACTGAAGTCCAGGCTTTGTTGATCCATCCAGTGACTTCCAGGAAAGTCACAAGTTTCTGTCTCACGCCAAACTTTTTTTCTGCTGCTCGATTATCGTTTTCAGCTGCAGATTTCACGACTTGCAGTCTTGTAATCTGCAAAATATGATTTTGGTATTTGTGTTCAGTTTTCTCAGTCGTCTTTATAAGTTTATTTAGATGTTAAATTGTTCAGTGGTGCAGAAGTAATGGTGCGATCGACTGACATGATACAGACAGGACAGAGGCTCTTTCTGCAGGAGACATGCGCAGTAGAGCCAAGTGACAGTGGTACAGGAGGAACAGGAGCAGCAGATACTGACACACAAGACTCTTCTCTCTCTTGATGTTTCACTGTGACCATTTTAATCTATAAGTCACACCGGAGTATAAGTCACAGGAAACGCCCAAACCATGAAAAAAGTGTGATTTATAGTCTGAAGCTGCTTTAATTCAATTGATAAACCTGGTGCTTAGATACTGACTTTGGTATTTTTTGTACTAGGTACTTGTAGAGGTGAAGAAGAAAAGATATAGAGACTGAGGAGGCTCTTAGTTTTGCTGCTGTGGTGGAGACGTTATACTGAGGAGGGTTGAGGCTGAAAGTTGTGCGAGAGAAGCTTTATTTTAGCGCGATTTGAAAATTTTGCCTGTCACCTACTGGCCAATCATTTCTTGCCTCCTCTCCAGTCAAGTCATTGGTGTGGTCATGTTTTAGAGTCAGTGTGGACTTGATTTGGCCCTGATTTAGTCCAAGTCTAGTCCAAGTTTAGTCCAGTAAGTATGAACATGACCATAAAAACCCTTTTTAAATACTTCTATATTACGCTCCAGGTCTGTTTTTGAGGAGGTAACAGTATTTTAACACCACTTAACTCTCAATTTAGGCAATTTTGCGTAATATATTCATTCTTCAAGTATTTCCTAGTTAAATAAATACAGGATATCTTCAGTCATATTACCATTGTATAGACAGTATCATGGATTATCACTAAACCTGTTGAATGTTTTGAATTTCTTATCAGTATTTGGCTAAAGGAAAGTAGAACAATCCAAGCAGGAGCAGAGTAAATATTTGATCAGTTACTATCACTGAGTCCCACCTCCTGCTGCCACTGTCTCCAATTGATCACCATTGTTTTCTGATGAATGCTCAACCACATGACCCCAAACAACAGACTATAGACCACTGTAGACCTGACCTGTGCTGGAGACGCTATGACTCTTCTACAAAATACAAACTTACACAAGTATGTATATACTTCTGATAAAATTTCCACAGAGATGCAGTCATTTTCACATCATCAGTGGTTATAACCACTCGCCTGGCGAGAATTTATTTGAAAATAAATTCTCGCCAGGCGAGAAAATACATTTTTGGGTTTGACTGACCCGCCCCAATGGAGCGGGAAGGAAAAAAAACCCTGAGGTGAGTGTGAGGGCTAAGTTTCTCCAAGAGCCATGAACCCATCCGGACACTTTTTGGTTCTACTTTTGACTGCACCTCCCTACTCCTGCATTCAGTCTTTCAAATTAGATTAGCTCTTTAGCGCCCCCTACACACACACAGGAGACAAACTCACAGCAGTCGTTGGGTAGGGGACATTATGGGTTGATATTTACGGCTTCCTGGGAGCTGACAGACGCCGGTTTATTGGTGCATGGTGGGAGTGTGTGCGTCATTAGGAGGGAGTCTGGAGCTGTTAAAAGCCCACCACCTTTTTCCCTGCGGACATCAGCGCTCAGTGCAGGTTTACGAGGCTGGACAGTGATTGACATCTGCCCGTTATAGAGTTCAACAGTTACCACCCCCTTATTTTGGGAGCAGGAGTGAGTTAGCCATGGCAACTGTCCTCTACGGTCATCACGTGATTACCATATTTTTTGGACTATAAGTCACATTTTTTTCATGGTTTGGATGTTTCCTGCGATTTACACTCTTGTGTGACTTATATATTAAAATCTTCACACTGAAGCATGGAGAGGCTCTGGTCTTATGTGTCAGTATCTGCTGCTCCTGTTCCTCCTGTACCACTGTCACTTGGCTCTACTGCACATGTCTCCTGCAGAAAGAGCCTCTGTCCTGTCTGTATCATGTCAGTCGATCGCACCGTTACTTCTGCACCACTGAACAATTTAACATTTAAACAAACTTAAAGACGACTGAGAAGACTGAATACAAATGCAATACAAAATGCAATACAAAAAGAAAATCAAATTTTAAGGATTACAAGCTGCGAGACGTGGAATATGCAGTTGAAAATGATAATTGAGCAGCAGTTTGGAGTGAGCGAGAAATAACAAAGTCTGGACTTCAGTGACACCGAAACCATCCTGTCGGGATTCAGAAAGACCGGAATAATTCTAACTGCAACTGATGCTGAGTCTGAAGACAGCTACACAGAAGAGGAAGTGGTGCTCCCTTTGTCTCCAGAGGTCATGGAGTTGCTCATAATTGACACTGACGATGAGGAATTCAGTGGATTTAGTGATTTGGAGTGAGATGGAGAGTTTGGTAAACTTGTTCTGTTCTGTTTTTTATGTTATAGTTTATCTGAAGAACTGTTCATATGTGACGTTAACTGTCTGTTGTTCTCTGTTCTATTGTTATTACTAGAACTTGACTTTCAACAGGAAATGTCTATTCCTGGACTCTGATTTTATAAAATACATTTCTCCCAAGAAGTGCGACTTATATATGTTTTTTTCTTCTTCATTACACATTTTTTGGCTGGTGGTGGCACTTATACTCTGGAACTTATAGTCCAAAAAATATGGTATATTTTTTTCAGTGGGGAAAGGTCCTCACCAGGTCTTCAGAAGGTTCTTTCACATCAGAAAGGAATAGTTTGTCTGAAACCATACATACACATTTAATAGTATTTACATCTGTGTGTGTGTGTGAAAATGATTCAATCTTTAAATTGCACGTGGATCCAAAAAAATACATTTCTGCAAATTTCTAAAAAAGCAAAACTATTCTTATTCTTATTTGTGTTTTTTATCATTATTTTTTTTATTAAGAACAGTACACAACATACATTTCAATAGGCATATCAACAACTGTTGGTTCTTATTTTTTGTTAAAACAATAACCAGTTCTAACCAGTTCTGGTTTTTTTTTTTTTACTAAAATTGCCATATTTTCACATACAAGTCTGTGTCAGTCAATTGCACCACAAATATGTTTTTCTTTTACATATTATAAGAAAAAATACATACTTTTTAACAGAAAATGAAAAACTGAGGCTCATAACTCATGGAAATCGAACCATTACAACCATCTGTGCCATCACATTTTACACCATAATTTGTATTACCTCTAAAACAAGTCTGAGCATTACTACTGTACATCACAGTGCTCCCCGAGGGCCTTTGACACCTTTAATTAATTTGCTTTCACTTTGCAAGTTTGAGCGCTTCCAGATCACACCGTTGGGTCAAACTCAGCACGTGCAGGTGTGAAGGGCCCTAAAGCAGGACAGACTCTAGGAGCTCTGGTTTGTGTATGAGCGTTAAACCCGGGGCTGTCCATTATAATTTTAGTGACAGGGACAATAAAGGGACCACTGGTTTATGGCGAGTCCTGGGGAGCTCAGGTCGTAAAGGGACTTCTGTTCTCATGGTCCTGACAGCATGTAGACGGACTCTGGCACACACAGCTGTTTTAAAGGTATGTATGTCTGGTTACTGTATTTTTTGGACTATAAGGTGCACCGGATTCTAAAGCGCAATATCAGTAATGTTGAATTCTCTCATCTGTTTTCATACATAAGGTGCACTGGATTATAAGGCAAAACAAACGGATGACATTTGAGACTCATCCCTTAACCCAGGCGTCCATGATCCATCGGCAGATCGTGGTGTCTTGGTGAATGTGGATTATGAATGTGAATGTGGGTGGATCATTTAAGTTTTTTTTTTTTTTTTTCTTTTCCTACAAGGATGACTCAAATATACATTGAGTAATAATGTGTTTAATTCAGCTTTGCGCTCATTTGTTTACGTTTTACAGAAACTAAACCACATGGCCAATTTGCATAAAATATAAACACTGAATAAATAGCAATTTTTTGTTTTGTTTTGAGTGCCGTGTATGACATAAAATCGCTTCAAGGTCAATTAAGCTCAACTTGAATTAAAACCAGCGCACCGGATTATTAGCCTGATTCATCAGCTGCTTTCACCGTTGAAACCGTCTGATCTCGCAGCATTAGGATTCGTTCGCTCGACAGTAGGCGGGTACTTTTTTTATTTAACCAATCGCTGCTATTTGGTTGTGACGTATGTAATGCGCCACTAACGGGGTAAACTGGTATATTAAGCTTTTCCCAAATCCCGTAAGAAGAGGGACAATAACGTCTTTACCTTTGATAAAATTCACCAAACATTCTCTTTGTTCCGGGTTTAAATCCTCGATCTCAGGAATCGTTGACAACACAGAATGTATGTCTCTTCGCTGATTGGCTGGTGCCCAAACTCACACTTTTTCCAAACCGTCTAGTGTATTCTGATTCCTGACCTAGTCGCTGGAGAGAAATGAAATTAAGTGGAGGCACTAGGTGGCGCCAGCCTGGCTACCGGATTATAAGGTGCACTGTAGATTTTTCAATTGTACAAATTTTTATGTTCTGCACAACACTGCAAAACAAAAAATACAAACAGTATCTAGGTAAGTTAAAATGACTTAAATTAAGAATATTTTACTTTATTTGAGTCGATTCAACTTGAAAAGTCAAATTATCTACGGATTGAATAAGTCTGTTTTTCTTAAATCAAGCAACATAAAATTTTGTTTCTTATTTTAAGTGCAAAAAGTTGTTTTTCTTATTTTAAGTGTAGCAATTAAGTGTTAGCAATTAAGTAAGTACACAAAGTCTCATTCCACTGGCAGATAATTTTACTTGTTAAGATTAGATTTACATTTTTACAATTTACAATTTTAAATTGTCTTAATTGTCTGTACATGTAACTATGAAGAAAGTTATTTTTGCACTGTGTAAAATCTCAAGATAAATGTTTTTGTACATTCCACCATCTAAAAAAAAAAAAAAAATCTTTGGTCAAAATGGGAAATTTCAAACAAAAATCAATCATTTGAATTGTTTTCTCTTTTTCGTTTCAAGTGTGAGCAAATTCTAAAACGAATGGAGATTAAACCGAGGTTCAAAGCCGCTCGCATCAAAACCAAAACTTAAAACCACGTCGCCTGTTTACTCACAAAGTTCACTTCAGAGAAAAGTTGAGCAAAAACACACACCCCACAGCATGGACACTTCAAAGAGCGCCTCACACCTGGCCTCGGTCCGGCACACCTGGCCTGACTCCGCCCCCTCACCTGCCCGTCACCTCCATGGCAACGCACAACACCATACCTCCGGCGACCCTTCGACCCCTGCACTGTAAAAATACTGCGTTTACTTGTTAAATTTGAAACACTGTAGGGATTCTTGGTGAGTAAAAACATGTCATTCTCACAAAGAGCAGAGCCGTGTTTTGAAATTCAAGGCTGCGTTCGTCGGGGGTAAACACACACGGTGATACTCGGGAGGTATTTAGACAGATGTAACTCTTGTCTTCGCGTCTGGAGGTGGACAAACAGAATGACTCCCAGCTGCCCCCCCCCCCCAGGCTTCGTACCGACAACCTTGACCCCGTGACCCCGAGACAACAGAGAGTGTCCTTTACAAGCACAAGTGATTTATGGTGGAGCTACAGTTTAAAGTTTGTTACAAGACATTCCCAGGCTTTGTGTTCGGGAGATTGTAAATGAATTGAAACTGTAATTAGTGAAAAGAGGCAATTAGCATTTGCAGGGGCTGTGATGTAATTATTTCAACTAATCTTATGTTTAAAAAAATAATAACTTTGCTCCTGGTGTGTTTTAAAACTGCACTTTGAGCAGAATCCAATCAAAACATACTTAATTTTATTACTTTATTACTTAACTACAGATACCGGAACAAAAAAAATACTCTAGTAAAAGTAAAATTATCTGCTTAAGTAATCGTATTAAAGCACCTGTTCCTCTAAAGAATGCACTTAAAGAGTAAAAAGTAAAAGTATTTCACACAGATTTAATAAAACCTCAAATGTATTTTATTTTGATGGAGGTTTGTGTTGAATGTTGTTCAGCAGAAACAGCTGAATCAGTTGCTTTTTCCAATCGTTTTTATTTGTGTATTTTTGTTTGCTCAAACTATGAACATGTTAAAAAAAAAACTCAGCTTTTTCAGCAGGGCTCTTACTTAATACTACTTGTACTTTTACTTTTTAATTCTGTTCAAAACTGTAGTGGAGTAGAAAGTACAGATACCTGCTCTCAAATGTAGTGAAGTAAAAAGTGTCCATTTTAAGAATTGACTTAAGTGCAGATACCTACACTTTTTTTAAACATAAATACAGTATTTTACTATTTTTTAGTAAGAATTTTACATTTGATATTTTCTGAAAGTGTTCAGCCCTAGTTGAAGTGTTTTTAGTACTTTTAAAGTATGTATTGCTGCTACAAAGAAAAACTTTTCTAAGGGTCTGTTTACACGAGAACGCTTGTGGGTAAAAGTGACAAAATATTTTATCAGAAGTGCCTTTTGTTTAGACAGTGATGGCGTTTATGGGCTTAAAAACACAAAAATCTGAAACCACCCTCCAGAGTCGAAAAGCTGAATACACTCCACCGTCGTGTTTCCATCTACACTGCCCAAGACGCAAAACTCTGGTCAGATCAGCTCAGGTCGTGTATGCGTTTACGTCACATACATACAGTACACAGAAACAAACATGTCGGATCATTTCCTTGCGTCGGACCTTCAAGATGCTCTGGCAACTCTAATAAACTTACAGGAGGCTCCCAATAAATGTACAAAATCTACAGAGATACTATTAGTGAACAGAGAAGGATCTACAATCACAATAATCACAATCAAATTCTGGATGCACCAGTTCGTCGCAGGTGAGTCAGACGGATATGGACGAGACCTGGAGAACAGCTGATGAAAATGTGTGGCGTGAAAACTTCCGTATGTCCAAAGACGCTCTTGTTGCTTTAAGTACAAACATACACAATCAAATTCCACACACTTTTGCGTCACTGTATGCGCGCAGATTTACTCCCGAAAAAGTGAAGATGCAACGCCGCTTTTGCATCTTCTGTTCAGACCGTCATCATATAAACGTAGCCTCAGTAATACAAACATTGCCAATTTCGCAACTTTTTTCAGAAATAGTCATCAGATAAGTTCACAGTATCTGTACACTTTCACCCTATATATTTTCTGCATTCAAACTGCCTTCACTTCTCAAAAAAATCAAATCTCAATCAATGTTTTGAGATATTTAAACTGCTCCACTCCTCAGTGCATCAGCAGGTGGATTCCTTGCGCCCTCTGCCGTGACCATTTGTTGTTTTCTACACTCCATTATTACTCCATTATTTTTAGTACAACTTGAAATGACTAGTTGTTCAAATGTTGTTACAAAGGCTAAAAAACAGGTCTTGTAAAACCTTTGAATTCTCAGCTGGTGAGAAGATTCCTTGGTTTTGTTCATGACGCCTGCTGCACAATATCTCAAGTGTTTTTTGTCTTTTTTTACTGCTTTAATCATTATTTGTAAAGAATGTACTGGTGCTGCAAAGGAAAACATTATTTAACAGCACACAACTTTGTACATTTAGCTTGTTTTATACTGAAATTGTTGTTGCTTAGTTTCAAAATCAAATTCTTTTTAGGTAGACCATTATGACCAAACGCTTACCCTAACTCAGACATGTCAAACTCAGGCCCGGGGACCAAATTTGGCTCATGATATCCTTATATTTGGCCCACGAATATGTATTAGAGCTGCCCGCCGGCTACAGATAGACTATAGAGACATTATTTATTAAAAATTTTGTTATTATTTTATATTATGCTTGTTCTAGATTTTATGTTTAAGCAAAACTATTATTTTATTTACTATTATTTTATTATTTTTATTATTATTGTATTATTTATTTATTTATTTTTTATTATTGTATTATTTTATTTTTATATTTATTATGTTATTATTAAAACTATATTTTTTAGTATTATTATTTATTAAAAATTATTATTGTATTGTTTTATTTTTTATTTTTGTATTATTTTATTTTTATTATTTTATTATTGTATTATTAATTTTTTATTTTATTATGTTATTATTAAAACTATTATTTTATTTACTATTATTTTATTTATAATGATTATTTTAATGAGAAAAGGCTTAACATTATATATCTCGAAAGGAGAGAAAACGTGCAGATGTTGTTGAAATTTTTCAATAAATATTTAGTTTGGCCCACGACTTAGTCCCAGTTTTAAATTTTGGGCCTCTGTGAATTTGAGTTTGACATCCCTGCCCTAACTCCTAAAAAATAAAAGTTGGTGCTCCACTAATTTTATTTTTTGATGATTTTGTACACACACATTCACCATTCTGATTGCAATTCCCATCACGGCTCATCTAGCAGCTATTGTTTTTAGCATTATTTAAACTGCTACTGCTCTGTGCTTCAGCAGGTGGATTCCTTGCACCGTCTACTTTGACCTTTTGTTGTTTTCTGCACACTTTACTACATTATTTTTAGTACAATTCGTTCATACTGTGATTACAAAGCCTGAAAAATGTGTGTAGTAGAACCTTTGAATTCTCAGCTGGTGAAGATTCCCTGGATTTGTTTACGCTCGGCCATTTTAGGTCCAAGACACCTGCTGTGGGATCCTCCAGGTTGTTTTTGGTGTCTTTTATTAGAGAAGTTGCTGAATTGTTGTTATTATTACAGAAGGTATGAAGGGAACCTGTTTTTAGTGGCATTTGTTGTTCACTTTGCAATGGAATTTTTTCAGTGGTGGGGCCTGGAACAACCTGTACCTAACAAATTAAAAGGTTCACTAGGTAACTTTATCGTGCAATGTTTGTCACTTGCTTGTCTCCATGGAGATGCTATTGCTTTGTTTGGAATGTTTCACAGTATGGCAACAAACACATCAGCTCCTGTTTTAGTCCTGGTTTAGACCTGGTTTAGATCTAGTTTAGACCTGGTTTTAGTCCTGGTTTAGACCCGGTTTAGATCTAGTTTAGACCTGGTTTTAGTCCTGGTTTAGACCCGGTTTAGATCTAGTTTAGACCTGCTTTTAGTCCTGTTTTAGTCCTGGTTCCTGGTTTAGACCCTGGTTTAGACCTGGTTTTAGTCCTGGTTTAGTCCTGGTTTAGTCCTGTTTTAGTCCTGGTTTTATTCCTTGTTTTAGTCCTGGTTTAGACCTGGTTTTAGTTCTGGTTTTAGACTTGGTTTAGACCTGGTTTGGATTTAGTTTCCGGGAATGAGTTGAATGTGAAAACAGTAAAATACCTCTGTGTAATCCATTTATTTCAATGAAGTAACTGTAATCCACTTACCACTCATTGAAGCAGTAACTGTAACTGAATACAGTTACTCATAATTTGTACTCTGATTACATAACTCCGGTACATGTAATCCATTACTCTCCAACAGATCTGTGGAGAAGTGACTCCGCTTACAGTGAGAACGCATGTTACTCAAGGTATTTTTGAGCAATAAAACTTGTAAATTATGGACTCAGACTTGAATTTTAATAGCCACATCAAATCGATAACATCTGCAGCATTTTACCATCTAAAAAACAACAAAAATCAAAGGTTTACTGTCTAAATCAGACTTGGAGAGACTTGTGTTTATGTCCAGTAGGTTAGACTACTGTAACGGTCTGCTCACTGGCCTCACCAAATGAGCCGTGAGACAACAGCAGTACATCCAGAACACTGCAGCTCGGGTCTTGACACGAGCTAGAAAGTACAAGCACATACGCTACTAGTCACTACTCTAATTTTTCCAGTTATTTATTGCAAATTCAAGTCACGTAAGTCCATTGAAGAGCTTGAAATGGTACAAAGGTAAAAACTTAACAGCCAGAGGTTAATAAATAAATAATAGATAAATAAAAGATACAAAACACAAGTTCAAGCTCTGCCAAAACTACCTCAGGAACAAAAGAACAAGATGGTAAAGCTTGAAAACATGGAGTGTCCAGCACAGTGTCCAGAATTAAACCCCATGGAGCTGGTTTGGGATGAACTGGACAGAAGAGTGAAGCGACCTACAAGTGCCACAAATTTATGGAAACTTGTGCAACAGACTTGGGAAGAACTTTTTGAAGAATATTTGAATTCTGTTGTAAAAAAAAAAAAACGAGCCACAAGTGTGTTCAGCTGTTATATCTTGGACACTTTCATGAGCTTTGGTCTATAAATTGATTCCATAATTTTATTTTCAACTCAAATTGCTTACTTGTTCTATACTTTCATTTCCGTGTGCAATGACACCATAAACTGAATAAATTTCTGTAAAAAAATGGAAACAGTGTGAGGTTCTAAAACTTCTGGCTGGTAGTGTAAGTCCATCTCTGACATGTCAGTGCCATATGAACCGTCTCGCACTCTGAGGAGCTCAGGGACCGACCCAGAGTCAGGACTAAACAGGAGGAGTCAGAGTTTCAGATTTATGCGACCAAAACCTGGAACAGTCTTCCTGAACGTGTGAGACAGACTTGACTTTGACTCTGTTTAAATCCTGACTCAAAATGGTTTTGTTTAGCTGCATTTGACTGAAAGGTTTTCTTTTTTCATTCTGCACTCTTCTCTCTAATTTAATGTCTCTCTCTCTTTTTAATTTTACAATGATTATTTATGTGTTCATTTGTTTCATTTGTTCATTTGGGGGGGGGTACAGTGTATGAACGCATATTGTGTATTACAGGCGGGTAGTCATATACACACGGGTGGGTCAGGACTAAACCAGGTCTAAACCAAGACTAATCTTGGACTTAAGAGAGAGAGCGCCGAGCAGTTTGTCCGCAAAGCGCGGGTCCTTTCTCCTGGGGTCACCTCCAAGCCCGTCCCAACGGTGAGTCCTATTTCAGTTCTGGTTTAGTCCTGGTTTAGTCCTGTTTTAGTCCTAGTTCAGTCATGGATTAGTCCTCCTCTTCAGTCCTGGAATCAGTCCTGGGTTAGTCCTGGTTTGGTCTTAGTTCAGTCCATGGTGTAGGCAGCGCAAACGTTTGATATAAACTCAGGTTAACGGGCAGGTGTGGTCCTGTACTGCGCGAGTGCGGTGCTGTGGGAGTCTCCAAAAATGGACCCTTGCAGGACTCTGCGCTGTAGGCTCCATTACGGAATAAATTAATCGTCAGTTCGTTACATAAAGAAGGAGGAAAATAACAAAAGGACGACAGCAGCAATAAGATTTAAGAAGGATGTAAAAAGGGTTGCACCTGTCCTGTGTGAGAAAAGTGTATAAAGTTTGTGGTGAGGGGTTTTACAGCCTTAACACAGATAGAATAATTGTAAAATATAAAGTTGACTACTTCGCGGATTTCACCTATCGTGGGTTATTTTTAGAACGTAACCCCCGCGATAAACGAGGGACACTGTCCTCTCACCTCCCAACCTGTGCACATGGACTCACACTTGTCCCGACCGGGATGGAAAACGGAGAATTTCTTGGGGGTTAAACCCGTTTTTGCGCTTCGGTATGTTGCAGACTGACCGACTGTTTGTGTCTCGCTCCTTCTGAGTCACAGACGCTGTGAGAGACGCTCAGTTTAATGCCCCCAATGTACGGTAATGAAAACCCGGACATTTGCATCACTTTATAAAAAAAAAAACCCGGACAGGACGCAAAATACGGACATGTCCGGGGAAAAACGGATCTTTGGTCACCCTACAGTACAGTTATCAACAACTACCACGCTCGGAAAATAAAATGCTTTAAAATGAAATGCACGGTGCACAGTGGACGTATTTTGACCCCAAGAGCTGCTTGTGCAATGAATCTGTTCTGGGTCAACACAAATTCTGCTCAAATACATGGAAAAAAAATGTATACAGGCCCTTTAGGACAGTAAATATGGAGTCCTGGAAGCGACAAAAAGCTGTATCTTTATAACCATCACCACGTTTACAATAGAAAACACATTTAGCGTTCAGAGCCATTGTCTCGTCTCCACTTTCAGCTCTTTCCCACATGTTACGAGCCTGGGAGCAGGACTCGTACCAGTATTCCCAGTATTCCGAGCTTCCTGGAGTTGTCAGTGGACTCTTCCTTCTCCGCGGGGATGATGGTTTTCCCTTCTCCGGCCCCTCCTCTCCCTCGTCGGTGAGTGATGGAGGCAGGTCACGAGTGAGGACACGTAACAGCTGTAAGCGTACGCTCCACTGACACGGGCGATGTACGGGAGAGATCCGAAGATGGATGGAGGGGAGGACGAGATGCTTGCTCATGTCTTCACCGGCTTAAATGGAGAAAACAGATACAAATTCATATTACAGCGTGCCATTGTTGCTAACCGGCTGAAATTACGAGCTTTGTCTAGAAAATTCTAAATGTTACAGGTCTATAAACTTGGATACTTGGAGTGGATATTACAGTTCTATAGGGTTTTAACTGCTAACTTAAAACATATTTAGATGTTGTTGCCTTTTTATCCATCTATTCGTCCATTTTTCTTCCGCTTATCCGGGGCAGCAGACTAAACAGGGACTTCCTTCACCCAAGACACGTCTTCCAGCTTTTCCCGTGGGACCCCAAGGCGTTCCAAAGCGAGCCAAAAGACATAGGGCCTTGCGGGTAAAAACGACAAAATATTTTATCAGAAGTGGCTTTCGTTCAGTCGGTGACGGCGTTTTTGGGGCTTAAAAACGCTAAAATCTGAAACCACCCTTAAAAGTAGAAAAGTTGAAATAACTCTGCCGTAGCGTTTTCGTCTACACTGCCCAAGACGCAAAACTCTGGTCAGATCTGTTCACGTCATGTACACGTTTACGTCACATACATCGCGACCGAGCCGCCTGCCATGCAAACCCAATTGAATTTCACACACTTTTGCGTCACTGTATGTACGCAGATTTCCCCAGGACTAAACCAGGTCCTGGTTCAGTCCTGTTTTAGACCTGGTTTAGTCCTCAGTTCAGTTCTGGTTTAGTGCTGGTTCAGTCCTGGTTAAACCTGGCTTAGACCTGGTTTAGACCTGGTTTAAACCTGGTTTAGTCCTGGTTCAGTCCTCTGTTCAGTTCTGGTTTAGTCCTGGTTCAGTTCTGGTTTAAACCTGGTTTAGACCTGGTTTAGTCCTTGGTTCAGTCCTCGGTTCAGTTCTGGTTTAGTCCTGGTTCAGGCCTCAGTTCAGTCCTCGGTTCAGTCCTCAGTTCAGTTCTGGTTTAATCCTGGTTCAGTTCTGGTTTAAACCTGGTTTAGACCTGGTTTAGTCCTTGGTTCAGGCCTCAGTTCAGTCCTCGGTTCAGTCCTCAGTTCAATTCTGGTTTAGTCCTGGTTCAGTTCTGGTTTAAACCTGGTTTAGACCTGGTTTAGTCCTCAGTTTAGTCCTGGTTCAGTCCTTGGTACAGTCCTCGGTTCAGTCCTCGGTTCAGTTCTGGTTTAGTCCTGCTTTAGACCTGGTTTAGTCCTGGTTTAGTCCTCAGTTCAGTCCTGGTTTAGACCTGGTTTAGTCCTGGTTTAGTCCTCGTTTCAGTCCCGGTTCAGTCCTTGGTTTAGTCCTGGTTTAGTCGTCGGTTCAGTACTGGTTTGGTCCTGGTTTTAGACCTGGTTCATTCCTCGGTTCAGTCCCCGGTTCAGTCCTGTTTTAATCCTAGTTCAGTCCTCTGTTTAGTCCTGGTTCAACTCTGGTTCAGTCCTAGTTTAGTCCTCGGTTCAGTCCTGGTTCAGTTCTGGTTTAGACCTTGTTTAGTCCTGGTTCAGTCCTCGGTTTAGTCCTGGTTTAGTCCTCGGTTCAGTCCTGGTTCAGTCCTCGGTTCAGTCCTCGGTTTAGTCCTGGTTTAGTCCTCGGTTCAGTCCTGGTTCAGTCCTCGGTTCAGTCCTCGGTTCAGTCCTGGTTTAGTCCTCGGTTCAGTCCTGGTTCAGTCCTGGTTCAGTCCTCGGTTCAGTCCTGTTTTAGTCCTGGTTCAGTCCTGATTCACTCCTGGTTTAGTCACATTACGCATTACAGTTTTGAAGTAACTTGCCCAACAGTTCTTGTAATTGAATAAACGTTTGGTAGAGCTGTTTAACGTCATACTGCGGAACATTCCAGGCAGAGAAATCCACAGAAACAAGGAGGTGACTGAACCCCCCCCCCCAAAAAAATAAAAAAGTTACACGGTGCACCTTTTGAAAGTAACCGAAGCGCGACTGATAAAACGTAAACCCTGTGACATTGCACGTAAAATATAGTCCACAAGTTTTTCCAGCATCTTCATTCATTGATATCGGTTTTATTTATAGCTTCTCTCCGTTTTGCTTGGACTCGTCTGGTCGGATTCCAGCGTTTCTCGCACAGAACACCTTCCTTTTGGGGCAGTTTTACGATGGGACGTCCTGCTCCGAGGGGCCCATCCATCTCTTTATCGCGGGCGCCGCAGACCAGCTCCATGTTTGCTCAGACTAAAAACACTCCCAAGAACCACTACTTTCTGCCATTGTTGCTTTGTCAGGCGGAGGTGAGGGTTCACGGGGGGGAGAGGAGCATCGATTTGCCCCCCATGACACCTCACGGCTCTGGGGCAGCGCGAGGGGGTGGAGGACAGGGGAGGGCGATGGAGGTGGTGGTGGAAAAGTAGGAAAAGTTTTGTTCAAGTGGTGGATCTATAATAAGAGCTGGACAAAGCACACTGCAAAAACTTCAACTTAAGATCACGTGAGTTAAGAAAATATGATAATCCACCAGTGGAACAAAATCCATGTATCGTTCGTTCATTTGTTTTTCAAAATAAAACCAAAAATAAGAAAACAAAAGAACTGCTATCTTTTTCATTATTTTCTCTAAAACAAAAATGAAAAAAAACAAAAAAAAACAGATAGTCTGGTCTGGTCCCAATCTAAGTTCACGATCTGGCTGAGTCAGACCGGACTGAGACCAGGACTAGACCAGACCAGGACCGGGAACAGATCGGGACTGAGATCAGTTTAGTCCTGGTTTAGACCTGGTTTAGTCCAGATTCAGTCCTGGTTCAGTCCAGGTTTAGTCTGGTTCAGTCCTGGTTTAGGTCCTGAGTTTAGGACCTGGACTTTAGACCTGGACTTTGACTGGACTTAGACCTGGTTTGAGACCTGGTTCAGTCCTGGTTTAGACCTGGTTCAGTCCTGGTTCAGTCCTGGTTTAGACCTGGTTTAGTCCTTGGTTTAGACCTGGTTTAGACCTGGTTCAGTCCTTGTTCAGTCCTGGTTTAGTCCTGGTTTAGTCCTGGTTTAGTCCTGGTTTAGTCCTGGTTTAGTCCTGGTTTAGACCTGGTTCAGTCCTGTTCAGTCCTGGTTTAGACCTGGTTCAGTCCTGGTTTAGACCTGGTTTAGACCTAGTTTAGACCTGGTTTAGACCTGGTTCAGTCTTGTTTTTGTCCTGGTTCAGTCCTGGTTCAGTCCAGGTTCAGTCCTGGTTTAGTCCTGGTTTAGTCCCAGTTTAGTCCTGGTTTAGACCTGGTTTTAGACTTGGTTTAGACCTGGTTCAGTCCTGTTTAACCTGGTTCAGTCCTGGTTTAAAACATTTCAAGAAACAGGTGTCAGATACAGCATAATTATATAAATGTGTATGTACAAGTCAAAATAAAATATTGAAATATAGTAATATTACTATGTCTCAGCTATTTACAACACATCGTAAGAAAAAAAGTGCAAAGATGATATAATGATTGACAGGACATAGGACTCGTCTGCAGCTATGGCTTATCCTCCCACGGTTAGTCACTACTGGACATCGCTTAAACCCGTTTTTATGGTTTAAATCCTACAGAAGTGTCCGGGACCGAGGCTAAGCTGCGCCTGTGAACTTGAGCGTGTTGTAGTTTACACCAGTAGGAGCTCCTGGTATCTCCTTACCCCAAACCCAGACCTCCGAAAAGGGCTCCGTCTGTCAACATCTCCCCCTTTTCATGCAGAGGTCAGTCAGGCCGGTCCCCATCGACTCCTCCAAAACACGGAACAAGAAAGTAGCTTAATGTAATGCCTTTTTAATCAAAACAGAATACGTTTTAGGGATCGCTGGGAAAACCTTGTAGTCGGACAGAATATGAGTTTTAGTTTAGACGGTGATAATCCTTCTGTGAGAGAGTCTTGTAAAGATGTTCTTGCGAGCGTCTGCGTTGCCTGTAGCAGTGAGATGATGCTCAGCGACTCAACGTTAAAGGTGCATTAAACTGTTTTATCTTACATTTATTCAATTACAGGTGGGTTTTTATCCAAATCCAAATCCATTTTATTTCTATAGCACATTTTGTAAAGAAAGTAGTTTCCAAAGTGCTGCACAGAGCTCATTAAAATGAAGACAACAACAAGGTAAATTGCTAAAAATGTAATCATACTAATCCTAAAACAATAAAACCGGTAAAGTGAAATAAAAGCTGATCAGACGTGGCGTTCCAGAGCGTTCCAGAGCGTTCCAGAGCGTTCCAGAGCGTTCCAGAGCGTTCCAGAGCGTTCCAGAGCATTCCAGAGCTTGGAGCCAGCTGGTTTTAAGGTTCGTCTTCGCCACCTCAAGAGCTGGCCCTCGGACCTCAAAGCTCACAAATACCTAGAAGAAAAAAATCATTATGACGGGCAGGGTCGCCTCTCCATAGAGCTGACCTGTAACTTGGTCTGGTTTGGTCTCCATGAAGATAGAAAGGTTGTGAAACATTCCAGACAAAGCAATAACAGCTCCAAAGAGAAAAGCATTATGGAGACTCCACACAGCGTTTCCACTCTTTTTCACTGACAAATGTTCAAAACTTTCCATGACCTTTTCTAGTCAGGCTGATGTCGCCAAGTGCCTCTGCTTAATTTCATTTCTCTCCAGCGACTAGGTCAGGAATCAGAATACACTAGACCACAGGTGTCAAACATAAGGCCCGGGGGCCGGATCCGGCCCTCCAAGACTTTAATCTGGCCCTCAGCTGATTTTCTACTAAATTATTTTAATCATATTTTCTATAAAAATATTGGTAATTTTCTGTTCCGCTTAGCACAGCAGCGTCTCCAGCGTCTCTGTACGTGGCCCCTCCCACCAGAGCAGCACAAATGAAGACTTGTCTCTTTCCAGACGCTCTTAAAGGACGATCATTTTGACTGTTGACCGTGACACCCTCATCAGAAAAATGTCAAAAATGAGAAAAGTGGAGCCGAATGCAGGATTATCCAAGAAAAATTTATTTATTCCTATTTGCATACAAATTTATGTTAAAACATTGTGTTGAAATAGCATTTTTTTCATAATATTATAATATTTTGTAAAAGAAAGAGTTCATCAATTAAAAAAATTTCTGTAATAGATTTGCGTTTCTCTGCACAAATATTTGAACTTATTGCTGTTTTTGGGGTATATATGCCATGAGTTTTCCCTTTAGGATCAAAGTAGGTTGGATACGGCCCCCGGACCAAAATGAGTTTGACACCCCTGCACTAGACGGTTTGTAAGAATCCCGGAAGTTGTAGACCGCACACCGGCCAATCAGCGAAGAGCTGTGAAGCCAAACTCGTCGCGTCGGTCTGTGTCCCTTTTGTGGAACAGCACAACAGTAAAACAAAGCGTTCAGATGGATGTAGACGAAAACAGACATTCTGTGTTGGCAACGATTCCCGAGATTGAGGATTCAAAGCCGGAACAAAGAGAATGTTTGAATTTTATCAAGGGGAAAGACGTTATTGCCCTTCTTCCTACGGGATTTGGCGCATTACATACGTCACGAACAAATAACAGCGATTAGTTAAATAAAAAAGTATTCGCCTACCGTCACGCGAACAAACTCCAATGCTGCGAGGTCAGACGGTTTCCACAAAGTGAAACCGGCTGATGAACCTAAAGTGAATTTTCCATGATTTTATAGCACCTACATGTGTAGAACTGATCAAACTTTTAGGGCTAAATATGAAATGTGAACCCTTTTCCACTCACCTTATAGTTTGGGATTATAGTTTTTTAACATTTAAAATACTGTCAGTGCATTTATTGTGGTGTCTTTTAAACAAAAGGTGCAGATATTCAGAAATAATCATGATAGTCTAATGAGAACTTAACAGAACGCTGTAGTTGCATGAAAGAGATACTAAAAGACACACGTTTTTCTGTGCACTAAAAGCGAAACAAATAACAGCCGTTTCCCGTTTACGTGACTTAAACTGTGATGCCGGACTGAACCAGGACTGAATCAGGACTAAACCAGGTCCGGGACCAAACCAGAACTGAGACCAGGACCAGACCAGGACTGAGACTGGGACCAGACCAGGATTGAAAACGGTTTGGTCCTGTTTTAATCCTGGTTTAGTCCTGGTTCAGTCCAGTTTAAAATCACAGTTTAAGTCCGTAAACGGGAAACGGCCGTTATCAGTTTTTTCCATTTTTCATTTATTCACAAAATCAAAAACTGTAAAAAACAAATCACTTTTCACTTTGGTTTTGGAGACAAATAATGAAGAAAATTGCTGTTTTTTCTTTTTTCTTATTTTTGGTTTTATTTTGAAAACCGAATGAACGAATGATTCACGGATTGTTCTTAATTGAAGTCATTTTAACTCACCGAGACATTGTTTTTTCCCAGTGCAAGCAGCAGAAAAGTTCCACAGTGCACATTTAAAACAGAAAAAGAACTCAGAAGTCAGCGTTTCATCCATGAGGTATTCTGAAATCTCTAAATGATCAAAGTGGGGCTGGTCGGCCGGTCGGAGTCGGCAGCTCGGAGCACATGCCTCCTCTCTGCGCATAATCTGATTGTGGAGTTTGTGGAGCTTACGGAGACGAGCGAGTGTGAAACGCGCCGTGACAGGACCACGGCCCCTCTCGTCGGACACCCTCGTCCCCCTGTCCCCCTGTCCCCCTGTCTCTGTGGGACGTCCCGCTAACCCCACTGTCCTTTAAAGGTGCTGTATCTTGAGTTTTATGTTCGTTTTATTACACTGTTTTCTGATCTGTTGTAATGTTTCCTCATCACAAACAGACACATGAACCATCGATATTTAGACTGAGTTCTTCTCTCGAACAGTTTGTCTCACCTTGTGATGTCACGTGGTAATACAGGAACTGCTCCAATGTGTTTTAAACTCCACACACCTTCACTAGAATAAGGGCCCGTTTACACAAGCAGGTAAAAACGACAAAATATTTTATCGGAACTGCCTTTCGTTTAGACGGTGACGGCGTTTTGGGGGCTTAAAAACGCAAAAATCTGAAACCGCCCTCCAGAGTGGAAAAGTTGAATACGCTCTGCTGTAGTGTTTCTGTCTACACTGCCCAAGATGCAAAACTCTGGTCAGATCTGCTCACGACACGTACACGTTTACCTCACATACATACAGTACCAGTGTTGGGAGTAATGCTTTTTAAAAGTAACGAATTACTGTAATGCGTTGCTTTTTGCTGTAATGCGGTAATGTGGCATTACAGGGGGAAAAAAATGTATATTTTACTCGATACAAATGTGACTAATGCACGTTACAATGCTTTTTTAACCTGGATTGAAGTGGTGGGTTTTTTGTTTTTCTTCATATAAATTCGCTAAAATCACAGCGATATCAGCAGCGGCGAAACGCCGGAGACCTGCGTAGACTGTCGGGTAACAGCGGGCGAAAGAACCAACATAGAACTCAGCATAGGTTTAGTCCAAGATTAGTCCTAGCTATTAGCTCTGGTTTAGACCTGCTTGAGTCCTGGTTTAGTCCATATACAGTGCAAAAGTTCAGCATCTTCACAATTATTTTTATTGAGAGTAACTTAAAAGTAATGCAATAGTCATGTAATGCCTTACATTTTAACCCTCTCCTTGGGGTCACATTGACCCGAAGACATTTTTCTTTCCCTTCCCGCTCTTTTGGGGTGGGTCAATCAGACCCAAAAATTAATTTTTAAATAAATTCTTGCCAGGCGAGAAAATAAATGTTTGGGTCTGATTGACCCGCCCCAAGAGAGTGGGAAGGAAAAAAATATATATATTCAGGTCAATGTGACCCCGAGGAGAGCTTATATGCAGTAATATTGTAATGTAACTAATTATTTTGAAATGACAGTAACAAGTTATAAATAACACATTACAGTTTTAAAGTAACTTGCCCAACAGTGTGCAGTACACAGAAACAAACATGTCAGATCGTTTCGGCTCCCAACAAATGTGCAGAATCTGCAGAGATACTATTAGTGAACAGAGAAGGATCTACAATCACCTCTGTCAAATTCTGGATGCACCAGGTCGTCGCAGGCGAGTCAGACGGATGTGGACGAGACCTGGAGAACCAGTCGATGGTGCGACAAATGTGTGGAAGGAGGAGCTGATAAAAATGCATGGCGTGAAAACTTCTGTATGTCCAAAGACGCTCTTGTTGCTTTAAGTACAAACATACACAGTCGAATTCCACACACTTTTGCGTCACCGTATGCATGCAGATTTCCTCCTTAAAACGCAGAATAAAAAGTGAAGATGCGACACCACTTTTTGTGTCTTCTGTTCAGATCGTCATCATATAAACATTGCCTAATTTGGGTGATTGCAGCTCTGGAATTGCCAATCACTTCTGAACACAAGGTAAAATTGTAGCTTTTAACTAGAAAACTACCATTTCATGACATCATAAGGTGAAACTGAACATTTTGAGGATTATAAAATAAATCAGAATATAACTAAACATAGATCCTTTAAAGTCGCATTATTAAACTTATATAACTACCGCCTGCTTGTTTGTATGGAGAAGTTATTGCTTTGCCAAATATATTCCACAGTGAGGCATTAAACTTGTCACTAAAATGTCACTAGACTCAGTTACAGGTCAGATCTGCGTGAGGAGATCAAATAAAGATGCATGTTTGGTTTTGTTTTTTATATTTTTCACATTTCCTATAATAATTTCTAAACTACATCACAAGTTAAGACTGTAATTTCCCCAAAACATAGACAGAATCTTTTTTTTTTTTTTCTTTGCTGTTTCTGAGTTCGCTTTTTTCCTTATTCAAACCTTGGTTAACTCCCACTTTCACCAGCAGAGGGCGTCACATAATCCAAGTCTCATATATATTCCCGCACACAGCACAGATAGAAATGCGAGGATTTGTGGGTAAAACGTGCCCTCTAGTGGACAAATGTGGTACTAACTTTGCATAAGAGTGAAATGAAAGAAATCAAAAACTAGAAACTTATAGAAATGATAGAAATAGAAAATAGAAATATAGAATCATTGTATAATATTTTACATGATACGCATTTGATCTGATTCTATAAAAGCATTTTTGTTGTAAATATTTAAAAGGTACAGTATGGAACTTTCTGGAGGCGGCATGTCACTTGCTTTATTCCATAGAAATAAAGAAAAAAAAAAAATTAAAACCATATACTTCTGAATATTCTGCATGGAGACAGATTTATTTTATGTTACAGATTATAGCCAAAGGAACAACAACATCTCCATGGTAACAAAACAAGGAGGAGGCCCTAGTTAGTCCAGGTTTGTGGAGATGCAAGCCCACAGTGTAAAGATGCATGTTTTTGTTTTTCAGTAAATAAACAACAACAAAAAAAAAAAAAAAGACATACTTAGCTAAAAGTTACATACTGTGGCTTTAACAAATAAATACAAACACAAAATCAAATAACGTAACTGTCAATGTCATATTTTTTTTTCTGCTTTTGTTTTCTTCCTATGCGTTTTTTTTAAAAGGTACACTGCGTAACTTTTTTGATAAAGGGTCACCATCTTGTCTCCACAGAAATATCGCTTTGCCAGGAATTTTCCTCAGTATGGCATTAAACTTATTAATCTGAAAAAAGTCTCAATTTTATGAAAAAAAGTGTTTATGAAAAAAGTATGTAATTCTGTACATTTTTAAAACTTCATCCTACTCTTTTTGAGCACCAAGTCCCAAATACGTATCTTCATGTACATATCCTTGTTTTTGCAATTGTTGTTGATTTTGTTGTACCTTGCTTAAAAATTCTTTAAAAAAAGTCATGAGAAATGGATCAAAATACCAATTGATCAGTACAAAATTCTCACTGACAGTTACAGACATTGATTAATTGCAGCGATTGCCTTAAAACTTTGTGAAACCAAATATTTAAAAAAATGTTAAGGGACCCATCATTTTTGTCCAGGCCAGTTTCATTATTTTGTTTTTTCTAATAATTCTCTTGAACCACAGGTGAAAAGCAATGTTTGATTTTCGTTGGACAATTTTCAGTAAATTTATATTTATTATTGCTTTTATTTTATTTAGTTTCAAGTTATTTCAGTGACCATTGTTGATTTTTCTTTCATTGGCCGAGGGGTACCAACAATTTTGTCCACGTCTGTACCTGTGCCAAACTGTGGAGCTTGCAGACAACACAATTACATCTCCATGACGACAAGCAAATGACTGACCCCCAAGCAGAAAAAGTTACTTAGTGCATCTTTAAAGGTTCTATATTACACAAAATTGATTCTTGTGAGCTTTAAGTCATGTTATACTGTTGTTAAAAACAAAAAACCTGGAAGCTATGTTTTGTTTTGTTCACATCTTCGTTTTTTTTATTTTATTCATTATTATCTTAAAAGCTCTCAAAACGCTCTGTTCCACCTTGTGATGTCATGAAGTGGTAGTTTTCATGTAAAAGCTCAAAACGCTCCTTTTGACCTTGAGTTAGTTTTTCATGAAAAAGCTTTTTTACCTTGAGTTCAATAGATTGAAAATTCCAAGGCTGAAATTATCCAAATGATTTTAAGGTGTATGGAGTTTAAAAACACAGTGGAGAACTTCCTTTATTAGGCTATGTTCAGACTGCAGCCTGAAGTGACCCGAATCCGATTTTTTGGCCCCTATGTGACCTGTATCTGATCTTTTAATGACAGTCTGAACCACACAGATCCGATTTTTTTCAAATGCGACCCAGGCCACTTGGATATGTGCTCCTAAAACCGATACATATCTGATCTTTTGACATGCGACTTCAGTCTGAACGGCCAAAGCGCATTCATCCACCTACACGTTATCAACAAGCCACAAACGTCACTATTCTGCGCTGAAGTAGGTGAAAATTGTTAATGAACTCCGTGTCACTGAAGCGAAGCACATCACCACTCACCACTCTTGGCTACCGTCTCCGCATCCACACGTTCCTTTCAACGGACGTCGCTGCCGCTGCCCCACAAAACACCACGGCCAAAAACCTCGTCCTTCTCCTTCTCAATCTCCTCTTTAAAACAAGTAAGTTGTTCATGTTCTGGCTCCGGTACGAGAGGAACTTTAAAATCTCCAGGTGCTTGGTGCTCGCGTCCATGTTTGGACAACAAACAACCGCTCGCTGCGGTTGACGTCGTCGTGTCTCCAGTGCACATGTGGACACTTTCGGGCCGTTTAATGTTCACACTGGAGTCACATACAAGTCGCATTTAATTGGAAATGTGAACGACCTCGCAATAACATCGGATTTCACAATAAAATCAGGAATTGAGCGTTAAGCCCTGCAGTCTGAACGTAGCCTTACAGTATGACATCACAAGGTGGAGCAGAGTGTTTTCGTTTTGAGAGAAGAACACCACCTATATCTGCAACTTTTGTGTGTTAAACATGTGTGAAAGAAACAAAACACAACTCCAGATCTGTTTTTGATGAGGAAACATCATAACACAAATTTAAAAAACTGCGTAATATGGTCTCTTTAAATCTTTAAATCAACACAAATACTTCAAAACGGTAAATGACTGACTGGCGAGTATTTCGGCGTGTCCTTACGAGGCACATTCCACGCGCTCTGACACAATGACCTACAAAACATGAAGCTGGACTCAGGCTGCAGGCTTTAGGCTCTGATGAGAACTGGAGCGGGCAGAATGAGCAGAGGTCAGAGGTCAAACCAACACTACTTTATGGGAGAACAATAGGGCAGTTAACCAGGAAGTGGAGCACATGACACAAACGATCTTAAATCAACAGTAGTCTGGTGTTTGAGCGAAATCTAATGGGCAGATAACTGAGTCCATGTTCTATATTTTTTGGACTATAAGTCGCTCCAGAGTATAAGTCGCACCAGCCAAAAAATGTGTAATCAAGAGGAAAAAAACATATATAAGTCGCACTTTTGGGGGGAAAATTATTTTATAAAATGAGAGACCAGGAACCGATATTTCATCTTAAAAGTCAAGTAAAGTCTAGTAATAACAATAGAAGAGAGAACAACAGACTGTTAACGTCACATATGAACAGTTCTTCAGATAAACTATAACATAAACAACAGAACAGAACAAGTTTAACAAACTCTCCATCTCACTCCAAATCACTAAATCCATTCAATTCTTCATCCTCGGTGTCACTTCTGAGCAACTAGGCCTCGACCTCCGGAGGTAAACAGAGCGACGCTTCCTCTTCTGTGTCGCTGTCGTTAGACTCAGCATCAGTTCCAGTTAGAATTATTCGGGTCTTTCTGAATCCCGACAGGATGGTTTCGGTGTCACTGAAGTCCAGGCTTTGTCCATCCATCCAGTGACTTCAGGAAAGTTTCATGGTGCATCCTCCCGGTGTCACAAGTTTCTCTCTCACTCCAAATTTTCTTTCTGCTGCTTGATTACTGTTTTCAGCTGCAGATTTCACTACCTGCGGTTTGTAATCTGCAAAATATGATTTTCTCTGTGGGGCACTTGTGTTCAGTCTTCTCAGTCGTCTTTATAAGTTTGTTTAAATGTTAAATTGTTCAGTGGTGCAGAAGTAATGGTGCGAACAACTGACATGATACAGACAGGACAGAGGCTCTTTCTGCAGGAGACATGCACAGTAGAGCCAAGTTGTTACGGTCCCAGGCCTTAGATTGTAATTTGTTTTGTGTGTTCTAAATTATTCCGCTGACACACCTTGACTCCTGCTGTGGGATCCCTGGTTTGTGATTGGTGGGGCTTGTCTACGCCCACCTCACCTGCAGCCACCTCCCCCTATTTAAGAAGATTACCTGCACCTGATCGGGGCTGCTGGCCTTGGTGTCCAGTCTGCCATTTTGTGTTTGTGTGTGTAGTTTAGTTTAGTTCTGTTTTGTGCCTTTTTTAATTTGGTCACTCGATTCTGTTTGTGGGTTTATGTGGTTTAATTTGGGGAACTTGTGTTTTGATTTCATGTGTGCCCCTTAGTTTTACCACTCGTTTTGTGAAGCCTGCGCGACCCCTTTTGTGGCACAAAACTCACCGTTTATTCTGTTGTTCTGTTTCTTAGATTAGGTTATTTTCTGTATATTTTAGTATTTTGTTAATTAACAGGAATGTAAAGGTAAATTAAACATTATTTAATTTATTCAATTTTTCCATCTTGGTTATTTTTGTTACTTCCCTCACCCCCAAACGAGCTGGGTCGTAACACAAGTGACAGTGGTACAGGAGCAGCAGATACTGACACACAAGACTAGAGCCTCTCGCCGTCGTCATCAGTGTAAAAAATTAATATATAAATGTCGCAGAACCACCAAAACCATGACAAAAAGATGCGACTTATAGTCCAAAAAATACGGTACATAGCTACACTACACTATTCTACTTTCAGAATGGTACAGGAGTGGTCATCTTTGGCATGACATTTCTAGTGGAGAGACGCTGCCTGATGATAGTCCTGGTTTAATCCTGTTTTAGTCCTGTTTTAGTCCTAGTTCAGTCTTGGTGTAGTCCTCCTGTTTCAGTCCTGGTTCAGTCCGTAAGAGTCAAATTTGGATGAAACAGGAAACGTCCATTATCCTTTTTTTCCATTATTCATTTAAACACAAAACCGAAAACTAAAAAAAAAAGAATCGTTTTTCATTTTGGTTTTGGAGACAAATAATGAATAAAACAGTTGTTTTTTCATTTTCTTATTTTTCGTTTTATTTTGAAAAACGAATGAACGAATGACACACGGATTGTTGAGCTCCACAGATCTCGGGATGGAACATAATAAAAAAAACACTGTGACCACGGAAATCGCTCTGTGCAGTATTGACCTCGCTCAGTATCTGTGGACAGGAAGATATCTGTGTTTTGTAACAAGTTTGATTTTTTTGGTTTGATTTTTTTGGGGATTGTTCTGTTGTTGTGACGCTTTGACCGATCAGAGTCAAATAATCATCCTGGCGTTTCACATTTTCTCTGTGTTTGCCTACAAAAGCCGCTACACAAATGAGGCAATTAAAATCCTCTCGTACTTTTGCCTCTGTGTGGGTCTATTGTCTCTGGGGCCAGTCGGGTTTGGGGCCAGTTGTTGGAGGTTTGATCAAAGCGGGGCCCTCAGCAGTTCCTGTGTGTTTGGGATTATCACACCTGCGGATCAGGGATTAACCCATCGAGACATGGGAACCAGGAGCGGAGCGGTCCGACCTTCAAATCTGCTCCCCCCTTCCCCCCACGCAGAACCAGGAAAACAAAGACACATTTAAAGACTCCAGAGTGTTTAGTGACGAGGGGACGAGACGCGGTGTGACACTGTTTAGGCCACAGTTGAGGTTTCATGAAGAACAGGAGGGGGATGGTAGATTTTTGGACAACACAAGTATTTTTAGGGAAAAGTAAAGTAAAGTTTATTGTCTCCAAAGAGAAAATTTGACTTGCACTGCAATGGCAATCAACATAAAGTTCACCACACATTCACAATCCAATCCAACTTTATTTGTATAGCACATTTTAACATTCTAACACTAAGGCTACGTTTACTCATAGCCTGTTGAGAAACTAATATTTCCCTCCCTCTGTTTTCCAAAATAACATCTTGCACACAGCACCGTTTTCAAAAAAGTTTTTATTTACATCGACCTGCATAAATACGCCATCGAGCGCCGTCTTAACTACACCAAGACTCTGGGCGGCACCTGGATTAGATTGAAACCCATCCATCCACTGTCTTCTACTTATCCAGCAATCTAAGCAGGGACTCCCAGACTTCCTTCACCCCAGACAGTTCCTCCAGGTCCTCTGGGGCGACTCTGAGGCGTTCCCAGGCCAACAGTCCTGGGTTTTCCCCGGGGCCTCCTTTCAGTGGGACATGCCCGGAACACCTCCAGAGGGAGGTGCTCAGGAGGCATCTGGAACAGAGGCAAGAGCCACCCCAGAGGAGCAGCGGCTCTACTCCGAGCTCCTCCCGTGTGACTGAGCTCCTCACCCTGTCACTAAGGGAGCGCCCAGCCACCCTGCGGAGGAAACTCATTTTGCGAGCTTGTTTCAGACCTGTAGTATTTATTTCATTATAGTTGTAAGTATTACTCAAAAATACCCTGACACATGGAAAGTGTTTGCACCAGAAGAAATGTGACTGCTGCTCTGAATTCTTTCATGATCATCATCAGAGCAAAAGGTAAACATTGGTCGCACTATTGGCGCATCAGCTCCTAAAACTCTGTTTATCTCACTTTACACATAAACGTGAAACCGTAGTTTCCAGAATCTCCACTCTAGTCTGAGTTTTTAGAAAGATTTGTTTTCAGAGGCGAATTCCCTGTTGTGTGTAAAAGATGGGTACAAACAAAAGGAAATGTCTCTGTTTTAAAGGTTGTATGGAGGATTTTTTTTTTAGGTTCAAATTGTCAGTAAAAGTTTAAAATACCGTTACAGAGACGCAGAAGCCTTGTAATTATGATGACCAAAAAAAAAAAAAAAAAAAGAATGAAAATCTATCAACTGTGGACGTAGTGAGTCCAGACAAACATCAGCCAATAGATAACGAGGCTCCCTCTTTATCTATTGGCTGTTAGGTTGTCAATCAAACTCCTTACATTTCTAGTGTAACTGACTCTCGGCGCGCGGGGATGACGTGGTTTATGCGGCGGTTCTTTGAGGCTTTTTTTAAACTGTCGCTTCCTCGCAGTTCGCACAAAGTTTGTCGCGACGGCGGACGAGAATCCACGACCAGTTCGCCGCAAAAGAAAGTCTGTTTTTGAGGTCGCCGAAAGAAGAAGAGAAGGAGAAAAGGAGCGAAGACAAACTGAGGTGATTCTTGGAGATTCCTTCCAGCGACGGCGCGACTGAAGCAGACGAAGGCTCTAAAAACTGACGCGTCGGTTGTTAAATTATTTCAACGGTGATTCTGAATGTGCACTGGATGTAAACAAGTGTGATTTCTAGAGTAAAGAGGCGGGAGGAGGAGATGTTTCTACTGAGGAGCTGTGGAGGAGGAAGGTGGTGTCACACAAGCACAACATTTGACAAAGGACTGTCACTGTATTTTTCTTCCCTGAAAAAATCCTCTATACAACCTTTAATGAAAAGATGGGTACAAATGACCTACGAATTTTAGCAGTCGCCAGAAATTTTGTAAATATAAGATTCATGGCGCGCCGAAGATGAGGTACAGTTAGATGTGTTTTAAAACAACTCATTATTCAGTTGTGAGCGCACAGTTAGACATCAAAATTATTTACAAAGGAAATGGGCATCAAATAGGGAAATATGTATAATTCAGAAATCCCTTGGAGAGCGACTGGAAGCTCCTGAGCTACAGGTTGGAGACTTTTTTTTTTAAGCTTTTGCTACACCACAACTCTTAATTTAAACAAAGAGACTTGTAATTCAATATTTTGTGATGGTCCCCGATGTTATTGTGAGAACTTTGACTTGTGACTGTATTTCACCTCAGAGTAAAAGAGTTTAGTGCTTTGCTCATTGATTCTGCAAAAATACACAATTTCCGCCATAATTATTATTATTTTTTTCGATACCAACGTGACTCATATTTTTGTAAAGTATTGGAGAACCGTGTGTTCTGGATCCCAGGCAACCAAAATATAAGACTTAGTGGTAAATGACGAGGGGGAAATTGAGACTTTTGACTGAGACAAGAGGCCCCTGAGAAGCACAGTGGAAATGTTGCTGCATCAAAACTTGAACTTCCTTCGGTTCAATAAAATACATCTCTAAAAGATCATAAACATGTTGTACAATTTACAAATCACAGACTTTTTACCAACTGTCGTGACCCAGCAGACAAAGAAACTCTTGTATTTGACCAGATAAGATGAAGATGGATTCATTCAGTTTTCTTCGTGGAACAGCTCTAAGTGAAACGACTCGCACTTTGTTTGCCGTTGTGATTGTGGTAAAACAGTGTTGGGGAGTAACAGATTACATGTACCGACATTACGTAATCACAGTACAAATTATGAGTAACTGTATTCAGTTACAGTTACTGTTTCAGTGAGTGGTAATTGGATTACAGTTACTTTGCTGAAATAAGTGGATTACACAGCGGTATTTTCCTGTTTTCACATTTTGGGCTATATCCCTTTTTTTTTTCTCTCAGCCAGGTCTAAACCAGGTCTAAAACCAGGACTAAAAGCAGGTCTAAACTAGATCTAAACCAGGTCTAAAACCAGGTCTAAAACCAGGACTAAACCAGGTCTAAAACCAGGACTAAACCAGGTCTAAACCAGGTCTAAAACCACGACTAAACCAGGTCTAAAACCGGTCTAAAACCAGGACTAAAAGCAGGTCTAAACTAGATCTAAACTAGATCTAAACCAGGTCTAAACCAGGTCTACCACAACTTAAACAGGACTAAACCGGGACTAAAACAGAACTAAAACAGGTCTAAACTAGATCTAAACCAGGTCTAAAACCAGGACTAAACCAGGTCTAAACCAGGTCTAAACCAGGTCTAAAACCAGGACTAAACCAGGTCTAAACCAGGTCTAAAACCAGGACTAAACCAGGTCTAAAACCAGTCTAAAACCAGGACTAAAAGCAGGTCTAAACTAGATCTAAACCAGGTCTAAAACCAGTCTAAAACCAGGACTAAAAGCAGGTCTAAACCAGGTCTAAAACATGACTAAAAGCAGGTCTAAACTAGATCTAAACTAGATCTAAACCAGGTCTAAACCAGGTCTACCACAACTTAAACAGGACTAAACCGGGACTAAAACAGGACTAAAACCAGTCTAAAACCAGGACTAAACCAGGTCTAAACCAGGTCTAAAACAGGTCTAAAACCAGGACTAAAAGCAGGTCTAAACCAGTCTAAAACCAGGACTAAACCAGGTCTAAACCAGGTCTAAAACCAGTCTAAAACCAGGACTAAAAGCAGGTCTAAACTAGATCTAAACCAGGTCTAAACCAGGTCTAAAACCACAACTTAACCAGGACTAAATCAGGATTTAACAGGACTAAACCATGCTGGGCGGACGTGTCTCCTCTTCTTCTATCAATAATATTTTTAATTTGGTTCAGTAAAGTCTGGGCTTTTTATTTTCTTTTAGCTGATAAAACGTCTTATGTTATGATTTCCTCGTCTTTGCTTCTCTACAGCAAATCAAGTAATCCAAAGTATTCAGATTACGTTACTCACTTTAAGTAATTTAATGGATTCCGTTACAAACTAAATTTTGAGGTATCTCATCTGTAATCTGTAGGGGAATACATTTTAAAAGTCACCTTCCCAACACTGGTTAAGAGAAGGAGAGATTTGGAGTCCATCAAACTCAACAGAAATGTGAGGGTGGACTTTTGGAGCAGCTTTTGAAGGGATATCTCCGAGTGTTTTAAGGTACGCAGGCTGCAGACGCTAAGCTGCGAGCAAATGGACTGGGAAATGCCAGAGGAATTAACTAAACAAACAGAGGGAGATTTTCTGCGTGGTTGGGAAAGGCTGATCCAGCACTGACACATGACACTGCTGCTTTTCTCTTCGCTTCGTCAAAATGTGGCGCACAATAACGTCATAAAGAGAGAGAAAAGAGTAAGAGTGGACAAAAATCATACTCGAGTTGTTGGGTTACTTCAAAATAAAACTGATCAAGTTGAAGTAAGATTAGGAGTCAAAACGTAGGCTATTGGAATTGTTCACAGTAATCATATTAAACTTATCTATTTCCATCGAGAGAAGCTCTAAGCCAGTCATGTCCAAACTATGACCCGGGGGCCAAATGCGGCCCTCAGACAAATTTTTCTTGGCCCTCAGACTTTCCAAATTTCCTTGCATCAATTAAAAAATTTTTTACTGCAAGTTTTTTGAAAATCTACCTTGAAAAAGCTCATGTTTAATATTTAGCGTGTGGTTTTAAGGATCTTAGCGTGAATAAAAACTGATGGATCATTCTAACGTGTTAAACATGCACACATTTCAATTATTCCCTGTACTGAGCGCAAATCTACGGCCCTCGATCGGCCTTCTGCTTTGTCTGTGTTTAGATATGTGGCCCTTGAAGAAAAAAGTTTGGACACCCCTGCTCTAAGCCAATGTACAGGTCTGATCTATGGAGAAGTGGGCCAGTTACATTAGAATGCGTAGAATTTGCTGTTTACTGTCGACCACTTGTAGGTTGCTTCACACTTTTGTCCAGTTCAAACCAGCTCGATGGGGTTTTAAGTCTGGACACTGTGCTGCTGCTGCCAGGTTTTCAAGCTTTACCATCTTGTTCTTTTTTCCTGAGGTAGTTTTGGCAGCGCTTGGACTTGTGTTTTGTTATTTTTATATCATTTCAAGAATTGTTTTTGTCAGATGTGGACCTGGATGAAGAAACATCTGAGCTGCCTGCACGCTGAGGAAGACTGAGGAGCATAGAGAGCCTGTTTAAATCCAGGCTCAAAACATTTCTGTTTGACTGAAAACTGTATAACTGAAAGGTTTTCATTCCACACTCTTCTCTCCAATTTATGTCTGTCTTTTTTCATTTTAAATCTCATGTTTATTTATGTTTTGATTTGTTTTTATTATGATTTTAATGTATTTCTTATTCTTTAAAGAATTGTGTACGAATTGTGCAATACAAATAAACTTGCCTTGCCATTTTTACCTCTCCACAGATCTGACATGTAACTTGGCCCTATGGCATTTCCTGCTGTCTCCATAGAGATGAATGAGTGTAATGCTATACTGTGGAACATTCCAGGCAACATCTCCATGGAGAAAAGACGGCGATGGACCCTTTATCTGAAAAGTTACACAGTGCATCTTTATTATCTTTTATTTATTCATCTTTGACCTAAACTGATCAGAAAGTGGATTAGTGGCTTGTCACATCTTGGATTTTAGTCTCATGAGCAATTTGGAAAATATCTGCACTGAATCTTGTCTCGAACTCCACACACCTTCTCTAGAATCATTTGGATCGTTTCAGCTCTGAAATGTCCAATCTCTACCGAACTAAAGGTAAAAAGTAGCTGTTAACTTCAAAAACAGAGCATTTGGAACTTTGGAGGTCTCTCCTTGTTTTGCTTCATGCCTGAAAAAGAATTGTATTTACACAGGTTGTCCAGCAGAGGGCACTAAACATCAACTTTAAAACAACTGAGCCAAACCTGAACTCACAAGCAGGTTATGTGCAGTGTTGGGGAGTAACAGATTACATGTACCGCCGTTACGTAATCAGAGTACAAATTATGAGTAACTGTATTCCGTTACAGTTACTGCTTCAATGAGTGGTAATTGGATTACAGTTACTTTGCTGAAATAAGTGGATTACAAGACGGTATTTTCCTGTTTTCACATTTTGTGCTACATCCCATTTATTTATTTTTTTTATTTCGGTAATTCCACTCATTGCTGGAAACCCAAACAGAACGCGACAGTAAGAGCGATGGAAACGTCATGTTAAAGTTGGCGGTGTCAGTCACACAGTGGAAGCAGCAGTGCATTGGTAAAAACGCATTTGTGTCTTGGAAATTCTTCTCCCGATGTGAGATAATATATATAAAAAACAAAAACAAATATAAAATCGCCTACAACTTAAATGTGAAACAGGAGCTACTGGCACTGGTGAAAACAACCTGCATAGACCCATAATATCTGCACTACTGTCCTATAATGACCTGCCACATGAGTGGACGCACACAAACACACACAAACACACACACACACACACACACACACACACACCTTCATCATCGTCATCAACCTGAGAACCCGCGGACCACGTCTCCTTCCGTAGTTACAGCGCGGACACCGACGTCTCGTGCGCCGCGTGTGGACCGTGTTTTCTCGCGTAAACCGCGCTTCCTCCTGTGCGCCTCTAAACCAGAACTAACACCAGGACTAAACCAGGACTAACCCAGGACTAAACCAGAACTAACACCAGGACTAAAACCAGGACTAAACTAGGACTAAAGCAGGACTGAACCAGGTTTAAACTAGGACTAAACCACGACTAAACCAGAACTAAAGACCTGATCTAGACCTGGTCTAGACAGGTCTAAAAATCAGGACTAAACCAGGACTAAACCAGGTCTAAACAACATGACACCTAACAGTAGGTTGACATAATTTAAGGTGATCTCATATAAAAAATAATTTCTCTATCAATAATATTTTTTAATATTAAGGAAAGGCTGATCTTGTTATTGTCTTTTAACAGACAAAACCTCTTATATTAAGATCTCGTGGTCTTTGTTTCTCTACAGCAAACAGTTGCTTATTCATGGAGACTTGGGCTCAGACAATTTGAAATTTGAAATTTAAAAGTAACCTTCCCAACACTGGTTATGTGTCATACTATTTTAACTTTTTACATTTTTATTCTTGACTTAAATTGTTGATCTTTTACATCAGCCAATATTATTTTCAAGAAATTCTACTCTTACTATGAGGCACTGTGCTTTGAGTGCCTTGAAGGTAGAAAAACACTAGATAAAAACATAATCATTTATCAGTTGACTGACATTTTTCGTTACTCTACCCACACATTATTTCATGTATATTTTCAAATTACAGATTTTTTTTTGTAGAAAGTGTATATTTGCAACAATAAGCTCTATAATTAGTGCAGGTAGATAGTTGTATAATTACTGCCCAGTTTCAAACACTAGGAACTCAAAATACATAAAATAAGTTATAAATAAAATGACATGAACATGAAGCAAAAAAATGGTCAACCTGATTTATTTTTATTTTTTATTGTGGATGTGGAAATTGTATTTTTCATTATTATTATTTTTTTTTAATTTGGAGATATAAAATATTAATAGACAATTCAAATGTTATCAATTTAGGATTTCACTATTTTAAGAGACGTGTCAATAACCATATATCACAATAAAATCATTTTACTTCTTTATTTTTCTTACAATAATTGCAATACAAGTTTGACATTGCAAAATCTCTACAGAATATTGTTAAAATAAACCTGTGAAAACAAATGGCATACAATGATAGATATATATATATACAGTATAATAAAGGGAAATAAGTGCAAGATTAGATATTGAAAGGAAAAATAGGTTTAAAGGTTGAAAATATAGAGAAAATACATGACATATTATTAAAAATTGTTCTGAAAGAGGGTACTTGCATGTATAGAAAGGGGGATTGGCAAAACAATACACAGGTCACCAAGATTATGTTTACTTGGAGAGAAATCATGCCAGGGGTATCAAAATGTGAATTTAAAATGTGGTTTTAAAGGTCGGGGTGATACTACTGCACGGATAATTCTTATTGTGTGAAAGCAGCCCTCTTTTCCAGACCTTAACAGATGGATGGACAATATAATAAATAGTTTCATATGAGAAATTATTGTCAAGGCTGAATGATAATGTGGACATTTTTCTAAAATCTTGTGCACCAATTTTTGACTGAAGTGCCTATGACAAGTTCAGTTTTGCTAGAACACATTTAAGATCATTGTGTTTGGGATTTTAGTAGGAATTTTTCCAATTTGGACATTTTTAGGCTTGAAATTATATTTGCAACAGGTTAAGATTGAGTAAAAATTAGACAGCCACGAAAACTAAGAAAAATAACTCCACTAGTTTAAAAAAATATATACAATAATAATAATAAATGATAACCAAATCCTCATATTACCCATTTTTTTACTTTGTCGACAAATATTTAGTTGACTTTGACTTTTGATTGTTCAAATTACTGTTCAAACATATACAGATATTCAAAAGTTTAGACTCATTCTCTCATTCAGTCATTTTCAAAGTGTCTTTTTTTCTTGCTACTTTCTACATTTGATAAACACACAGAAAGCATCAAATACATGAAGTAAGATAAATGGAATTATTTAGTAAAGAACATTAAAAAAAAACTCTTAATTGACAAAATATTGAATAGATTTAATATATTTGACAAAGAAAACGTGGGTATTTTGAGGATTTGATTATAACATGAAAAAAGCAAATAAAAAAAAACCCAAATGCATCAAAAAAGCTTTACCAAGGAGCAGCTTTAATTAAAAAGGACCCACGATTAGTGAATCAGTGGCGTTAATATTATAGATTCACCATTTCATATCCCTATTGTAACTTAACACTGTTCCAAGTTTTGTATTTGTGTTGTTTTGTCTTTACTACATACAACTTGAAAAACTGACATTAAAATTATATATAAATATAATAATAACGAGTAAAAAGTGATAGTTTTTTTTTTTTTCTTTGTCACATAATTCCACAGATACTTCATATATTTGTTGTCTTTTGTATTATATCAAAAGTAGAAAGTAGTATACACTGAATGAGGGAGTCCAAACTTTTCACTTATTTCATGACGACATTCAAATTCTTATAAAAACGTAGTGGCGCATTTTCTCTTACTCTGAAAATGGTTGAGTTTTAGTTGGATGGCGCAGGAGCCTTTTCACGTGCCTGTATATCTCTGCCACTTTGAGCCCGTACACCACCGGGTTGAAAACCGACGGAATCACCACGACGAGAATCGACGTGGCCACTGTGACGTTACGGGCTGTAATGCGTCTGTGCAACAACTCGGTAGAAGCGGCTACGGAAAAATTCATAAAGACGAGTATGTGGGGGAGACACGTGTTCAGAGCTTTAGAGCTGAACGACCTGGAGCGTTGTAAAGAAATGATGAGGACTTTGCCGTAAGAGAAAAGCACAAACGCAACAGGTAAGAAAATAGTTATCGTGGCGCTCATGAGCCCGTAGGCGTTGTTAATCTGAGTCGACGCGCCTTCGCAGCTCATGCTAGTGAACGTGTACGGGTCGCAGAAGATTCTCGTGACCTGAGTGTAGCAGACGGGAAGCCGGTTGGACAAAACCATCGCCCCTGCCACGCGGAGAGCCGGGAGGAACCAGCAGAGGAGCAGCAAGGCCGAGACCGTGCGAGGAGACATGAGGCTGGCGTAGTACATCGGGTGGCAGATGGAAAGGTAGCGATCGAAAGCCATGGCCGACAGGAGCATGAAGCTGGAGCTGCCGAGCGTGGCCGTCAGAAACGCCTGGCACAGACAAGCCGAGCGGGACACCAGGACCACGCGCCGGCCCTGGACCAGGTCCCACACCAGCTTGGGGTAAACGGCGGAGCTCCCCACGGCGGAGTTGACGAGCACGGCCACGACGAACACGTACATGGGGCGGTGCAGGCTGCGCTGGGAGCACACGATGTACACCACCAGACTGTCGCTGAGCATCACGAACACGTAGAGGAACAAGATGAAGAACGCCAACCACAGCCTGTGCTCGTACAGCTGGGTCAGACCGTCCAGACTCACGGTGCTCATAGAAACGTTCATGTTCATCATCGTTTGACAGTCGGTTAATGACACGGTAAATCATCAGAACACCAGAGAGTAAAGAGAGTGCAGAGCGTACAGAGCCACAGACACATGCGACAGCGTCTGTAGCAGCAGCAGATGTTTCTCAGAGAGCTCACAGAGAGAGACAGACAGCAGCACACACGTCCCTCTCAACATGCTGAAGCACACACCGGCATGGTTCACACACACGTGGTCCTTACATAAGACAGGGACACAGGCCACGGTCCGCTCTGGCTTTTATTGTGCTCTTCGCTGATGGACACTCCCCGAGGTGCTTATTAGACACAAACATGTTTACGTTTGCAGAGATAATGGTGAGTTTTAAAATTAATTAAAGTGAACTGAACTGTGAGCACCAAACTTCAGCAACAGGATTGACCAAAATGTAAAATTTCAACCAATATTGGGTGTACCTCAGGCATATATGATAGCACCATGACTGTTTTATAGACTAAATTAATAGACCATAAGTGAGCCTTAATGGTCTCACAAACCTCCAGTGTCTATTATTACAGTGAATAACTGAGGCTACGTTTATAAGATGACGGTCTGAACAGAAGGCGCAAAAGTTGCGTTGCATCTTCACTTTTTATTCCGTGTTTAGACAAGTGTTTTCAGGAGGAAATCTGCGTGCATATGGTGACGCAAAAGTGTTTCGAATTCAACTGGGTAAGCGTACCTTCCGACGTGTTTGTTTCTGTGTACTGTATGTATGTGACGTAAATGTGTACATGACATGAGAAGATCTGACCAGAGTTTTGCATCTTGGGCAGTGTAGACGGAAATGCTACGGCAGAGCGTATTCAACTTTTCCACTCTGGAGGGTGATTTCAGAATTTTGCATTTTTAAGTCCCAAAAACGCCGTCACCCTCTAAACAAAAGACTCTTCTGATAAAACATTTTGTTGTTTTTATCCACAAGCGTTCTCGTGTAAACAGGCCCTTAATATTTGCTATTTTCAACTAATAATGGAACATCTACATAGCCACATTTGTTTCGAAAATATCAACTTTGCCTCAAATTATTTGCATTACATGTAAAGCAAACAGAGCTTTATATTTTGCTTTTCAAAACATGTAGGGCCTGCTCATGATAAAACCAGGCTAAGGTTCTGTGTGTGAAACGTGAGGCCTGCTCCAGTTTGAATGCGAAATTGCAGTAAGCATCAAATTGAAATAAGTTCACTAACGAAGTAAAATCATGTTAAACAGTGACATAATTAATAATTTTAATATCCCTTTATTCTTCTGTGCCTATATGCATGGATTTACTTTCAGGATACTGGACTTCCACACAATCTGCTCACAACCGAAGAGGATGGTCTGCATTGCCCTAAGCATCGGCTCTCCTCAGGGGAGTGTCCAGAGCCCTCTCCTGTACTCCTCAGCACTCTCCATTACCCCCCTCAGTGCCACTGGTTTGACACGGGGCGGGCACTTAGCAACGCTGTCAATCATGTCTCGTTAAGACTAGCAGGAGCTGACCTCAGGAAAAGAAGGCATCTGATTGGTCAGCTCTTAAAATTCATATCTTAATTTATAGACAAACAGTCTACAATCGAGACCAAGGTGTGCAACAACAATCTAGTGTCTTATGTACATCTGTTATACTCATATTCAACCAGTACACACTACATATTTTTATCTTTTTGTAAAGACATACATTTTGTTTACACATTAAATGTAATCCTTGAATATTGTAAATATTTCAATTTGATTTGGAAGTTATATGCACATATTGTTATTATTGTGTGACTGTGAGCACTTTTACCCAGACTGTATAAACATGGGGACTATGTGACGTCACCCACAGTGTTCAGCTCCAGTCAAATGGAACTCACAGGGCAAACATGGAGCAGAGTTTCATGTTAGGAAGAGATTTAGGGATAAAATAGTGAAATAAAAATACCAGGATCATATAGGAAAGGAAAGGTACTTTATTGTCCCCTGTAAGGAAAACTCGCCCTCTGCATTTGACCCATTCTTCTGTGCTGCTGGGACATCTCCTCAGGAGCAGTGGCAGTGCATGACCTGTCCCTGTGATCTGGAGTGTATGGAAGAAACCAGAAACAAGGAGAACATGCAAACTCCACACAGAAACACCCAGGCAACCCACGGATCTAACAGGTTAAAGGCAGGTTAAAGGAACAGTCCGGAATTTTGGACATAGGACCTCACTTCCTAGCGAACCAGAGTGTTGGAGATGTGTGGAGACACTTCAGCAGTGAGTTGTACTTCCTGATAGAAAGCTCTGCAATGGCGGACTGATATCACCTAGCGCTTGTTTTACCGACAAAGTAAAGTTCCACTGCTGCTGGGAAAATAGTCCCTCAACATGCGACAATTCATGCAGTGCAAGGTTAGTTTTATTTCAAACATTATTCTATCGATACAGACATTTACACTGACAGTCTGGTGTAATAATAGATTTGCTTTGGGTGTTTTGTGGAGTGGGTAAAACTGTTTTTAGTGGCAGGATAACTGTGACCATTGACATGCACTAGTCTAACACCAGTGACCTCTGCAAATACAAGGACTGGATGGAATATTTTTAAAAGTGTCTCCACACGTCTCCAACACTCTGGCTCACGAGGAAACGAGGTCCTATGTCCAAAATTCCTAACTGTGCAGCCTGCAATACGAACATTTTAAGATAAAAATTTCAACAGCAGCAGTTACAGAAAGAGTCAACTTGAGACCGAGTCAAGGGAACCAGAAGCGTCCCATGTACATTTTCTATTTGGAAGTAACAGGTCAGCCATTTTCATTTCCATATTCAGTCTCTGCCTTTTCCATTGTTTAGGTGTCAGTTTGTGGTCTTTGACAGTGCAGCAGTTCCTTTAGCTTCAGGTAAATCTCACGCATCTTCAGCCCGTACACGATGGGGTTGGACACCGTGGTCACGACCACAATAAGAACCGAGACGACGAGGGCCGAGCGGCTCTCCTCTTCGCTCGACTCAATCTGCTGCAGGTCCACAATCGTGCATATCGCGTAGTTGAGCACCACGATCACATGGGGCAGGCAGGTGTTGAGGGCTTTCGAGGCAAAAGTCCCAGAGCGCTGCAAACAGAGGATAAGGATGCGCCCGTACGAGAAGAGCACGAACGCAATGGGGAGGAAAAAGAGGAGCGTTCTGTTGAGAAAACCATACGCTTTATTCGGCATGTCTCCTGAACAGTTCAAACTGATGTAAGAATAGATGTTACAGTACAATCTAGAGAGTCTGTCATAACACGGTTGCAAACGATTCGCAACCAACAAAGCCCCTGCTATGGGCAAAGGAGGGACCAGCCAGCAGAGGAGCAGCAGAGTGGTGACGGCGATGGGCGACATGAGGGCGGCGTAGCGCATCGGGTGGCAGATGGACAGGTAGCGATCGAACGCCATGGCGGACAGGAGAAGGAAGCTCGAAGCGCCCACCGAACCCAAAACGAACCCCTGGCACAGACAAGCCGAGCGGGACACCAGGACCACGCGCCGGCCCTGAGCCAGGTCCCACACCAGCTTGGGGTAAACGGCGCAGCTCCCCACGGCGGAGTTGACGAGCACGGCCACGACGAACACGTACATGGGGCGGTGCAGGCTGCGCTGGGAGCAGACGACGTACACCACCAGACTGTCGCTGAACATCACGAACACGTAGAGGAGCAAGAGGAGAAACGCCAACCACAGCCTGTGCTCGTACAGCTGAGTCAGACCGTCCAGACTCACGGTGCTCAAAGAAATGTTCATGTTCACACAGGCGAGGCTAGAAAATATACCACTGCTCAAAAGTTTTAGAACACCCTAATTTTTCCAGTTATTTATTGCAATTAAAGACGTGCAAGTCCAATGAAGAGCTTGAAATGGTGCAAAGGTAAAAACTGAATAGACAGTTAAAAAATAGATAAAGGATAACAAAAGTCAAACAAAGTCCAAGCTCTGCCAAAACTACCTCAGGAAAAAAAGAACAAGATGGTAAACTTGAAAACATGGAGTGTCCAGCACAGTGTCCAGAGTTAAACCCCATCGAGCTGGTTTGGGATGAACTGGACAGAAGAGTGAAGCAACCTACAAGTGCCACACATTTATGGAAACTTCTGCAACACACTTGGGAAGAACTTTCTGAAGAATATTTGATTTCTATCGTAAAAAGAACGAGCCACGAGTGTGTTCAGCTGTTATATCTGCCAAAGGTGGACACTTTCATGAATCAAAAGTTTAGAATACATTTTGGTCAAAAGTAAACAGTAAACAATAAAAAACAGGAAAAATGTTTTGACTGGTAGTGTATATCGCAGTCGAATCAAAATGAGAGAAATGCAAAGACTGCAATTATTTAGGTTACATACATTCCAAAAATAAAAATAAAAATTACAAGATATCACCTCTAACCATGCTATCTGCTAACCCAAAACTTTACTAACATGTTCTTAAATGATGATTGTTAAAGTGTTGTGGTCCAAATGTTAGTCTTCTATCAAACATTAACAGCTCCTGCATGTGTTTAAAATGAGGCCTACCTACTTCTAAAACATAAATCACAAATACAATTGAAATCGCAATGTTTATCAGAAAAAAAATCACAATTTGATATTTTCCAAAACTGTGAAGTGTTATACTACGAGACACTATCATTCACCCTAACCCTATGTGGCGTTTATTTGGTAATTTAAGCATTTGTCATTTTTCATAATTCAGCAAATTGACAAAACAAATGGCTTTACAATAAATAAAATAAATAAAAATAAAGAAGAAAGATATAAAAGGGTTCAAAAGAAAAAGAAAGTTGCAGATATATTTTAAAAAATTAATAAATTATGCCACTGCATGCGTTATTCAAAGGTTATTTAAATTTTTCATTACAGCAGAAAGTGCAAAGTCAAACACAATGAGATGTTTGGTGTTTTTGAATAACGCCTTGACCTTTGACCTAACCTCTTCAATGGCTTTTAAAACATTATATACATACACAACACTAAAACAAAAACAACAACATCAGCTTCTGGCCCGTATACAAACTCTGAACGGTGGAAGAAGCAGCAGAATTATCGAGTAGTTACAATAAAAAAGTCAATAACGCACACATTTAAAAACATAACAATCCAAAGTTTACATTAACCAAGCAACAGGGCATGATATAAACTCACAAACCTGAAACTATAATACACCAGCAAAGATCAGAAAATGGGTGGAGAAAACAGAAAAGCGACATTATCCGTTTGTGTCCAGCTGAAGACAAAAATTGACCAAACGTAAATACAAATACATCGTTAATTCTGATAATGAACAGTCAATTTCAAATTCTGTTGTGTTGTTTGGATAATATCGCATGTGAAAAGGCTGAACCACGCCACATTTGGAGAAAACCCGTAGAATTATAATGGGTTAAGAGGAATTAACCAATATTACTGGAATTAGGAATTAAAAAAATATCCAAAAGTTGTCATTATTACACCATACAAGTGAATCGCAATTACAATTCTTATTTCTGGAAACAAAAGTGTACGTTTTGTTTAAGGACCTGCACAAATTTGTCATAAAATTGGAAATAAATGGCAACAATAATGTGATTATATAAAACCATCTGACCACTCAACCCTCCACCCTGCAAGAAAAACAAAGAGAGACAGCATACACGTGAATTACAATTACAGTTATTATTATTTTTGGTCAAAACAGGTGTATATATGTTGGTTATTGAGAGAGTTAGAAATAGCAGCAATAATAAAACGACATTAGACTCGCCTGTAGCTCAACCGTGGAGTTAGAAGAGTGGAAATACGAAGAAAATCACAATTACAATTCTTGTTTTTAGTCAAAATAAATGTATGTTTTGGTTATTGACATGCATAAATACGTTAGAAAATGGGAAGGAAATAGCAACAATAATACAAATACATTAGACTAGCAGAAAACAATGAGAAGACAGACTGCAGACCAAACAACAGCCGGTGTGTGGAGCAGCTGTAGCTTGTCCGTGAAGCTGAAAAACACAATTACGTTTCATTAGTACAAACATCAGCACGTTCGCTTCACTGTCAGGTTAAACTGTGTCCTGACGGGAGCAGAGGGGCACTGAGGTCTGAGCTTTTATCGGCGTCCGTACTCTCCACGGCGCTCATTAGAGACCGGGATTTAAAAAAAAAAAAGTTTTAGTGTTTTTAATTATTGCTCTGTTTAGTGGGATGGTCCATGTGGTAAATGTCAAGGGGGAGTTTGTGAAAAAAAACGTTAAAAAGTAATACAGGAAGTCAGAGGCGGGACCAAGTCGTTGTTTTGCGAGTCTCAAGTAAGTCTCAAGTCTTTGACCTCAAGTCCAAGTCAAAGACAGGCAAGTCCAAGTCGAGTCTTGAGTCACTGGCCCATAAGTCCAAGTCAAGTCCAAGTCGTCTGCTCTGAGCTCCAAGTCATTTCAAATCTTTAAACCGAAGTATTTTTGCAGTTTATATGACTTTTAAAGTAAATTATACTTAAAAAAAAGTCATGGTATATTTATATATGAGTATTTATGTAAGAGTTTAAACACAACGGATTCCAGGCACTCCAAAAAAGTAAAAAAAAGTTTTTAAAAAATCACACAAGGAAAAATATAGTTAAAAGGCCTTTATTTGAATGAAAATAAAAGGCCTTTTAACTATATTTTTCCTCATGCGATTTTTTTTTTAACTTTTTCTACTTGCCTGGAATCCATTGTGTTTAAGTTTTGATCTTTTTTCCAAGAGCACCCTCTACCTGCTCCTACTGATTGGAACACCTGCAGCAAACAGCCACATTTTTGTTCTTTCTGCATTTATATAAGTGCAAATTTTTCTTGTCAAGATTTTAGTGTGAATCATTATGATCAAAATAGAAAGAATTTAGATTTAAAAGAGCTAAATTACAGTTATTTTGTCATGAAGGATCATGTTCTATGTAGTTCCCTCTGTTTTACTGTATCGTACTGTATATCACTGTAGTACATTTGAGGATACCACATCACAGTACTTCAGTTCCATCTAAAGTAACAAAACGGAAAAGGCAGAGGGACATGTTCCAGTTTGTTCCTAAAATTAAGCACCACATTTATCAACTGTAAAGAGAAAAGTATTTTCTAAAAACATATTTATTTAAGGAGAAGCATCAAGTCTTCTCAAGGCCTCAAGTCCCAAGTCTTAGTCCATTTTATCAAGTCAAGTCTCAAGTCCTGAAAATAGTGACTCAAGTCTGACTCGAGTCCAAGTCACGACTCGCAAGTCCCACCTCTGCAGGACGTAGAGCTGAGTTCTAAAACGCAACACCTCCAACTATGACATCAATTCAGAAAATTACATCCCAAAACACAAGAATTTATGCACAAGGAACAAATTTTTCTTGTAGTTTAAACATGAATTTAACAAAATAACAGTAGTATAATTAATTAATTGTAACTATTGTGTAATTTAGATCTGTTAATGTGGGAGTAGGCCACTGACAGCCTTTTACATACGACCTGAACAGAAGAGTCTGTCACCGGTATTGACTCTTGGTTGAAACATAACGTCTTCCGCCGTCTCAGAGCTGATGCCGCCTCAGGGCAGTGGCACGGTGCTGCTCCACTCGAAGTCCAGTTGAGAATTGAGAGTGGCACATTTTGATACAAGCCAAATCAGACAGGACTAAGAGAAGCAAAACTGTCTCAAGTCCAAGGGTAAAATCTTGGCACTGAAGCCTTCAATAACGTCTGGAGACATACTGGTACGGATGAACTACTGAAGTAATTAAAAGAATATTAGACTGAAATGCAAGGAACTTTAAAGCACTGATTGAGATACGAGTGATTTTCAGAAGGATTTGGGGGAAATCACTAAAAGGATGAACACTGTGGAACAAAGAGTCTGAAACTGAATAGACCGAAATCAATGTTACGAAAGTGGTGATTCAAATGGACAAACATGTGCAAAAAGCATCGTCATCGTCGTCCTGGAGAAAAGTGAAGGAGGTAAGATGATCGATTCTGATATGGTAAAACTGGCAAGTTCATGGCTATAAAACTGGTAACGGCTCAGACGGAGACTCCAGACTGAGGGCGTGGCAGCGTGCGTCTGCTCTAAAACTAACTGAATTGGCGTCTGCTCCTAAAATACCTGCTCCACTGTGAAGTTATATGATAAAGCAAAACCAACTTAAGGAACCGTGGACAAATACACCAAATGATGATCTTTCTGAGCATCGAAAATACAAGGAGGTTTGCAAAGTGTCAGCAATCACCCTAAAATCAGTAATTCAGCCTTCAAGCCAGAAATTGTGCCGCCGTTGTTTTTCCACCAGTTTAATTCATTGATTTATGGAGCCAAACCCAAACATACGTCCTTGTCTTTCCAGGCCTCCAGCTCACAAAACTCGAGCACAAAGCTAAACCCCAATTCCAGTGAAGTTGGGACGCTGTGTAAAACTCACAAAAAAACCCAAAACAAAACAGAATATAATGATGTGCAAATCCTTTTCAACCTATACTGAACTGAATAAACTACAAAGACGTGATATTTAATGTTCAAACTGATAAACTTTATTGTTTTTATGCAAATATTCACTCATTTTCAATTTGATGTCTGCAACACGTTCCAGTGTTCCGACGTGCAGAGATTTCTCCAGATTCTCTGAATCTTTTGATGATATTATGGACCGTAGATGATGAAATCCCTAAATTCCTTGCAATTGTACGTTGACAAATGTTGTTCTTAAACTGCTGGACTATTTCCTCACACAGTTGTTCACAACGTGGTGACCCTTGCCCCGTTCTTGCTGGTGAATGACTGAACTCCTTTTATACCCGATCATGACACTCACCTGTTTCCAATGAACCTGTTCACCTGTGGAATGTTCCAAACAGGTGGATTTGAAGCATTCCTCAACTTTCCCATTCTTTTGTTGCCCCTGTCCCAGCTTTATTGGAACGTGTTGCAGGAATCAAATTGAAAATGAGTGAATATTTGCATAAAAACAATAAAGTTTATCAGTTTGAACATTAAATATCATGTCTTTGTAGTTTATTCAGTTCAATATAGGTTGAAAAGGATTTGCAAATCATGGTGTTCTGTATTTTTTTAAGTTTTACAGAGCGTCCCAACTTCACTGGAATTGGGGTTGTATTTTAAGGACTATAGACAATTTATTTGTTGCTTTTACATTTGTTTATTTTTTAAGTCTGAATTGGAAAGCGTGGCCTCTGATTGGCTTGACTGTGACTTTCAACGTTTTTGCTGAGGCCAACAATTTCAGCCTGAACCTGACAAAGGCCTAGACCAGGGGTGTCAAACTCATTTTGGTCCGGGGGCCGTATCCAACCGACTTTGATCCCAAAGGGGCCGGATCAGAAAACTCATGTCATATAAACCCCAAAAATAACAATAAGTTCAAATATTTGTGCAGAGAAACACAAATCTATTACAGAAATCTTTTTTTAAGTGATGAACTCTTTCTTTTACTAAATATTATAATATTATGAACAACCTGAAACTTTAAGAAAAATACAATTTCATCACAATGTTTTAACATGAACTTGTTTAACATTAACTTGTATAAATAGGAATAAGTACATTTTTCTTGTAAAATCCTGCACTCAGCTCGACTTTTCTAATGTTGGACATTTTTCTGATGAGGGTGTCACGGTCAACAGTCAAAATGATCGTCCTTTAAGAGCGTTTGGAAAGAGACAAGTCTTCATTTGTGCTGCTCTGGTGGGAGGGGCCACGTACAGAGACGCTGGAGACGCTGCTGTGATAAACACCACAGAAAATTAACAATTTTTTAATAAAAAATAGAATTTAAATATTTTAGTAGAAAATCAGCCGAGGGGAAGATTAAAGGTCTTGGAGGGCCGGATCTGGCCCCCGGGCCGCATGTTTGACACCTGTGGCCTAGAGCATCTCAGGAAGAAAGGCAGGAAATCAGGTTCTGAACTTCCCATGTTGTTCTAAAAGCCTCTCCTCTCTGTCCTGTCCAGACTAAAGTGACCCCCTCAACATTAAACTTATTTTACCAGTGTATGGATTTTATTTAAAGTGAAAATAAGGGGCCTATGAACATCATCCTGGCCAAGACCGTGAGAGATGACTTTCACTTTAGAATATCTAAGTCACATTTCTTTGTGATTTACAGAATAAAAGCTGAGTTGGATAAAACAAGTCATCTAAATGTGTGAAGTATAGAGAGACACACACAGGGGAGTGAAAGAGGACAGGATGATGTAACAAACCCCACTACAGGTGTTTGTCCTGAGCAGGTCCCCGAGGTGCTCATTAGACTGACCCGCTGCCCGTCTGAGCCCCCACAGACTCCGTCCCCCAGGGTCTAAACATGTTTACTACCATTAGTAACTAAAACACTTGTGTGAAAGTTTTGGATTTCAAATTCCATTAACATGACTGTCCCCAGATCCAGAGTAAATATGTTCAAAACAAACACAGATTTGGAAACAATTTTAATGTTGATTTAGTCTTAGATAGAAAAACAGTGAACAAGAAATCCCATTTGTTTATGTTCTAATGTGGTGCTTTGGTTCTCAAGATAATTATCCAATCAGAAAGCAGAACGAGCCTCATGTGAGTCTTTTATTTGAGTTGCGAGTTTTAATGCTGAAAAAATGTTGCTTTGAACCTAAAATGTCTCTCTCTGATCTCTCTCTCATCTGAATGTCACTACCTTTGGGTTTACCCAGCAGCTGCAGTCAATCGTGACTCAGTGCTAGTGAAGCCTCTGCAGCTCAGGGGGGGAATCTGGAGGTTTTGAGCTTCACATGAGGCCTGAGCCTGTCCATATACTGAGAATTTAAAAAAAAAAAAAATCTTGTATGTGTCGTCTATCTGCAGGTTAAAGCACTGGTACTGTTAGGATAAATAACTAGGCTGAGCTATTTTGTATAATCACTTCTATAGTTCATTATTGTACTGAGGTCATTTGAAGATCACGGCTCTGATCACAGCAGTGAGACTCATAGATTTATGTTAAGATAAATGTATGTTTTTCCAGTCTATCTTTTACAAACTAACTAAATAGGACAAGATCTACTGACAGGGATGATGTCATGACTTTGGTAGACAGAGAACAGCCTGGATGGAGTCTGACTGGACTGTGCAACGTGCCAAGAGGTCTGGCTGACCTGTGCACCAACGAAGAGGCACTAAGTCTGGGTCTGTATTTTATGGACATGTTTGTGCTGTTGATGCTAGATTCTAAAGTGGGAGGGCCAACCCATCGAGCTGCACCTGATTGTGGGCGTGGCATACAACCTTTAAAAGCCGACTGCTGGAGACGGCCCTTTCTCTTCTATCCTCTCCACCATGAGCCCACAACCAGTGTTGGGGAGTAACAGATTACATGTACCGAAGTTATATAGTCAGAGTACAAATTATGAGTAACTGTAGTCGGTTACAGTTACTGTTTGAGTGAGTGGTAATTGAATTACAGTTACTTTGTTGAAATAAATGGATTACACGGTGGTATTTTCCTGCACATTTCAGGCTATATCCTTTTTTTTTTTTATCCCGGTAATTCCACTCATTGCCGGACACTAAACCAGGTCCAAACCAGGTCTAAACCAGGACTAAACCAGGTCCAAACCAGGTCTAAACCAGGACTAAACCAGGTCCAAACAGGTCTAAACCAGGACTAAACAGTCATAACCAGGCTCTAAAAAGACTTAAAACAGGTCTAAACCAGGATTTAACAGGACTAAATCACAAAACTTCTTATGTTCAGATCCTCGTCTTTGCTTCTCTACAGCAAATCAAGTAATCCAAAGTATTCAGATTACGTTACTCACCTTAAGTAATTTAACAGATTATGTTACAAACTACATTTTGGGGTATGTAATCTGTAGGGGAATACATTTTAAAAGTCACCTTCCCAACACTGCCCACAACTTTATTTGCACTTTGTTTTTAAATAAATATCTATTTTTCTATTTTTTTTTAAACATGTGTGGACTCCCTCTTGTTCGAACCCTGAGTCAGTTCAGCCCATTGACTTGAATGGCCATTTTGAAACCGCGGGGCTTGGAGTGGAGTTTTAAAACACAGGGGAGCACTTCCTGTATTACCACATGACATCAGGAGGTGGAACAGAATGTTTTCTGTTTGAGAGAAGAAAAGAGAATAGGTTTGTAGGTGTGTTAAACATGTGTGAATGAAACAAAACACAACTCCAGATCTGTTTTGATGAGGAAACATTACAGCATAAATCAGAAAATAGCCTAATATGAACCTTTTAAAATGGACATTTAAAACAGAAAAAGCCACACAGCAACAGCCCGTTTATTTGTGATAAAAATTTATTTGGTTTCTGTGAGCAACTGCAGTCGTAGTGTTCTCATACATGGGATTCGCAGTTCATCAAACAGATATATTTATAAAAATGACTCATCTACATACAACGCCTAATACAAAACAATCCGGGTGAGACACTGCTTTAGGATGGAGAACAAAGGGAACACCGGTGAAAAAAAAAGAAAAAAAAAAAAATTAAGTGCAGACAGAAATCTCCAAGACATCAGAGAAGATAAAAAATACCATAATTATGAATCTGTGCTTTAAATAAGTCTAAAAATAAAACATTTGTTAAAACATGGAACACAAAGAGACGGTACGTTTCACACTAACACTAACACTCCGGTGAAGGGAAAAGGCAAAAGTCTTTGGTTTTGGTTTTGGCTGCAGCCCTTAAATACATGAAAACAACAGCACACAGTCTGCTGGAATGTGGCAACACTAAGAAAACACCCACAAGTGTTCAGACAGGGACAAGAGCTCAGGCAGGTGCAGGCAGGTGAAATGAACAAAGTCTATGAAATTATTTTTTTTTTTATTCTTTATATGAGGTATTAATTATTATGATTTTAAATTCTTACATTTTGTCTGTGTTCAGTTTGAATGGTGAGTGACTAAACGTTTTGATTTATGGATTTAAAAACAGTGCAGGAAACTGACTCGACTTTTACCTGTGACTTCACAAAACAGGGAATTTCAAAACTGATGAATTTGAAGCAAAGTGAAGCAAAATACAACTCGAGTTATGTTTTTGAAGAAAGGACAATGTTCTTACATGAAAAAAGCTAAAAAAAAAATAAATAAAAAAAAAGTCAAATTTGCATTATATCTGTTCTTTAACAGTATTTTTACTCTATTACTGAAGAAATATATTGTACAGTGTAAAAAAATCTGTGTATCATTTGTTCATTCGATTTTCAATAAAAAAACAAAACTAAGAAAACGAAAAAACAACAGGTTTTCTGGCTCCAAAACCAAAATGAAAAAACAGATAACGACCGTTTTCTGTTTCCGTGACTTCTGTGACTGCGAGGCCGGACTTTTGCGCCACATATGGACTGAACCAGGACTAAACCAGGTCCGGGACTACACTGGGACTGAGGCTAGGACTTAGGCCAAGACTAGACAAGGAATGAGTTCGGGACCAGGATTGGAACTAAGATCGGGATCAGACCAGAACTGTGACCAGGATTGAGACCGGGAACAGGACCAGGACTGAGACCGGGACTGAGACTGGGACCAGACTGGGACCAGACCAGAACTGAGACCAGGACTGAGACCGGGAACAGGACCAGAACTGAGACCGGGACTGAGATCAGGACCAGACCGGGACCAGAACCGGGACTGAGACAGGGATCAGACCAGAACTGAGACCAGGATTGAGACCGGGAACAGGACCAGAACTGAGACCGGGACTCAGACCGGGACCAAACCGGGACCAGAACCGGGACTGACACTGGGATCAGACCAGAACTGAGACCAGGATTGAGACCGGGAACAGGAGCAGAACTGAGACCAGGACAGAAACTGGGACCAGACCAGGACTGAAAACGGTTTAGTCCTGGTTCAGTCTTGGTTCAGTCCGTATGTGGCACAAAAGTCATGAATCGTGAATGTATCATGAAAAATAAATATTTTTTCATTTTCTTATTTTTGCTTTTATTTGGAAAAACAAATGAAAGAATGATACACGGATTGTAAAATTAGTCTTATTTGAGTTAAAATTTTGGATACTCATCCCACTGTGAGTGAGTCTACAAGTGACAAAATCTTTATGTTGACTATATACATTTATTTTAGTTTTAAATTTGTGTGTCTATCCTTTGAAAATACCAGATTTGGGGCATTATTTAAAGTTTTATCCTTCAAATGGCATTGACATTAAAATATAAATCAAATGTTACGTACAGACAGTTCCTCTAAAGTCGTAGTTTCCTTAAATACTTTTTATTCTTGAGTTTCTTTGAGTAATATTAATGTGAACTTTAACTTCCCAAAAACGTCACACAGCTGAAGATTGACACGAAAAATGACAGAATGAAAAATGTTACACAATTCAGTTTGATTTGTCATAATCCCAAAATATACTACTATACTCTCAGTTACACCTCGCACAATCTCTAGAATAAAATTTAACTGTCCTAAAAAAAATCCTAGTTGAAATATACTGTATAATATCTTAAGGCTCATATTAAGGCAACAGTGGAAACAAAGGCACGGTATAAATAAGTGCTCAGACAGTAGAAGATTCGAGAAAAGCAGCGCAGCAAAACACGGAACGAAAATAAGTCGGTTTCAAAATCACCAGAGCCTCGTGTTGACAGGTTAGGTTCAGTATTATGGCGTTTTGACAAAGTTGTGCTCTTACTGTAATCACGTTATCTTTTCGACAGTGACTTTTACAAAATTCGAAAGCTGAAATTTTAGTTTGGTAACTTAGGAACTGTATGTGGTCTGAGCTCTTACTGTTTTAAAGGGACAGTCTGGAATTTTGGACATAGGAGCGCATTTCCTAGTGAGCCAGAGTGTTGGAGACGTGTGGAGACACTTTTTTTTAAAAATATTCCACCCAGTCCTTGTATTTGCAGAGGTCACTGGTGCTAGACTAGTGCATGTCAATAGCCATAGTTAATCTGCTACTAAAAACAGTCTTACCGATGCCACAAAACACCCGAAACAAGTCTATTATTACACCGGACTATATGAGAAAACGTTTGTGTTGACAGTTGCGTCGTGTTTGTCTGTCATGTCATAACTCGTCTTATTTTGAAGTAGGTTTTGGATTTAATTGTTTTGACGTGACTTCATCATCTTACTCTACGTCGCTGAATGTTGAGGATCAAAAACGTTACTTTGAAAAGTTAAAACTCGCCGATAAACGTTGACGCTGTTGATCTTGACTTGTCGTTACGGACGCTTTTTGTCTACCAAAATGGCTGGTGTGACTTCATCGTGTTTTGTTGTAAATGTGAAAATGATGTTGATAGAATAATTTTTGAAGTAAAACTAATCTTGCATGGCATGAATCGTCGCAAGTTGAGGGACTATTTATCTCAGTGTGTGTGGAATTTTACTTTGTCGGTAACACAGGTGCTACTAGGTCAGGGGTGTCAAACTCAAATTCACAGAGGGCCAAAATTAAAACCTGGGACTAAATATTTATTGAAAAATTTCAACAACATCTGCATGTTTTCTCTTCTTTCAAGATATGTAATATTAAACCTTTTCTTATTAAAATAAAAGTTTAAAAATAGTTTTGCTTAAACATTGAATCCAGAACAAAATAACAAATTTTTAAATAAATAATGTCTCTACAGCTGTTCTGTAGCCGGCGGGTCAGCTCTATTAGTGGAGCTGTTAAGGACCAAAATAGTTCACTTTTATGGTACAAGCATGACATTTTGCCACATTACTAACACCCCCAGGACTAATATTTCTCGATATGGAACCAAGCCCAGAAATCCAGAAATGTTGGTCCTAGGGATGGTAATAATCTGGCAAAGTGTCATGCTTGTACCATAAAAGTGAACTATTGGGCACTTTTTTGGTCCTTAACAGCTGCACTATAATACTAGGAGTGTGCAAAAATATTGAAATATCTATATATCGTATCGTTTAATGTGATGATACAGTATCGATATCATGGGCTGCTGAATCGATATATCACCAAGAGTATTTTTTGGTATATTTTACTAAATTATTTTGTTACAGCGCTACAGTTTTGTTGCTTGTTTAGATGAAGGAAACTCATTTTTCACTGTTTTGATGATTAAAATGTTTGTGTTTCATATGAACTTCGCACAAGAAGTGGTTTAACAAGGACTTTTAGTATCACAGCCATCGATATGATCTCGCAGGCCAAATATAATTATATCACGGGCCAAATTTGACCTGAGTTTGACATGTCTGTGCCAGGTGATATCAGTTCGAAGTACAACTCGCTGCTGCTGCTGCTCAGACATAAATTCTTCAAATGCAAGGTTGGTTCTAATTTTTACTTCTAAAATTATTCAATCGACACAGACATTTACATGGACAGTCTGGTGTAATAACAGATTTGCTTCGGGTGTTTTGTGGAGTGGGTAAGACTGTTTTTAGTGGCAGGATAACCATAGACATAAAAAGTGTCTCCACACGTCTCCAACTCTCTGGCTCATGAGAAAACAAGGTCCTATGTCCAAAATTCCAGACTGTCCCTTTAATTAACCTACATATAAATATACTAGTACGTTTTGAGAGACTCTGCGTTCTGATTGGATACTTGTCTTAAGAGTCAAAACATCAAATTCTAACACAAAACTCGTCCATCTTGTTTGATATTTTTTGCAACTAAGAATAAATCAGCATCACAATTGTTTACCTCGTATCTGGGGACAAGTTTATGGAATTTAAAATCAAAATCGTACATACAGTTCCTTTAAGTTACTGCAGCTATGTGAGGAAAGGGTCTCACTACTGCCATCCGCCTGTTGTGGCCAAAGAGTGAAACTGCGGTCAAGAGAGTTCAACGGGCTCCGAGTCTTTTCCTGCTTTGCCCCTGTTTTTAATGTCGTTAAATAAAACGGTACAAGCAAAATGTCTGCACGTCGGCCTAGCACGTTCAACAGTCAATATAAGGCTCCTATTATCACATTTACGAGACCCCCACAGGAAAAGTTTAGGGATATTTAGTCACATTTAAGGTTAAAAATAAATAAATACAATAGTTTTTTTTAAAAATGGAACTCGTGCTTTTCTGAGCAATGTTGAAGAAATATTACATTGCTATCTCTCTTTTTTTTTTTTTTTCATTTTTCCCACCCGCTCCTCCTATTGGTCAGCCTCCTTCATGATTTGAGTGACAGGTGGGTTTAACCAATCACAGTGCAGTGTGAATTCTAGAAAACGCATATTCAAAAATAAAATACATAATGTAGGTGGTTGGTGAAGTAAAAAATTATATATTCTTTAAAAAGCAACACAATTTGCAACACTCCAAAAGTAAAATTGGATAAAACTTGCTAAAAAAAAAAAAAAAAAAAAAAAAAAAAAAAAGGAAGGAAATTCACAGAGTTCCACTTTAAGTATGTCAAATGGTTAGTGCTAGATCGTCACGTCCGGAGGGATGATAGAGATGATGCAGCTGTTGTTGCCAAGGCAAACTTGTAAACGTCTGTCGCTATGAACAGGCCTTAAATGTTTTATTATTCGCTGTTTTACATTTTATTTAATGGAGTAGACTGAGGTTACTACTGATAACTCGTTAACCGTATTTTTCGGACTATAAGGTGCACTGGATTATAAGGCACAATATCAATAATGTTGAATTTTCTCATCTATTTTCATACATAAATTGCACCGGATTATAAGGTGTATTAAGGAACAAACGGACGACACTTGAGACTGATCCTTAATCCAGGCGTCCATGATCCATCGGCAGATCGTGGTGTGATTCGCCCAGCGTTGACTCCCTGTCTTGGTTAATGTGTATTATGAATGTGAATGTGGGTGGATTATTTAAGTTTGTTTTTTATTTCCTACGAGTACGACTCAAATATACATTGAGTAATAATGTGTTTAATGCAGCTTTGTGCATATTTGTTTACATTTTACAGAACTGAAACTTAAAACTGCATGGCTCATTTGCATAAACCAGAGGTGTCCAAACTTTTTTCATCAAGGGCCACATCTCTAAACACAGACGAAGCAGAGGACTGATCGAGGGCCGTAGACTGGGGCTCAATACAGTGAATAACTGAAATATGTGCATGTTTAACACTTTAGAATGAGCCATCAGTCCTTATTCATGCTCAGATCCTTAAAACTACACACTAAATATTAAATATCAGTTTTATCAAGGTAGATTTTTTTTTTTAAACTTGCAGTAAAATGCTCATTTTTAATTGATGCGAGGTAATTTGGGCCAATTCACCTATAAGCCTGAGGGCCAAGAAAAAACTGTCTGAGGGCAAGCGCTGAAAAAAGCAGTTCGCTCCTTGTGCACTGATGCAGTCAGCTTCTATCGGACGAGGCTCCTGACTACAGTAGCTGTAATGCTCCAACAGTTCATCAAGCAGTGTGGCTTCGTAGTTTACCAAAGTCGTACTAAAAACATTTTGACAGATTTTTGAGCGCCGTGTACCACATAAAATCAGTTCAAGGTCAGTAAACACAACCATAGAGAAAAATCCTGTACACCATCTTACTTGCAAAATGTGAGATTTATTAGGACAAACCGTGCAATGTTTCGGCACTAGTTGCATGATTTGTCCTAATAAATCTCTCATTTTGCAAGTAAGATGGTGTACGGGATTTTTCTCTATGTTCTTGGGCTGCTCGCTCTCCTCCAATGCACCTGTCTCAAGTAATTGCAAAGTTAATTTTTTTTTTTTATACATTAAGCACAACCAAAATGAATACATAAGGCGCACCGTCGATTTTTGAGAAAATTAAAGGATTTTAAGTGCACCTTAAATCCAAGAAATACGGTAAATTATAACCCTCTTCATAATCTTCACTGACCAATCACAGCAGACCGTCCCTCCGGAGCGTACTGTCTAGCATTAACTTTTTGTAAATGCATTGATGCTTATGGCCGTTCTATATCCTGCTTAAGAGCTCTTCCTGTGGGGACCCAGACTTCTTCACACTCCTCCTTCACTCCACTCCTTCACTCTTCCTCCTCTTCCTCCTCCTCCTCCTCTCCGGCCATCACCTCCACCAGAAGCTCGGCCGTGCAGGTGGCCTCCCCGAGACTGTTCACCGCCTTCACTGTGTACTTGGCGTCGTCGTCCCCTGACACCTGAGCAGGGAAATCGGTAAATTATTCGAAGGTTACAGACGAGAGACGGATAAAATAAAACTTAACACAATATAATGAAGTTGTAAATGCCAAAATAGAGGAATGCAAGTGTGTGTGGATAGTGTTGCAGATATTAAAAGATAAAATATAATGTAAAAATTAAATAAAAAATAAAAGTGGACATTTATACACTGTACTTTTTTGTATATGTATACCCCATTGTGTGTTTGTGTTTGTTTGTTTTTTACTCTTTTTTTTTAATTTTGTATAAATTTTATCTTTAACTTTATATTTTATTGTATTATTTTGCATTATTATTATTATTTAAACTACTTTATTTTCATGTTTTTGTTATGTAAGTCATACAGAATTTGAATTTAAATTTATTGATTTATTTTTATTTATTGATTTTATTTTTTTTATACTTACAGTGTATTTTAATGATTATCTGGTACCAGCAATAAGCTTGTTCTGTCAGTTTTTTGTTGTTGTTGTAAAATATAAAAGTTACAAAAAAAATTTAATAAAAAATGAAAGTGGACATTTATACTCTGAACTTTTTTGTATATTTATACCTCATTGTGTGTTTATGTTTTTTTAACTCTATTTTTTATTTTGTCTCTATTATCATTATTATTATTATTATTATTATTATTAAACTACTTTATTTACATATGTTTTTGTTATGTAAGAATTTTAATTAACTTATGTATTTATTATTTTTATTTTTTTACTGTATTTGATTCTTACAGTGTATTTTAATGATTATTTGGCACCAACAATAAGCTTGTCCTGTCAGTTTTTTTGTTGTTGTTGTAGATATTTGTTCTAAACTGAAAATGTTAATAAATGAAGTTACAAAAAATAAAAAAATAAAAAAATGAAAGTGTATGATAGTGACCTCTGAAATGACCAGGCTGCAGTTGCCCTCCTCGTCGTAGTCGATCTGGAAGTGCCTGGTCTCTTTGATGGGCTGGTCGTCCTTGTACCACACCACCTCTGGGTCTGGGTAACCTGGAGTGGAATAACAGACAGATTATGGACACTTACGGGGGGTTATACACACTGGATATATGATGAGTATTATAAAGTATTAGGTCCAAACTTGTAGAGTGTTAGAAGTTTGAGTTGTCAGTGTGAAAAGTGTGATTGGACAAAGCTGACTTTAAAACGTGGCAAGGAGAAGGAGGTTCAAAATTGTAAACGGCAGCCATATCAGACTGACCTTTGTACTTGTGCTTTTAGGGGACAGGTTCATAACAATTAATAATTCTGGTACAAAAAATGAGAACAGCTAACACGCGCTGTAGTATAAATGAAAGTAGAGTTGTAAGAAAACGCGCTGAACCCAGAGATACAGTATGAACAATCTGAATGTTCTGTTTTTCAGGTGTTATTTAGTTCATTTTAATGCAGATACTTTTATTTTGAAATGTTATTTTGGTACTCCAAACCAGTCTGTGGGACAGAAAGTGTGAAAAATAAGCGAGAGAGATGAAAACGCAAGTTGGCAACAAGAACAAAACGGACTCATACCTCTGAAAATCAAATTTGGGTGTATAAATTACTTAAAAATTCAATTGTAAAGTTAAAAAGACGTTATTATTTAAAGTAGTCAGCTGTGATTTATGTTAACGGCGTGTTTGTATCACACATCCTCATATAAAAAGCTAATTATAAAAACGAATCTGTGATAAATTCATGTATTCATTTTTATGTTAAAATATTTGTTGTAACTGCTTTACTACAAGTTACTGAGGTCTCAGTGTATCTGTACTGGAATGTGAAAATATTAAGAGATAGCTGATTGTGTTTTTCTATTTCTCTTGCAGTTTCACTCTGCGTTCATAAGACGAGCATTAAATGTGAAAACTACAACTGTCTGACTGTCATTGAATCAGAGTTTAGCTCGCTGTCAAGCTGGAACTGCAAACATCTCAGTGAGGACAGAACAGTGGACTTGTGACAGTGTTCTCCATTCCAGCCTAGACTGTTTCTCTAGCTGGAATTCACTTTGTTTAAGAAAAATGAAGCAGAGTTAACAGCTGAAAGACTCCATTTCTGACTGTTAAATAAGAGTAAAAAACAGCCCTTGAGGTAGTTGGCACACTGGTCCTGATGCTGACGTGTACCTTCTATCTTGCAGTCGAAGCGGGCGGCGCTGCCCTCCACCACCTCCACGTCTTTAATGACGGAGCTGAAGGTCGGCTTACACTCGGTCTTCTGCTCGTACTCCAAACACTCCAGGAACTGATTATCCTCTGAACACAAGCAAAGACAGGATTTAAAAAAAAAAACTTTACAACATTATTAGTTTTGCAATACACACAGAATTAACTTATACTTAAATGTACAAAAAAATATGTTAGTACCGTATTTTTCAGACTATAAGGTGCATTAAGCGAAACAAACGGACGACACTTGAGACTGATCCTTTAGCCCAGGCGTCCATGATCCATCGGCAGATTGTGGCGTAATTCGCCCGGTGTTGCCTCCCTGTCTTGGTGAATGTGGATTATGAATGTGAATGTGGTTGGATGTGGGTGTGTTTGTTTTTTTATTTAGGATGACTCAAATATACATTGAGTAATAATGTGTTTAATGCAGCTTTGCGCACATTTGTTTACATTTTACAGAGAAAAAACTGAAAACCACATGGATCATTTGCATAAACTATAAGCGTTGGAAGAAAACAGCTCGCTCCTTGTGCCCTGATGCTGCGACAGTCCATCAAGCGGTGTGGCTTCGTAGCTTGCCAAAGTTGTAATAAAACATTTTGACAGATTTTTGAGCGAATTTTTGAACCGCATAAAATCGGTTCGAGGTCAGTAAACACAACCAGATTATGCGCACTGGATTATAATGGCGCACTGTCGATTTTTGAGAAAATAAAAGGATTTTAAATGCCCCTTATAGTCTGAAAAATACGGTAATTAACTTTTAACAGATTTTCTTTTTAAATGTACATATACTAAAGGCTGTGCAGACCTTCTGTGGGTGAGCCTTTCTTGGCGCTGACTCCTGCCATCATGGCCATAGACGACAATCTGCCGATGGCTCTCACTGCATGGCCCGTTTTCTGTGGGAGAAAGATGCAAGGACACAACCAGAGAAAGGAACATTTTAGTAGTAAGTAGTAGATAATAGGTAGTAGGTAAAAGTACATTTATAATTATTAAGTAACTTTTTCTTCACCATGTACTTTCTATGAACACTTAAATGCTACTTTTTTGAAGTAAAAGTGCTAAAAAAAAATAAGTTGCGTCAGTATTTAGATTGTATTTATTTAACCACAGACACATTTTTGTTTTCTTTTATATTTATTTTTCTTAATTTTAATATTTAACAAAACCAAAACAAAAATGGACAAAAAACCCTCTCTCCACATACTGCAACAGAAAAGTTGCTGTGTTTTCTTGAGTACTCATTTTTACCACTGCTGTACATTTTACTTGTAATATAGTAATAGTTTGGAAACACTGGTACTCTTACTGCATAAACAATGAGTTTGGATAGTCGTACCTGCCACTTCCTCCTGAGAATGTACTTCTTCATCCTCTCTTTGGACAGTTTCTTGGCCTTCATGGTGTTGGTGTCCTGTTTGAGCCATGGGTGTTCGTAGCACTGGGCACAGGAAAGTCTAGTCCTGCAACACACAAAAACACATCTATAAAACCACATCGGCGCTCAGAACGGCTCCCCCCGGTGGCCGCGGACAGTACTTCATGTCCTTCTTGAGCAGGTTGGTGATGAAGTCTTTGGCGTTGTCCGAGATTTCGTCGAAAGCCTCGTCCTCAAAGTCCCAGGTTGCCGAGGTAACGTTGGACAGGGTTTCGTTGTCGTTGTCGCCCATGAACGGAGACAGACCCGAGAGACTGGAGGGAGAATAAGAGAGAAACATAAATACACACTAGATAATAGTACAGAATTAATTAATAGAATTTATCTGCATGAAATATCAAAGCCAAGGTATGTAAAAGTCATAAAAAACAACTAAATAAGAGTACCATTTGTGCCCATCTGACTTTGATACAGTTTAAAGTTCTGTTTAGATGTCATTACTCAAAAACAAGACAAACGCAGATCTTTTCCTCTGTTGTGGATGTTTGTGACAGGTGTGGGGGATCACCTTGTAATCCAACACATATGTTTTTTCTCTGCCCAGTCCTGACGACCTTTTGGCGGGTTTACTTTGATACTTTGTCCAAGTGGTTGTCAAAAACAATGGATGTTTCTCTGTATGTCGCTGTCTTCGGTTTCCCAGAAGATTTCTCTTGTTATTCACCTTTACAGCTGCAGGTTTTGGCGTTTACTTCTCTTGTTGCAAGACGCTGTTTGCTCTCATACTGGAAATCAACAAATGCCCCATCCAACACTCAATGGATTTAAGAAGTTATGTTCTTTTTGAAAGTAGAGAAGATTAGGTATTCCAGGAAAGGTAAAAAGAAACAGAAAATGCACACCAAAATTCTTGTAGAGGTGCAAATGCAAGGAGCAGCCAGACAAAAGTGAAAAAATGCATAGCACACTCATGGCCCATGTCCAAAAGCTTATTTATTTTCAAAATAGCGTTTCAGCAAAAAAAGCCTTCATCAGATATTTTTCTTGCACAGTGATGTTGTGGTCCAAAGCAAGGCTTTTTTTGCCGAAACATTATTTTGAAAATAAATAAGCTTTTGGACATCGGGCCATGAGTGTCCTATGCATTTTTTCACTTTTATTCCAGGAAAGGTAATTTTTTTAGAAAGAGACAACTATTTATTGACTTTTTTGAAACAGTCACCACCATCACTTTTTTTTTAAATTTAATATACTTTTATTATTATTATTATTATTATTATTATTATTATTATTATTATTATTATTATTTTATTTTATTTGTTATCATTCTGTTGTATGATGCTACTCGTATTTCTTGAGTGACTTGTGTTTGTTAGTTAGCTTTATAAATTATGTTTTATCTGCATAAAAATGAAAAAAGTGTGTGTACATGTGTTGTTTGAATGACCTATCTATATCTGTTTACACATGAATAAAATCATGAAACTGATAAAAACAACTAAAAAGTAATATATAAAAACTGGACACACTGGCAGCAAATGTTTTAGTCTTTCACAATGTCTAAAAGGTTCATACTTAATACTGTTTTTATACTCAATTACTAATCGCATTTGTTCGGGTATTAACCATCTGTAACAGGTGAAATAGGAATTTTAGCACACACTTATTTATTAACAGAATAAAATAAAATGAATAAATTGTGCATATTTACACTAAAAAACAACACAAAATTTAAACTATTCTGTGTAAAGAAAAAGTACATGTGGTGTGTCAATATGTGTGAATATGAACACAGTGTAATACATGTATCAGGCCACCAGATGCCGCCAAAGAGCAACTACCAGCACACATGAGGCAGAGAAAGGCAGCAGAAAGCAAAATGTCTTTAATACCTCAGAGAGCTGGGACATGCAGAGTCAAAGAAAAAGGACTTCTAGCTACTCTGTCTTTTCTTAGGTAAACAGTTATATACTGCATGTATTTGAATTTGTATTTGAATTTATTTGTTTGAAGGATAAGCTCCTTGAGATGTCTCACCATCTCGTTTTGGAGGGGGTCCTCATGTAGCATGGACATGTCCAGGATGGTGTTTTACTCACAGGATGTAGCAGATGACTCCTATGCTCCACATGTCCGTGGGGTAACTGATGGCTTCATAGTTGATCACCTCTGGGGCCACAAACTCAGGGGTCCCAAACAACACCTTCAGAGTGCCGGCGTTTTCTGTACAAATGAAAAAGAAATAAGTTGTCCAAGAACACACAAAACATGTTCTGATGAGGGAACAGCATTATAAAAGTCCCAGCTCTGATTAAGAATGTGGGGTGTGTACATAAACGTTTAAGATGGTCATGTCTGTACCTAGTCTCCTGGCGAGTCCGAAGTCGATGAGTTTGATCTTGCTGCCGGTCTTGTTCACACACATGATGTTCTCTGGTTTGAGGTCCAGGTGCACGATGCCCTGTTTGTGGATGAAGCTCACTCCGTCGATGATCTGCAGCATGTATTTGATCACCTCCCTCTCCGTCAGCTCAAAGTCCTCGTCAATGATCCGCTCAAACAGCTCTCCTCCTGAAATACTGTCATAAAAGAGAAATAGAACATTTTAATTTCTTAGATTTTGAACAATGGGGTTGAACGATTTTAAGAAAAAAATTTGTTGCGATTTTGTTGGCAGATATTGCGATTTCGACTTCATCCACGATGTTTTTTTCAAATCAAGTTTCAGTGCACATGAACATTTGCAAACATCACAGAAACTTACATCACACCAGAGTCCTGCACCGACGATTTGACGCTGGACCATAAAGCCCAAATTACGCAGAAAATAAGGGCTGTGATTGGTCGCCTCTACCACTGCTCTACAGACATTTCCTGTACTCCACTTTTCTTTCTTTCAATATGCAGTAATCAATAATAATGTGTTTAATGCAGCTTTGTGCACATTTGTTTACATTTTACAGAAACAAAACTTAAAACTACATGGCTAATTTACATAAACTATAAGCACTGCAAAAACAGCTTGCTCCTTGTGCACTCGGACTAAAGGATACGACTCAGTGGCCATACCAGTTTGTCAAAGCCTGATCCCGTCAGAGCTCAGAAGCTCAGCAGGGCCGGGCCTGGTTAGTACTTGTATAGGAGACCACTGGGAAAATCAGGAGCCACAGGGGGCGCCAGTTGTAAAAACTGTTGTTGTGTGCAAGACACTTCACCCTCATTGCCTAGTATGAAAGAGGTGTGTGTGTGAGTGATGGTGGTGGTTGGAGGGGCCAATGGCGCAGATTGGCAGCCTCACTTCCATCAGTCTACCCCAGGGCAGCTGTGGCTACAATAGTAGTTTACCACCACTGGGTTTGGAGTGAATGAATAATGAACTGTAAAGTGTCTTTGAGTGTCCAAAAAAGTACTGTATAAAACTGATGGATTATTATTATTAGTGGAATATGAGTGTTCTTTCTGTGACAGAGGGATGTTCTGCTGATGGTGAGTCTGTTCTGTGCTTCTATCACGTTGGAGTTGGCTCATGTTTAACTTTACACGAACGCCAGTGTTGTTGAATTACTTTGAGGTGCATAGACCTCGACCCAGATCCATAAATCAAAAACAACAACGACAAGGCGACGGCGGCAGTGTGTGTTGAGTCGACACAGAACTAAACTTCATCCTTAAATTGTGCTTTAGGAGCACTGCAAAAAACCACGGCTTTGTTGCTCCCAAAATTGTGTTGTCTGAGGTCACCATTTTTGGTCCAAAATGATGGATTGTTCAGCCATATTCCACAGTACGGCATTAAAGAGCCTTTACTTCATTTTTTCTCATATTTGAGCACATTTTTATTGTAAAATGATATAATAAAAAAAGTATAAATAAGACCGCTATGTTTAATGTATTTAATTATAAAGTACTTTATTGTCTGATAATCAGGAAATGCGAGGTTGGCATGCTAGTTGTTAGGTTTAGCCTGATGTCACACTCCAATTTGGTTTCTGAATGTTTCTGGGAAGCAAAAAAAACACTTTGGACGACTGCAAAGAATTTAAAATGGACTAGTTCAGTTTTTCACTTTTTCAATCAGGTACAGCACCTTTAAAGCACCAACTTATCTCCATGGAAGACACAAGTAAAATCTGTGTGACATTTATTTTCACTTATTATTATAGAAAAGAAATATTTACTTTTTGTGTTATATCTGTGTATTCATTCGAGATTGATAAGTTTAATGCCATACACTGGAACATTCCAGTCAAACCAAAAACATTTTCATGGAACCTCCACCAAAATAGTTATACAAGTTATTAAGTAAGCCTGTATTCTCTGGTACTGTCTGTACTGCATCACCTCTGTGGTAGGGCTGGAGGAGTTTAATACAAAAACATCTCAAATCAAAGTTATCATGTTTCCACTGATCTTCTATATTTAGCCGAGGAAATAGCTGCTTCCAGATTCCCCTCAGAGCTGGAACACAAAGCTGTAAAAACAATGCATCAAAACTTGGTGGTAAAATGCATGTGACAGGTTTTTGTGTTTTTCTAAATATTACTTTGATTTTTGAGAAACTTTTGAATATGTTATTATGTTAATGTTTCAGTGAATGGTGTCTCTGCATTCATCTGCACTTCGTGGAAACTGTCTGATCTCGCAGCATTAGGATTCGTTCGCAGGTATTTTTTTGTTTAACCAATCACTGCTATTTGGTCATGACGTATGTAATGTGCTGGAACATTCAGTGGTTTCCAAGTAATTGCCGGAACAACAGCAAACAAAGCAGAGCAGAGTGAACATGTCTGTCAGTGATCATTGTCGTTTCTCTGAGATGAACTTGCGAATGAAAGGTGCAATAAAAAATGCAAAGTTTGTATTTGATAAAGGAAGTCCAAAAGAGAATAGAGTATTGCAGTCTGCTATTGGCTCAGGTCTCTGCACTGGCTCCTGTGGCTCAGAGAACAGACTTTAAAGCAGCTCTGCTTGTACAAGTCTCTCCATGGCCGAGCACCAAAGTCCATCTGTGACATGTTAGTGTCATATGAACCATCTCACACTCTGAGGAGCTCAGGGACCGGCCTCCTGCTGCTGCCCAGAGTCACGACTAAACAAGGGGAGTCAGAGTTTCAGGTTCATGCAGCTAAAACCTGGAACAGTCTGAACATGTGAGACAGACTCTTCTGTGACGCTGTTTAAATCCAGACTCAAAACATTTCTGTTTAACTGTGCTCTTCTCTCCAATTTATGTCTCTCTTTTTTAATTTTAATCTTCATGATTATTTATGTTTTGATTTGTTTTTATTATGATTTTAATGTGTTTCTTATTCTGTAAAGCACTTTGAATTACTGTGTGTACGAATTGTGCTATACAAATAAACTTGCCTTGCCTTGCCTATTGGAACTTGTGTTGGTTCAGCTCTTCACTGATTGACCAGTGCGCAGTCTACAACTTGCGGGGATCTCGCAAACCGTCTAGTGTATTCCAATTCCTGACTTAGTCGCTGGAGAGAAAGGAAATTGAGTGGAGGCACTAGATGGTGCCAGCCTGGCCACTTGATTGTCTTGAACATGAAAAACAGAAGTAGCTCATCTTAAACCGTCTGCCGCAGTCCAGAGTTACATCTCACTTTTCCTAACAAGTCCTAATTATTCATCACAATTACTAAAAAAGTAATTGTCAGCATTACAACAATGATAATTACAACAACTAGCATGCTAACAGTGCACCAGCATCACTTACCATCTACTTTCAATTCACTTTTACAACATACAGTATTATCTGCTCTGGGGCAAAACAAATTGGACTTTAATAATGCATGAACAAATTCGGTCCCTTTAACCAAGTAGTTGTCATTTTGTTTTCCCAGCATCAGTTTCCAACAGAGGTCTTTGTTTTGCAAGTCTCAAGTAGTTATTTGACCTCAAGTCCGAGTTAAGTCCCAAGTGAAATTCAGGCAAGTCCAAGTCAAGTCTCGAGTCACTGGCCCAAAAGTCCAAGTCAAGTCCAAATCGTCTGCTTTGAGTTTCAAGTCATTTCAAGTCTTTAAACCAAAGTACCAAATATAGCTTTAGTTTTTGCAATTTATTTGACTTTTAAATTGGACTTAAAAATCGTAGTATATTTGTATGTGAGTATTTATAGACTATATAAGGGTTGTAGAATTTAATTTAGTTATTTTTCCCTTTTTAAATGTCTTGACAAGATCTTAGAGTGAATCATTACGGTCAGAACAGAAAAAATTCAGATTTAAAAGTGCTTCTCAAGTCACTGACCTTCAAGTCCAAGTCGAGTCCCAAATCTTAGGCCATTTTATCAAGTCAAGTCTCAAGTCCTAAAAATAGTGACTCAAGTCTGACTCGAGTCCAAGTCACGACTTACAAGTCCCCATCTCTGGTTTCTAATCAAAAAAGACAAACTTAAACCATGTAAAACAGGAATAAACCAGGAATTAAAGGTCCAATATTACACAAAATTGACTCTTTAAGACATGTTATAATGCTGTTACCTCATCAAAAACATACCAGGTGTTGTGTTTTGTTTCATTCACACATGTAATCCTTTATTATTCATCTTTCTACAGGCTCAAAATGCTCTGTTCCACCTTGTGATGTCATGTAGTGGTAGTTTTCAAGGTGTATGGAGGCCTAAATATGCAGGATTTGTGAGTTAAACATGTGTGAACGAAACAAAACACAACTCCAGGTCTGATTGTGACGAGAAAACATTATAACACAGATCAGAAAACAGCAATACGGGCTCTTTAACTTGGACTAAGCCAGAACTAAACCAGGACTTGAAGCAGCAGTGAGTACATACAGCTCTAGCACCATGACGATGTCGGACTTTCCCTCGAAGGCGTCCACGCACTGCACGAGTTTGGGGTGGTGCAGGCTGTTCATGATGCCGATCTCCTGCCTCACGTTCTCCTTCTCTTTGGCTGAGTAGGCCTTGATGAACTTCCCCGCCCAGATCTTCTTCGTGGACTTCTCGACCAGTTTGAAGACCTGCCCGAACTTACCCCTGAAAAACACACAGACACACAGGAAAACATACACACATATTACTTTAGATGACTGACCAAATATCTGTATAGTATGAATCTAAACAATTAATTTAGACAGGTTTATAATGGCTCAAATATTGAAAAGGGACACTGTCACTTTTCTGCTGTTTTGTCTACCACCTGCTTGTCTCCATAGAGATGTTACTGCTTTGCTTGGTATGTTCCACAGTACTGCATTAAACTTTATCACTTACTAACACTTATTTGATTAATTTTAACTCTGATTAATTCTTTATAATGCTAAAAAACACTATTAACAACATGCAACAACAACTGAGTGTGGTCACCTCTCCACAGATCTGACTTGTAACTTGGTAACATGTACGATCATTGAGTTTTGGATCAAATAGTATAATTTATGGCAAGGCAAGTTTATTTGTATAGCACAATTCAAAGTACTTCAAAGTGATTTACAGAATAAAAAATACATTAAAACCACAATACAAACAAATCAACACATAAATAATCATCATAAAATTTAAAATAAAGAGAGACATTAATTATATAAGTTAGAGAGAAGAGTGCGGAATGAAAACCTTTCAGTCATTTGCAGCTAAACAGAACAGTTTTGAGCCTGGATTTAAACAGATTCAACATAGACCTGTCTCACATGTTCAGGAAGACTGTTCCAGGTTTTAGCTGCGTCAAACTGAAACTATACAAGTTATACTAAACTTTCATTTCATATATTTAAAGGTGTGCAAAGTAACTTTTATAGTGGGGGGTCCATGACCTTGCTTATTATTTCCATGGAGATTTTTTTGCTTTGTTTGGTATGCAGTGTTTCTTGCAGGAAATTGGTCTAGACTATAGTTTTGTGAGGATTCACGTGGTTTGGAGGGATGTAGTCAAGGTCACCTTAACTATAAAGTGCTGCGGGAAACACTGGTATGTCCTCATATCAAGTCAGACCTGTAGAGAGGCCGTCCTGCCCTCTGTTTTTCAAGGTATTTTTGAGCTATGAAAAAACACCCATAAGAGATTAATGCATAATAGATACGTTTGGTGGTTGTTATGGTGATAGATAACCAGGCTGGCGCCACCTAGTGCCTCTGCTCAATTTCATTTCTCTCCAGCGATTAGGTCAGGAATCAGAATAATAGACAGTTCCAAAAACCCCGGAAGTGTAAGTTTGGCCAATCAGCCAATCAGCGAAAGAGTCATATATTCAGTGTTGTCAATGATTCCCAAGATCGAGGATTTAAAGCCGGAATAAAGAGAATGTTTGGTGAATTTCATCAAGGGGAAAGACGTTATTGTCCTTCTTCCTACGGGATTTGGGAAAAGCTTAATATACCAGTTAGTCCAGTTAGCGACGCATTACATACATCACGACCAAATAGCAGTGATTGGTTAAATGATAAAAAGTCGAGCGAAATCTAAAAGGCTGCGAGGTCAGAAAGTTTGTATGAAGTGAAACGAAGTAAAACCAACTAATGAATCAGGCTAGGTGATAGATCCCCTCATAACAAAAGCTACACAGTGCATCTAAAGGTTCTATATTATACAGACCTGGAGTTGTGTTTTGTTTTATTCACACATATCTGTATAATCCTTTATTATTAGTCTGTCTACATTCCTAAAGCTTAAAATGCTCTGTTCCACCTTGTGATGTCATGAAGCGAAAGTTTGCAAGTTAACAGCTACTTTTTACAATTTGTTCAGAAGAGATTGGCAATTCTGGAGCTGAAATTATCCAAAATATCTAATAAATAAACATAAAATAAACATGTGTGAATGAAACAAAACTCCAGGCATGTTTGTGATGAGGATTGTCAGATGGATCAGAAAATAGCCGAATATGAGCCCTTAAAATCCACGAGTTTGTGTTCTTACGTTCCGAGTCTCTCCTCCACGTCGTACAGGTCCTTCACCTTCAGGTCCGTCCTGATGGTCACGTCTCTGTACTCGGGCTCCTTCTCTGCGTCTGAAACACCAGAGTTACTAACGACTCTACAAGCAAAGTTTAAATCACATCCACGTACTGCTGCTCCCGTTCAAATATCATTTATAATAACACATATTTTTTGCTGTTGAGTCTAGTATTTCATGATAATCAAGTCATAATTTCAGATGGAGGGCAGGGGCTACTGTAACTCTACGGGAGATTTACTGTGTTTGAAAGAAAAAATCCAAAACAGAAATCTATAAATGTTGAACCTTATCATTTGTTTTGACTGGCTCCATAAACTTGCCCAATAAAACTTACGGCTTTAAAGTCCTTTCAGCTGACAACAATCACCACATGCTGAATAATAGCACCGTTCCCTGAAACTACAGTAACTTTTTAAAAACTTTATTTTATTTACACTGACACAGAAGGCATTGAACGTTGTGCCAGTTTTTGTTTCGTGTGGATAGGCCCAGTAATTACAGAGATATGAACCATAAACCAGACATTTAAACAGCTAATTTCACCACAGAATTCTGACCCGCAAATCGATTTCCAACTATAGAAATTCTCAAATGTTATGATGTCGTCTGAACTCAACCCACCAAATGTTCTATCTTGCCATCTATTCTCAGTTCAATTTTGATACTAAAAAAAAAAAAAGGTTCAGTTCAATACCAATTTTAATACCACAATTATATGAAAAATATATCTTTAGTTACATTAAAGAAAAGTCGAGTTCTGCCTTTTCAGTATCGTTACTTGTTTGTGATTTTTGAGTTTCCAAACTAGTTTTGACAAGACATGATTTAGTTTGTCTCTCATTGATTGTTCTATTTATAGGACCTCGTTTCCTAGTGATCCAGAGTGTTGGAGACGTATGGAGACACTTTTTTAAATATTCCATCCAGTCCTTGTATTTGCAGAGGTCGCTGGTGCTAGACTAGTGCATGTCAATGGTCGTAGTTATCCTGCCGCTAAAAACAGTCTTACCCACTCCACAAAACACCCAAAACAAATCTATTATTACACCAGACTGTCCATGTAAATGTCTGCGTTGATAGAATAATGTTTGAAATAAAACTAACCTTGCTTCGCATGAATCGTCGCATGTTGAGGGACTATTTTCTCATATATCAGTCCGCCGCTGCCAAGTTTTCGATCAGGAAGTACAACTCACTGCTGCTGCTCCGATATAAATGCTTCAAATGCAAGGTCGCTTTTACTTCTAAAATTATTCTATCAACACAGACATTTACATGGACAGTCTGGTGTAATAATAGTTTTTCTTCGTGTGTTTTGTGGAGTGGGTAAGACTGTTTTTAGTGGAAGGATAAACTATGACCATTGACATGCACTAGTCTAGCACCAGTGACCTCTGCAAATACAAGGACTGGATGAAATATTTTAAAAAGTGTCTCCACACGTCTCCAACACTCTGGCTTCACTAGGAAATGAGGTCCTGTGTCTAAAATTCCGCACTGTCCCTTTAAAGTATTGTACTATTACTACTATTTTTTATATAGAAAAGAAAAGAGAGTTAGTCAGCAAAGTATGCTCTGTAGTTTTATGTACTGTATGTGTTTATTTTATAGAAAACTTGAAATTTGAAATTACAAATGAAATTTAAAAGCTCCGTACCATCGTCCTCTTCCTCCACCTCGGCCTCCTCCAGGTTTTCTGTCAGAAGAACCACACACATGTTAGTGAGGGGTAGCTTAAAGGTGCATTGTGTAACTTTTCTGGTCTGTTAAATGCTTAAAATAAGTTTTTCATCTTCCAACTCCTTTTTAAGAAATGTGTTTTTCTGTTGTTTATAATATATGTAGTATCTCCAACCTGTAGCTCTCCACCCCCTCCTAAGCAGCTCACCAATACATTTCTGAATTATACAGATTATGCTGATTAACTAAAATTTTGTTAATTAGATACCATTATTTTATTTAGCTGCATAATTTCTTGCGACCTCTAAAACTGGTACCTCCCTCGCGTTTGCGTTTTTGTAAAAGTAGCTCACCAAAGGAAAAAGGTTGGAGACCCCTGATGTAAATGGTAAATTTTTATTCTCACCTCGAAATCAAAACAATAAACAGAATTTCACATATTCAGATAGCAACCTTATTTAACTTTTACACAGTTGGTGATTCTGACCAGTTTTGTTTTATAGACTTTATTTTTGCATGCTCGAACTGAACGTTTCAAAGTATAAATATTTGTGATGTGATGTTCCACCCTCTGTCCTGCTCACTCTGTCCTCCCGACGTCAACTTCACTGGTCATTATTTATCTTTACACGCATTAACCTCAGTTATTCTGAATATCTTAAATAGTATTTAATTCCATTCAGATCCTCTTACAGTTTGCGCCACACAGATCAGATATTTTTTGTTGTCCCAAGAGTCAAAAAACAAATAGGAAAACACTCATTTAAATATAAAGCTCCTTCTGATTGGAACGATCTTCCCTCATCGATTCGTGCATTAACTTCTGTCCCTTCATTTAAAAACGCTCTGATTCGATATTTGCATAACCCATGTAATTGTTTTTGATCATTTTGTTGAATTTTGTTGTTCATCTTGTTGCATTTTGTGACTATATTTGAACTCTGTCTTAGTTTTTGTTCAAATTTGATTTATTATGTGTCAAAGAGTCAAGTGTGAGTGTGTGTGTGATTTTGTTGTTTTGATGTTTATTTGAATTTCTGTATCCGACTGTCTGCCCTTCTGTATCTGTCTTTTTTATTGTTGTAACTATAAGGACTCCCTCGAAAACGGGGGGCTTATCCTCTAAACAAATAAATCTGAAATTTGAAATGGTTGTCAGCTTGTCATTGTGCTGTAGTGTGACTCTAAATCCACATCAGACCCTGGAGTTGTCCTGAGTTGGTTTTATTTCAGTATCTCACCATCGTCCACCAGCCCCACGGTGACAGGCTCTGACTCTGCGCTGGGCTCCCCCACTCCGTAGACGTTCTCTGCCCGCACACGGAACTTGTACTGGCGCTCGGGGAGGAGGTTCTGGAAAACAAATATAAAGAGATGTGACAAATAATACAACAAAAATGTGACGAGTTATTTAGGGATGGGCAGTAGAGAGGGAGGGGCAAAGGGATCTGTTGTCCCAGGCCCCAGGGTTTTACGGGCCCTGGAACTGAACCCTCTTCCTATTAATTAATATTAGAGGGGGGGTCCATGTGAGACTTTTTGCCCCGGGCCCCCAAATCTCTGTCAACAGGCCTGAATATATAAATATATGTCAAGTGAAGTATAACAATTCTCTCAAAGCTGATATTTGCAGATATTTTTTTAGTACTGCTTCATTCTCTCTGTGCCGTTTTTGAACTGATTACTTTTACATGAAGGTGCATTTATATTATAGTGATCTACATCCATAGACTGTATAAAGAAGTGGACTAAGTGGGTGTGATGTCATTCATAGCGTTCAGCGCCGCTCAAATGAAGCTCGTGATGCTAACGGTTACAGGAGCAAAGTTGGAGCCAGGCTCTATGTTATGAAAAGGATTTTTTAGACAAACAAAACAGCGAAAGAACCTCAAAACATCAGGATCATGTACAGCGGGTTAGTGCCAAGCACCCGGAGTTTCAATGGGCCGAGCTCAATGGTGCATGAATCCAGATTCACCTTTAGCCCGGCAAGGTGCTTTTGGTGACTGTGAGCCGATTGAGCGTGTGCAGTAGTGCTCTTTTCTCCCGGGGGCACACACAAATGGACCTGAGCGCACGCACGAAGCGAGATCTTGTGTATCACGTGATCCCTTTGACCAATCAGAGCAAGAGGAGCTAGAACAGAGCGGGAGCGAGCGATTATAAATACATTTTTAAGACAACTGAAGGATGTTGAGCTAAGAAAATGTTTATGATCTAAAAATAGGTAAACCTTGCCAGAAAAGCTGACATTTTTGAAAGTTGCCCTGTCACTCGAACACGAGCAGTTTGTGATTTCATGGAACTTTCTCAGTCCAGGGTTTTTTTCCGCAGTAGTACCAGTGAGTGACCACTACATCAACTCGAGGTAGCTACAAGCAGCAACACCCTATCCAGTTATTTGATTAGATTCATGGTTAATATGAACATTTTAAGACCAAAATGACAAGGCTCACAGCAGTAGGAAAAGACAGAGGGACGACAATATTCCAGTGTAAATCAATAGGAGCTAGGGTCAGAAGGAGCCGGAAGAGCCGCAGCTGAACTTCTAATTCGGAATGGGGTGACTAGAGCGTTAGCCATGTCCATTTATATATACAGTCTCTGACAATAACTCAGCATATAATCTCAACTATCTTTTTTTTGTTGCACTGTTTGTTTTGCATTTATTTCTGTCTAATTGGAGTAAAAAAAAACACACACACACTCACCACAAGAGCTGTATTTTATTTTTTCTTACTAATACTATGCGCTTCAAAGCTAAAATTGCATAATGATGTACCGCTGTGTATTCCTTTTGTATTAGGAAAGTAACTCTATTCTGAACACCAACAATTAAAAGGCTGTTATTGGAAACAGGCACCGATACTGAAAAATTTGGTTGATATCAGCTTCCAAAAATCGGTTCAGGCGATACACTGGTTGGAAGTGATGTAATAAGATTATTTACTGATCATAGTTGGCCCAGAAAGTCTCATCATGTTTAAACGTTTTATTTATGGACTTTGTATCGGTGTAAGTATTGCATTGTGAGGTACTTTGCCCCAACAATCTGCCAAATTAATGTTTAATGTTATTTCAAAAAACACAATTCTGGCAGTACTTTCCTTTTTCTGAGAAGTTTTTCCATCTTAACTCGATTCTGAAGATAAATGCATTTCATTAAAACTAATTTTGATGTTTTCCAAGATCAGAAAAATAACACTGGACAGCTGCATTTTTGATCTTAGACGTAGCAGTGAACTGGAGATCGGACAACTATGTTCACTGACACGAAGCCAGAGTGAGATGGGGCTCGATTCAAACTTGGGACCCTCTCGTTGTTTGGCAAACGCTCAGCCAGTTTCAGCAGAGATCACAGTACTCAGATTAAACTGTAATTTATGTATTGCGCGCGCCCAGCCAAAGCCTCAGTTATCTCTGCAGTTAAAAGGACAGTCCAGAATGTTGGACGCAGGACCTCGTTTCCGAGTTATCCAGAGTGTTGGAGAATCTGTGTGTCATTCATTCATTCGTTTTTCAATATAAAACCAAAAATAAGAAAATGAAAAAACAACAGATTTCTTCATTATTTGTCTCCAAAACCAAAATGAAAAAACAGATAACGATTAGTTGTTTCAGTTTTCGATTTTGTGTTTAAATGAAAAATGGAAAAAAAGGATAACCCGTTTACGTGACTTCCGTGACTGTGATGCAGAACTTTTGCGCTGCATACGGACTGAACCGGGACTGATCCAGGTCCGGGACCAGACCGGGACCAGAGTGGGACTGTGACCGGGACCAAGACCAAGACCGAGACCAGACCGGGACCAAGACCGAGACTGAGATCAGAACTGAAACCGGGACCAGACCGAGACCAGACCAAGACCAGTCCGAGACTGAGATCAGAACTGAGATCGGGACCAGACCGAGACTGAGACCAGACCGGGACCAGAGCGGGACTGAGACTGAGACCAGACCAGGACCAGGCCGGGACCAGACCGGGACTGAGACTGAGACCAGACTGGGACCAGGCCGGGACCAGACCGGTACCAGACTGAGACTGAGACCGGGACTGAGATCGAGACCAGGCCGGGACCAGGTTGGGACCAGACCGGAGGCTCAGAGCCCACAGCAGGTCCAGAGCTCGAAGCTGAGGCTCAGACCCTGCGGAGGTTCGGAGTCAAAGCTCGGAGTTTGCTCTGGTCCCGCCCTGATCCCGCTCTGGTCCCACTGATTTGCTTCAGTTTTAGAAGCATTTGCAGCAGGGTATCCCCAGGTTTGACTACCCCAAATTTAAGACTGTTTTAAGACCTTTTTAAGACCACTTAAATGAAAATTAAGACCAACATCGCACCCATTATGCGGGCAAAAAACTTCAGATCCAATTCTAATAATGACCAACCTACTACTACTACTACTACTACTACTACTACTACTGTACTGATTGTTCACTCACTGCCGCCGGCGCCAGAAACCAAAGTATTGTTTGCACATACTCCAAATAAGATGTTCATGCACATTAAGTGATTTTATGTTAGTGTTTATTTTTTCCTCCAGTTAACGTTGCACTGCAGAACGGCTGAGTGTACAAAAAAAAGGCTAATGAAATTTAAGACCTTTGTGAAAAAAACAAGACGTGGACAACCAAATTTAAGACTTTTTAGACCTTAATTTAGGGACATGAAATTGAAGACCTTTTAAAGACTTTTAAGACCCTGCGGCTACTCTGTGATAGAAGTACGATTTCCTGATAGAAAGCTCGGCAGCGGACTGATATCACCTGGCACCTGTCTTACTGGCAAAGTAAAATTCCGCTGCTGCTGAGAAAATAGTCCCTCAACATGCAGCGATTCACGTTTTCCATTATTTTGAGTTTATTTTGTTTGCCACACACAGTTTTGATGCTTTAAATGAGAAACTACAATGTAAATAATCATGGAAATAAATAAGAACCAAAAATTAAAACACATGTCCAACCTTTTGACTGGTATTGTCTTTAGCAGCACCTAAAATTAAACTGTGATACAGACCTGTACATTGTAGGAGGTGCTGTTGCAGGAGACCAGGTGCTTCCACTCTTTCCCCACAGAGTCCCAGATCTCCAGGTTGTAGGACTGCACGGCGCTGCCCCCGTCGTAGGTGGGGCCGTACCAGGACAGGGTCAGGCTGGAGCGACGAATGTCTGAGGCGGCCGGGACCTTCGCTGGAGGATCGGGTTTATCTGGAGAGGACAGGGAGAGAAGGGAGTGTCACGGACTTCTGATAAACCTAAAAACATCGAAACTTTATGACACATCTACAGTCTTTGTGTCCATCGGAGTCGACCTCTCCTTCACTGTGGCTTCTCTTTTTCCTACTGAGTTTTAAGGAGAAAATTTATTGCTGAGAAGGAGAGTCTAACACAAATTACGGCCTTTCATCTTTTTAATCCAGCCAAACTTAAATAATGATAATAATTTTCAGTGTTTTAAAAGTTTTTTCAATAAATACTAAATACCGTGGGACTTGAAAGACATTTATTTTGTTGTAATGCTTTGTAATGATTTTCAATTATGAGATATTTCAGTAACAGTTCAATTTTTTTCTCTTATGAGGTGGATTCCCAAAAAAACTCCATCTATCTGCTCCTGGTCCGGCCCTTCCGTCAAATTTTAGACCCCTTTGTGGCCCACGAGTCAAAAAGTTTGCGCCCACCCCTGGTCTAACAAAAGATGGGACAATTATCCTGGAAAATGTTTCGTTAATCTCTGTTTGAATTTTTAACTTTATGTTTGTTAAATCAAAAATGTTGTTAAGCCCTGTGAGGTGCCTGTTGTTGTGGACTCTACAAAAACAAATGGATTCGAATGTTTTACAGGAAATGATTAGGCTTCTGTCAAAATCACATTGCAGAAATAAGTAAATAGTTCAGCACGAAGAGTTTCCGTACCGACGATGGTGAGGTTGAGCGCGGCCTGCCTGAGCCCGTAACTGTTCCTCAGCTCCACAGTGTAACAGCCACAGTGCTCCTGCTGACCGCTGGAGATGGTCAGTCTGCTGCTGCTGTCTGTGCTCTCGATGGAGATGTCTGACGCCCCCTCCTGGATCTAAAACACATTTTTACACGTGAACATAATTGTCGTTTTACCAGCTTGTCAAAACCTGATCTCCTCAGATCTCAGTGGCTGGAAAAGTCCTCTGAAAAGTACAATTTCTTAAAAGGTCCTGTAGTACACAAAATGGATTCTTGTGAGCTTGAAGTCATGTTATAATGTTGTTTCTCTTTTTCCGTCTTGTGATGTCATGAAAAGGTAAATGGTCACATTTTTCTATAGCCTTTTCCACCTTCAAGGCACTGAAAGCACTTTACAACAAGGAACTACTCTAGCCTGATTCATCAGACGGTTTTACTTCGTTTCCCTTCGTACAAATCTCACCTCGCACGTACGACGGTAGGCAGGTACTTTTTTTCATTTAACCAGTCGCTGTTATTTGGTAGTCACGTATGTAATGCGCCTGCTAACGGTCATTATTACTGGGACTATATTAAGCTTTTCCCAAATCCTCTAATGAGAAGGGCAATAACGTTTTTTCTCCTTGATGAAATTCTCCAAACATTCTCTTTATTCCGGCTTTAAATCCTCAATCTCAGGAATCGTTGCCAACACAGAATGTCTGGCTCCTCGCTGATTGGCTGGTGCCTGAACTCGCACTTCCGGGGTTTTTGCGAACCGTCTAGTGTATTCTGATTCCTGATCTAGTCGCTGGAGAAAAATGAAATTGAGCGGAGGCACTAGGTGGCGCCAACCTGGCTAGAACCACTCACCCATTCACGCACACATTCATACATCAGTGTACGCAGACACTGGGGGCGAGGTGGGTTAAGTGTCTTGCCCAAGGACACAACAACAGCATTCACCTGTGGGAGCTAGAATTACACCAGCCAACCTGTGGGTAAGTGATCTGACCGCTGAATGATGTTTATGTCGAGAGTGGGAATCAAACCATCAACCTTTAGATCAGTGGACGAACCCTCAACCAACTGAGCTACTTCCACCCATCTTGAAGTGGTAGTTAACAGCTCCTTTTACCTTTAGTTCAACAGATATCGGCAATTCCAGGGCTGCAATTACTCAAATGATTCTAGTGAAAGTGTAGGAAGTTTAAAAACACAGTGGAGAGCTTCCTGTATTAACACATGACATCACAAGGTGGAACAGAGTGGGGTTTTTTTTGAGATATGAACTCTAAATCTGCAGGGTTTGTGTGTTAAACATGTGTGAAAGAAACAAAACACAACTTCTGGTCTGTTTCTGATGAGGATATATGTTAATGATGAAAAAAATCAGGTGCCACAGTCGGGCATCAGTGTCAAAAACTGTCATTCACCCACGTATCCAAGTAGAATTGTGGTGAGGGAGTGTTGGTGTTGGTCAGAGGAGCCGACTGGCACAGATCTGCAGCAGGGTTTGTAGGACTAAAGGGTAGACTGAGGCGGGATGAAGGGCATAACCTTGAGGACCAAAGGGGAGACTGAGGAGGGGCTGTGTCTGGAGGACTAAAGGAGAGAGTGAGGGCCAAGACGACCAAAGAGTCTAAAGGTCTTACTGGTTTCCTGAACTTGAGCCAGGTGCAGTTGATGGGCGGAGCTCCGGAGAACTTGCAGAGGATCTCCACCTTCTCTCCAGCCAGGATCTTCATGTCCTCTGGGAACTGCAGGATCTGAGGAGGCAGAGCTGGGGACACAAACAGGAGGGATGCATTTAACCAGGTGTGTCTTTAGATACTGTCCCATTGTCAACATAATTCATTTGTGTGTCATTTGTTCATTTGTTTTTCAATATAAAACCAAAAATAAGAAAACAATAAAACAGCAATTTTCTTCATTATTTGTCTCCAAAACCAAAATGAAAAAAAAAAAAAAAAAAAAACGGATAAAGATTCTTTTTTTTTTTTCAGTTTTTGATTTCGTGTTTAAACGAATAATGGAAAAAGAACGGATAACAGCTGTTTCCCGTTTCCATGACTTAATTTGCAATGCGGGAATATTGCTCCACATGCGGACTGAAACAGGTCCGGAACCAGACCAGAACCGGACCGGGACTGAGATCAGGACTTAGACCGGGACCAGACTAGTTGTGAGTCTGGGACCAGACCGGGAACAGGACCAGGACTGAGACCAGGACTGAGACCAGGGCCAGTCCAGGATCAGACTGTGATTGAGACCGGGACTGAGACCGGGACCAGACCAGGACTGAAAACGGTTTAGTCCTGGTTTAGTCCTGGTTCAGTCCTGGTTCAGTCCTGGTTCAGTCAATATGTGGTGCAAAAGTCTGGCATCGCAGTTTAAGTCATGGAAAATCATTTAAACACAAAATCGAAAAATAATAAAGCAAATCATTATCTGTTTTTTCATTTAGATTTTGGAGACAAATAATGAAAAAAACATTTATTTATTTATTTTATTTTTTTCAAAATTTTTGGTTTTATATCAAAAAAACGAATCAACGACTGATACACGGATTATACTTGAACTGAATCACGTTTTGATTTTTGTTTTGTTTTTTGGTCTGCCTGTTGTTGAACTTCACACAAAATCTAAATGCACAATAAAATTAACCATAAAACTGCAGGAATATCACATTATCCCCTTGTTTCTGAGATGACACTAGAAGTCTCTGTCTGTTTTAAGGTATTTGTTTTATTAGTTTTAATTACAGACTATTTATCTTCTATATTTCCAGGACATCAATGGCAATATTATCCATTTGTTGATCTCTCACCTCTACCTGAAAACAGAAAATAGATCATGAAGGACTTAAAGTGTACACTACAATATAGTGAATGAATGGGCAGGTCTCTGGCAGCGATTCAGAAGATTTGTGTTACAACCAGGAAAAGAGTCCAGTTGGCTTAAATCTGAGACATGTTTTGTCTGCAAGCCAAAGTATTTATATTTTCAGATGTTAGGGTATTTGCAGTTAGATAGCGAGCCAGATGGACTTTCTCTTTGTGTTTTATACAGTCATCAATCAAAGCAGTAATAGGCTGAAATTCTCGGTTTGTAGCTTTTGTCCCTCCGTGTATTTGTGTAATCTTATAGCCATGAAATGCATGTTTTTTGAAGTTTTTACTGCACTGAAAACTTAGAAAAACGTGCGTCCTTACTCCGAGAGGGCTTGCATCTCCACAAACCAAAATTTTGCGTTTTTATTCTCTGTAAGCCGTAATCATCAAAATGTAAAGAAATAACCACTTGAAAGCTTCACTCTCTGTGCAGTGAGTCCATAGTGTGTATAAAAGAAGTGGACTAAGCGAGTGTGACGTCACCCACAGCGTTCAGCGGTGCTCAAATGAGGCTCGCTTTTTTTGATAGACAAAATAGCAAAAAAAAAAAAAATCTGGATCATGTAGAGTGGGTTAATATGAACATTTTAAGAGTAAAATGACAAGACTCAATGCAGCGGTCACAGAGAGAGGGACGACAAGATAATGTAAATCAATTGGAGCCAGAGTCAGAAGGAGCCGTAAGAGCCTCCTGGAGAACTTTCTATCTGCTATGTCCACTCATATTTACAGTCTATGGATGAGTCTATATATTATATGGGTTTGGCTTTCTGAAACCTTTTCATTGTATTCTAAAGGAAGAAACAGGGATCATTTTCACTGTCTTTCTAGTACATATTTTAAGAATGAATTTGCAAAAACGGGTAATCAGGTAAATCATACAAACAGTGGTATTTGGGAAAAGTTCTACTCAAGTAAGAGTAAGTTAAAGAGCAAGTGTTTCTTTTTTTTTTATGTAACTGGAAGAAAAAAAACATGAAATATTGCACAAAATCTGGAATTTTCAAGTGATAAATGAAAAAAAAGAAAAAAGTAATCCTATTAGAAGAAGAGTGAAGAAGAAGTGGAAAACACAAATATTCAATTCATTTTATATTATCTACATAAAGATTTGTCACTAGGGAAGAGGAACCAATACTTTTACTCAAGTAATAGCAGTGTTACTTCAGTAAAATTATTACTCAAGAAGGAGTAAAAGTATGCTGCTGGCAAAGTACTCTGAAAAGTACAATTTCAAAGGTCCTATAGTACACTAAATGAATTCTTGTGAGCTTGAAGTCATGTTATAATGTTGTTGCTCTTTTCATTCTTGTGATGTCATGAAGCAAATATTGGCATCTCCAGGACTGCAATTATCCAAATGATTCTAGTGAAAGTGTATGGAGTTTAAAAACACAGTGGAGCACTTCCTGTATTGACACATAACATAACAAGGTGGAGGTGGAGCGTTTTTTTAATAAGAACTCTAAATATGCAGGGTTTGTGTGTTAACTCTTTGGGCGCCAGAGGTTTTTTCCTAAAACGTTCAATTTTGACATCTTAGTCCTGGATGAGTCCTGGTTCAGTCCAGGTTTAGTCCTATTTTCATCCTGGTTTAGTCCTGTTTTAGTCCTGGTTTAGTCCTATTTTCATCCTGATTTAGTCCTGGTTTAAGTACTGGTTTAGTCCTGGTTTAGTCCTAGTTTTTAGTCCTGTTTTATTCCTGGTTTAGTCCTGTTTTAGTCCTGTTTTAGTCCTGGTTTAGTCCTGGTTTAGTCCCATTTTCATCCTGATTTAGTCCTGGTTTTAGTCCTGTTTTAGTCCCAGTCCTGGTTTAGTCCTATTTTCATTCTGGTTCAGTCCTGGTTTAGTCCCATTTTCATCCTGATTTAGTCCTGGTTTAGTCCTGGTTTAGTCCTGGTTTAGTCCTGGTTTAGTCCCATTTTCATCCTGATTTAGTCCTGGTTTAAGTACTGGTTTAGTCCTGGTTTTAGTCCTGGTTTAGTCCTATTTTCATTCTGGTTCAGTCCTGGTTTAGTCCTGGTTTATCCTCCTGGTTTAGTCCTGGTTTAGTCCCATTTTCATCCTGATTTAGTCCTGGTTTAAGTACTGGTTTAGTCCTGGTTTAGTCCTAGTTCAGACCTGTTTTAGTCCTGTTTTAGTCCTGGTTCAGTCCTGGTTTAGTCCTATTTTCAGTCCTGGTTTAGTCCTGGTTTAGTCCCATTTTCATCCTGATTTAGTCCTGGTTTAAGTTCTGGTTTAGTCCTGGTTTAGTCCTGGTTTAGGTTTAGTCCTGGTTTAGTCCTGGTTTAGTCCTGGTTTAGTCCATTTTCATCCTGATTTAGTCCTGGTTTAGTCCTGGTTTAGTCCTGGTTTAGTCCCATTTTCATCCTGATTTAGTCCTGGTTTAGTCCTGGTTTAGTCCCTGATTTAGTCCTGGTTTAGTCCTGTTTTAGTCCCATTTTCATCCTGATTTAGTCCTGGTTTAGTCCTGGTTTAGTCCCATTTTCATCCTGATTTAGTCCTGGTTTAAGTTCCTGGTTTTAGTCCTGGTTTAGTCCTGGTTTAGTCCATTTTCATCCTGGTTTAGTTTAGTCCTGGTTTAGTCCTGGTTTAGTCCTGGTTTAGTCCTGGTTTAGTCCCATTTTAGATCCTGATTTAGTCCTGGTTTTAGTCCTGGTTTAGTCCTGGTTTAGTCCTGGTTTAGACCTGGTTTAGTCCTGGTTTAGACCTGGTTCAGACCTGGTTTAGTCCTGGTTCAGAGCGGAAGCCCCTGCACGTGCTTCATTCACTTTTACCTTGTTTTGGAGGTGTTTTCGGCGTGGGCTTCTTTATCCTGGCTTCACCTGTAAAAAAAAAAAACACAAGTCAGTCAGATTAAACTTGAGACTTCGAGGTCACAAGGAGGACACGGTTCACATGTTTTTACAGCGCACGCAGCGGCGAACGGAGGCGAGCGAGGACCAAGAATGCAGGAGAGACTGTCCTATGCCCTTATATGGCCGTCCCAAAAATAGCCCTGTGTTCAGATGGCTGCAGGGGAAGAATCTCACTCTGAAATATGAAATGTACAGGCTTTAAATAAACCTCTTTAAATAAAATGTGGTCTTCTCTTGGCCCCGCCCCTCAGTGGAAACATAAACACGCGAAAACTTCCAACACGAGTTATTTGCGCTTTAAGGAAAACTCGGGCAAAGCTGAATGTATAACGCAGAATCTGTGTGTCAGTCGTTCATTCGTTTTTTCAATATAAAACCAAAAATAAGAAAATGAAAAAATAACAGTTTTCTTCATTATTTGTCTCCAAAACCAAAATGAAAAAACAGATAATGATTTGTTTTTTTTCAGTTTTCGATTTTGTGTTTAAATGAATAATGGAAAAAAAACGGAGAACGGACATTTCGAGTTTACGTGACTTGAACTGTGATGCCGGACTGAACCAGGACTAAACCGTTTTCAGTCCTGGTCTGGTCCCAGTCTCAGTCCCGGTCTCAATCACAGTCTGGTCCTGGTCTGGTCCCGGCCTCAGCCCTGGCCTCAGTCCCGGTTTCAGCCCAGGTTTCAGTCCTGGCCTCAGTCCCGGCCTCAGTCCCAGCCTGGGCCCGGTCTGGTCCCGGTCTCAGTCCCAGTCTCAAACAAAGTTTGGTCCTGGTCTGGTCCCAGCCTCAGTCCTGACCTCAGTCCCGGCCTTAGTCCCAGCCTTAGTCCCAGTCTCAGTCTTGGTACTGTTCCCAGACTCATTTCTGGTCTGGTCCTTGTCTAAGTCCTGGTACTGTTCCCTGTCTCAGTTCTGGTCTGGTCCTGGTCTAAGTCCTGTCTAAGTCCCGGCCTCAGTCCCGGCCTCAGTCCCGGCCTCAGTCCCGGCCTCAGTCCCGGCCTCGGTCTGAAACAAAGTCTGGTCCTGGTCTGGTCCCAGCCTCAGTCCCGTCAGTCCCGGACCTCAGTCCCGGCCTCAGCCCCGGCCTCAGTCCCGGTCTGGGCCTGGTCTGGTCCCGGTCTCAAAGAAAGTCTGGTCCTGGTCTGGTCCCAGCCTTAGTCCTGACCTCAGTCCCAGCCTCAGTCCCAGCTTCAGTCCCAGGCTCTGGTCTGGTCCCAGTCTCAGTCCTGGTACTGTTCCCAGTCTCAGTTCTGGTCTGGTCCTGGTCTAAGTCCTGGTACTGTTCCCGGTCTCATTTCTGGTCTGGTCCCGGCCTCAGTCCTGGTACTGTTCCCTGTCTCAGTTCTGGTCCTGGTCTAAGTCCTGGTCTCAGTCCCGGTCTCAGTCCCGGTCTCAGTCCCGGCCTCAGTCCCAGCCTCAGTTCCAGTCTGGTTCCGGTCTGGTCAAGGTCTCAGTCCCGGTCTCAAACAAAGTCTGGTCGTGGTCTGGTCCCAGCCTTAGTCCTGACTTCAGTCCTGACTTCAGTCCTGGCCTCAGTCCCAGCCTCAGTCCCAGGCTCTGGTCTGGTCCCAGTCTCAGTCCTGGTACTGTTCCCGGTCTCAGTTCTGGTCTGGTAAAAACTCTTTTATTTCGTTTTTTTTTAATGTATGTATTTGTTTTCGGTTTTTGGATTTCTTGCCAAAATGTTGCATACTGTGGCTTTAAAATGTTATGTCATACTGCTGCGCCTTCCTGTCAAAGTATAACATTCATATTATATATATATATATATATATATATATATACATCATATAACATAACATCACTTTGTTTGACAATATGTAACAATATCCAAGTCTCACGATACGATGTCGTCACAGTCTGAATCTCACGATACCATATTTATTACGATATTTTCTGGAGGTGAACAAAAGTGTGAATATGCTTCGTTTTCCTCTTAAAATACCTTGACAAGACTTAATCGAAAGAACTAAGACTTAAAAGTGTTAGAACTGTTATTTCTTCTTGTAGTCTACACTAAAATGGAGCAAAGGATCATGGTCTATGTAGTTCCCTCTGTTTTTTAGCTACTGCTGCACCATAACTCTTCATTTAAGCAAAGTGACTTGTAATTCGATATATTGTGATGGTCCACGGTATTATTATTACAACTCTGATGATACGATATCACGATATTTCAGTTTTAATGAATGCTAAAGCTCCAGCGCGCCCCGTAGAAGCAACAACATGACGACTCCTATATGGTTTCAGTGGCAGTGGCAGTAGTGAGTGTATTAATAGCAGGATGTGGGGAGGACATGCTGTTACTGTGTTGACAGACGGTGGTCTCAGTCCCATCATGTCATCACACTCACACGTACTTAGTGCTGTGATAAATAGACTGATGATAAGCCACTATACAGGTCAATGGGGTCATATGAAGGGATTAGAGAATGGATAAAGTTTGGTAGAGATATTCAGGAAGCAATAAAAGAGGGAGGATGATCAGTAATAAAAAAAGATGTAATTTAAACATTGACTGTTTTATAAATTACCTACAGATTAAAAAAGAGGGTGTGACCATCTCTGAAATGAGCAGTACAGCTATTGTGCAATGTCCCAGTCAAATAAACACATAAATAAACAAAAAGATAAATAATCAGTTAGTTTTATATATTATCATGTTGCCTCAATACAAAAAAAATCACTGAAAGGGAAAGGATCAGTACACGATACATATTTCAATGAATCAGAGCTCCTAAAAAAAACATTTTTTAAATGTCATTTTCAACTCTAACTTTTCTGATACAGGGCCTGTTATCTGCTTGTAATCATGGAACATTTTCTAAAATGTTCCACAATATGGAATTAATCTTTATCTCTTAATATAGAACAGAAGGTGATCCCACTAGGCCAGGCATGTCCAAACTATGGCCCATGGGCCAAATGCGGCCCTCAGACAAATCTTTGTTGGCCCTCAGGCTTCCAGGTAAATTGGCCCAAATGACCTTGCATCAATTAAAAATGAACTTTTTACTACAAGTATTTTGAAAATCTACCTTGATAAAGCTCATATTTAATGTTTAGTGTGTGGTTTTAAGGATCTTAGCATGAAAATGATGGATCATTCTAACGTGTTAAACATGCGCATATTTCAATTATTCACTGTATTGAGCACCAGTCCATGACCTTCGATCGGCCCTCTGCTTCATCTCTGGTTAGATATGTGGACTTTGATGAAAAAGTTTGGACACCTCTGCACTAGGCCATACTGCGGATCAGATCTGGCACACAGCACCAATGCAACGTATTTGTGTGCATATAAAACCTCTGTAACTGAATTAATGCAAGAGAGACAAGCTTAATGCCATATTGAGGAACATTTTGGATCTCCATGGAGAGAATGAGATGGCAAAACCTTCCTCACAAAAGTTAAATAATGCACATTTAACCCAATTTCACTCATTTCACTCTCATTCATCTACACTGCAAGGTGGAAGAATATACAAAGGAATGCTGTACACTATGAAACTTTCAGGGTTTGACACCTGCTTGTCACAATAAAATTGTTGTTGCTTTCACCAGAGTGTTAAACAGTATGGCATTAAACTAATCTGTCTTACATTTATCCAGTTACATATGTTTTACAGCTCATAAAGACCTCAGAAACATGCATTATTACTGTGAGTAACCTGGCCTCTCCACAGATCTGTAACTTTGCCTTGTCTCCATTGAGGTAGACATGTTAAGTGCTTGCCTAAACTAAATATATCTATACATCTATATATCTATCTACACCTATATCTATATCTATATCTATACCTATATCTATATCTATACCTATATCTAGATTTTTTTTTAAGCTTTTAGGACATTGGCCATCTGACTGACTGCATTTTTTCACTTTTACATTGCTGTTCCTTGCATTTTCACCTCTATAAGAACTTTGGTGTGTGTTTTCTGTTTCATTTAAATGCCATACTGTGGAATATTCCAGGCAAAGCAATAAAATCTCCATGAAGAGAAGCAGGTGACGGACCCTCCAACAGAAAAGTTAACTAAACACTAAACCCATAGTGAGTGCAGGGCAACACGTCCCGCTGTTGTCTAACCTCAGTCAAACTCTGGAGGAGAGGATACAGTGCACTTTTAATTAAAAAAAAAAGGTCCAGTCTAATGGAATTGTAACGTTTGACAAATAAATAATAGTGGTGAGAGGAGATATATCTACAGCACAAGTCAAAAGTTTGAAAACACCATACATCTTGCATATATTTGATGTATGTGTTGTATCGAAACTGTAGAAAGTAGTAAACAAAGAAAAAACCTGAAATGAGAAGGTGAGTCCAAACTTTTGACTGGTGAAGAATAGCACTGTGTGTAATTATGAACATTCTCCAGGAAGTATCTTCACCAGAATCCTCAACACAGCAGCAGCTCTGAGCTCTGGTTCAGATGAGACGGGTCAACCTTTTCCACCAGCTTTAAGAAACACCAATAAACAAAGCACCAATAAATACGGGCAAGTATTTATCACACTGTGGAGAATAAAACCTGTACACTCACATCATCATTTAACATTCAGATATGGGTTAAAGGGCTCATATTACACTATTTTCTGATCCGTTATACATCAAAAACAGACCCAGAGTTATGCTTTGATTCACTGACACATGTTTAACACACAAACCCTGCGTGTTCAGACTGTGTTCTTCTCTCAAACACAAAACCTGTTCCACCTACTGATGTCATATGGAAAAAGTTTGTTAGGTTTTTTAACTCTATACACCTTCACTAGAATCATTTGAATAATTTCAGCCCTGGAATTGCCGATCTCTACTGAAATAAAGGTAAAAGGTAGACTAAAGGGTTACTCAAATGTGTATGTGAATAAACCAAAACACAGCTCCAGGTCTGTGTTTGAGGAGGTAACGACATTATAACCAGGCCTAAAGCTCACAAGAGTTAATGTTGCGTCATACGGGACCTTTAATATAGGTTAGTTTAGGGCAGGGGTGGGCAAACTTTTTGACTCGTGGGCCACAAAGGGGTCTAAAATTTGACGGAAGGGCCAGACCAGGAGCAGATGGATGGAGTTTTTTGGTAATCCACCTTGTAAAAGAAAAAAATAACATGGTATATGTAGAAAAAATATCCAATGTTACTGAAATATCCCATAATTGAAAATCATTACAAAACATAACAAAATATCTGTCTTTCGAGTCCCACGGTATTTGCTATTTAATGAAATGGCTTTTAGACGCGCTCTTAAGCCTCCAGCCCCATCAAAAAAAGGCCGCGTGCCCCAAAATCCAGAGCGCCGTATACACGAATCCACTCGGGTGTCCCAGCACGACTTCAGTAAACTACAAAGCCGCACCACCCGCAGAACACGCGAACACACACGGAGCAGACAGCGACCGCACAGCGAAAAACATCCGCAGCCACACTCATCACTCCACGCCGACGAGGAACGGAACGGAGGAACGAACTGAAAAAGCGAGCTGCAATGTGCCGCTTCTAGACACAACTGAACAACTGAGTCACTGCGAACACGCCGACAATCCAGCGGTCCCAGACAGCACCCTCCCTACACGCCACAACTGAACAAAGCCCAGAGTCACCGTGAACGCGCCAAAGTCCGACTGAGCCATCTAAGGCTACCTTCAGACTGCAGGGCTTAACGCTCAATTCAGATTTTTTTGTGAAATCCGATGTTTTTGCGAGCTCGTTCACATTTCCAATTAAATGCGACTTGTATGTGACTCCAGTGTGAACATTAAACGGCCCAAAAGTGTCCCGCATGTGCACTGGAGACACGACGACGTCAACCGCAGCGAGCGTGCTCTGTGTTTACGGAAGTTGTCCAAACATGGACGCGAGCATTGAGCACCTGGAGATTTTAAAGTTTCTCTCGTACCGGAGCCAGAACATGAACAACTTACTTGTTTTAAGGAGGAGATTGAGAAGGAGAAGGACGAGGTTTTTGGCCGTGGTGTTTTGTGGGGCAGTGGCGGCGACGTCCGTTGAAAGGAACGTGTGGATGTGGAGACGTAGCCAAGAGTGGTGAGTGGTGATGTGCTTCGCTTCAGTGACACGGAGTTCATTAACAATTTTCGCCTACTTCAGCGCAGAATAGTGACGTTTGTAGCTTGTTAATAACGTGTAGGTCGGATGAATGCGCTTTGGCCGTTCAGACTGAAGTCGCATGTCAAAAGATATGTATATATGTATCGGTTTCAGGACCACATATCGAAGTGGCCTGGGTCACATTTAAAAAAAATTAAAATCGGTTCTTTGTCATTCAGACTGTCCTTAAAAGATCAGATACAGGTCACATAGGGGCCAAAAAATTTGATTTGGGTCACTTCAGGCTGCAGTCTGAACGCAGCCTAACTGTTGTGTTTCCTTTAAAGTCTGGTGCGGTTTATTTGTGAAAAAAGTTCGAAAATAGATCATTCAATGACAGTGCGTTTTATAATCTAGGTCGCCTCAGAGCCCGGAAAATACAGTATTCAAATTCAGCAGGCTGGATTAAAAAGATTAAAGGGCCGCACATGGCCCCCGGGCCGTAGTTTGCCCACACCTGGTTTAGGGTTTTGTTTCAGATTAGACAGGTAGTGACTATGGTAAAGGTCAGGATCTGCATGAAATTAATATCAGTGTAATGTCTCCACAAATCAACAAGAACTACTTTGATTTGTTTAATGGTTTAATTTCATTCAATCATAAGTCATGTCCTTGGATAGAAAACCGACATTTCCTAAATTCCTGAAACACGCAAGTCTGAACAAAAGGTCAAAGGTCATGAAGTTTGTAGCAGTGTCAGAAAAGGCTAAGAGAATCATTTAAGTGGACATATCACACATTCTTGTCACTTTTATACATGCTGTTTACAGTGTTGGGAAAGTTACTTTTAAAATGTATTCCCCTACAGATTACAGATTACATACCCCAAAATGTAGTTTGTACATAATCCATTAAATTACTTAAAGTGAGTAATGTAATCTGAATACTTTGGATTACTTTAATTTGCTGTAGAGAAGCAAAGAGGAGGATACTGTAACATAAGATATTTTGTCTGCTAAAAGAAAATGAAAAGCCCAGTCTTTCCTTATAATATATAATATTATTGACAGAAGAGGAGGAGACACATCATCCCAGCATGGTTTAGTCCTGTTAAATCCTGTTTTAGTCCTGTTTTAGTCCTGGTTTAGACCTGACCTGTTTTAGTTTAGTCCTGGTTTAGTCCTGGTTTAGACCTGGTTTAGACCTGCTTTTAGTCATGTTTTAGTCATGTTTTAGTCCTGGTATAGTCCTGTTTTAGTCCTGGTTTAGCTCTAGTTTAGACCTGGTTTAGATCTAGTTTAGACCTGCTTTTAGTCATGTTTTAGTCCTGGTATAGTCCTGTTTTAGTCCTGGTTTAGCTCTAGTTTAGACCTGGTTTAGATCTAGTTTAGACCTGCTTTTAGTCATATTTTAGTCCTGGTATAGTCCTGTTTTAGTCCTGGTTTTAGACTGGTTTAGTCACGGTTTTAGACCTGGTTTCAACCTGGTTTAGATCTAGTTTAGATCTGCTTTTAGTCCTGTTTTAGTCCTGTTTTAGTCCTGGTTATAGACCTGGTTAAGACCTGGTTGAGATCTAGTTTATACCTGGTTTAGTTTACGGGAATGAGTGGAATTACCGGGGGGAAAAACAAACAAACAAACAAAAAAAGGGATACAGCCCAAAATGTAAAAACAGTAAAATACCGCCGTGTAATCCATTTATTTCAACAAAGTAACTGTAATCCAATTACCACTCACTGAAACAGTAACTGTAACTGAATACAGTTACTCATAATTTGTATTCTGATTACGTAACTCCGGTACATGTAATCTGTTACTCCACAACACTGGCTGTTAATCAACTTTGCATTTTTACTTTTTTTTTTAAAGACAATTTTGGAATAGCAAAGCACTAAACAAACTCCCCATTTCTAATCGATTTAAGATTTGTGTTAGAGTTCACGCTGCAATGGAAAAAGCGATTTAACAGCCATTTAGCGAGGTGATCACAATAATGTATCCATGTGTTTGTCGTTATAAACTGTGTGGGAAACTTTGGGGTTTTCGATCTATCGGAGTGAACTCTGAGCGCTCGGAGAAAGACAAACTCACAAACAGAATTAAAGTGGAACTAAAGCATCTCGTTTTCTTTTATGAGATTAATCTGTTTGCACACGGTCCCTGTTAAAATAAACAATATATTAAACTAAATCAATAATTTGTTACTGCACTGTGTCTATGGTGTTTTAACAGTATTGTGTATGGTTCCTAGTCTTTTTTTTGGCAACTGTCGAGCTAAAAAAAACTGTCAAAAGCTGAGTGTGCTGCTTCCAGTGCACAGAGAACTTTCAAGTACTATGTGACATCACGCAGGACTACACTGATCACAACCAGGTGTTTCCTCCTCAGTTCCCAGTTTAGCAGCTCTATTTGCAATGTGGTTGTGGGCGGAGTTTAGAATCCGACAATGACATTTCCACTTTTCATGACTTTTCCAGGATTTCCATGACCGTGGGAGATCCGTGTATCATTTGTTCATTTGTTTTTCAAAATAAAACCATAAATAAGAAAAATTTTTAAAAACAACTGTTTTCTTCATTATTTGTGTCCAAAACTAAAGTGAAAACAACGGATAATGATTCGTTTTTTCAGTTTTCGATTTTGGGTTTAAATTAATAATGGAAAAAACGGATAACGGCCGTTTCCCGTTTCCGTGACTTAAACTGTGATGATGGACTTTTGCGATGCTTACGGACTGAACCAGGATTAAAACAGGTTTAAACCAGGGCTGAACCAGGACGGGCCCAGAGGTGCACCCGCATAGACTGTTGGGTGATCAGGACTGAGACCGGGACCAACCGGGGACCAGACCAGGACTGAGACCAAGTCCAGACCCTGACCAGGACCAGGACCAGGACCCAGGATTGAGACAGGCCCAGACCGGGACTGAAACCGGGACTGGGACCAGACCAAGACTGAGACCAGGCCAGGCCTGAGACCGGTTTAGTCCTGGTTTAGTTCTGGTTTAGACCTGGTTTAGTCCTGTTTTAGTCCTGATTCAGTCCGTACGCGGCACTAAAGTCCGGCATCGCAGTTTAAGTCACGGAGACGGGAAATGGCCGTTATCTGTTTTTTCACGTTGATTTTGGAGACTATAGACAAAAACAGTTGTTTTATCGTTTTCTTATTTTTGGTTTTATTTTGAAAAACAAATGAACGAATGATACACAGATTGTTTAGGTGTTTAGTGTTTGGAACAAGTGTGAAAGATGTAAAATGCAACTCTAGCAATGTCTTTGATAAGAGAACAATGTCAGAAGAGAATTAAAAGCTGCATGATGTGTCCTCTTTAATATCAAATGACATCTGGAATACTCTGTGGAACATAACTTCCATCTCCAGATGACCGATCACTTTTGGCTGTGACAATTTGTGCTCACATTACAATGGACACGACTCATGTACAGCTGTGTGTGTCAAGTGCAAATAAATATAAATGCTGCACCTTGGAACATTCCAGAAAAAGCGACAACATCTCTGTGAAGACAAGCCTAACCAAAGTTACTCAGTGCATTTTCAAGCTATATTTGAACCACTGTATTGTATAGTCCAATGAGGTTCATTTGGTCTTCCGATATTTTATGTTATTAGGTTCTTTTTTCAGACCTAGAGTTTTGTTTCATACCTGACAGTTTGGACTGCTCACTAGTGGTCTTCCTCAGAGTGGTCACGTGATGTTGCTGTGACGTGTCTCTCAGCTGATTTAAACTGGTTTTGGTGCTGTCTTCCTACCGGTGGAGGCAGGACGACAGCGCCACCTGGACAGTATCCCAGGAGTGTGAGCGTAAAAAAAGCCCCCTCGTCCCGGTTTATAGTCCTGCGGGCACGTTTCCTTATTTCGATTGCCTCTTTAATCCAGCGGGGATATTTGTTTTTCTCTATTCCAATGATGGAACAAACTGGTATGGAGCAAACATCATTGGGACTAGGGATGGGCATTCGATGAAATTTTCTTAATCGATCGTCGGAAGAATTAACGATCGATTATCGATTAATCATTAACGTTTTTATATTAAAATGATCATCATTATTATTACTATCTGCACTACTAATCTGCATAAATAAATTCAACTTTACGACATATAAACCGTAACGACTCTAGAGCCACATCAATCCATTTGACATTATAATGTGTTTAATTCAGTTTTGTGCAACTCTCACAAACAAAACTTAAAACCGCATCGCTAATTTGCATAAACTAAGTGAAGGTAAAACTACAGCTCTTGTGTCGCTGATGTGGTTCAATTTCTGTTGGATTAAAAGACATGACTCAGTGGAATACAGGTTAGTGTGACCAGATTTGCCTTTGTCAAAACCAGGACACCGTACGGGGGGAGGGAGGTGGGGACTCGTCATCGACATTGCGCGACTCTCACCTGGTAAAACTTTCTCCCACTGGACACAGAAACATATGTGCTGCTTTGTACACTGTGCACATGGACTCACACTTGTCCCGAACTCAACGGAAAGCGTGGAATTTCTTGTACAAATCATCGTTAAATACGCATTTGTGCTTCGGTACGTTGCAGGATGACCGAATGTTTCTGTTTGTGTCTCGCTCCTTCTGAGTGCAGAGAGACACATGTACGGACCCCTGTTTGGTCACGCGACGCACAGCAACCTACATTCGGTTTGTCGATTAACGTTAACGTAATCGATGAAATTCTTAATGATCAATTATCGATTAATCATGCCCATCCCTAATTGGGACAGAGGAAAACAAACATCGCCCGGGATACTGTCCTGAGGAAGTCGGACTGCAGATGGCGCTGTCGTCCTGCCTCCACCGGTAGGAAGACAGCGCCAAAACCTGTTTAAATCAACTGACCAGACACATCACAACATCACGTGACTCTGAGGAAGACGCTAGTGAGCACTCGAAATTGTCAGGTATGAAACAAAGCTCTAGGTCTGAAAAAAGAACCTAATAACATACACTGTATTGTATTTCAGCTTATATCCTGTCTTACTGTCGGCCAATGACAATTTTTACTTCTCAACAAATCATTCTTAAGGTTATTCATCAACAAACTTTCTTCCCCTCCATCACTCTTCTGTTTCAGCTACAATTTTCCACTGCACCATTTGCTTCTGTCCACGGAGATGCTGTTTCTTTCTTGTAGGCTCATGTTCGTTTGAGTTATTACGCTCAAAACTACATTAAAAACATTCATTCTGTTAGCAGGGTCATCGCTCCACAGATCTGACCCGTGACTTGGCCTGGTGGCATCGGCCGCTCGTCTCCAAGATATGTTTTATTCCATACTGCGGAACAGACGCACGCATTCGTATCATGCTTTTGTATATTTATGGAAAATTGTGGTATGGGAGCATGGGTGACGTAGGCCTGTGGCTTGAACGTTGGGATAGGGCCTGGGAAAGATCACTAGATTACTCAAACATGCGTATATAAAACCACTGCAGGCGTGTGTTTTCGACGTGGGAACAACATAATAACATGGTAAAAAGCTTTAAAAAGTCACGCAAATTGACAGATTTTTATGTAGTGCTTTTTTACCTTCAAGGCACTGAAAGCCCAGGGAGGGTTAAGTGTCTTGCCCAAGGACACAATAACAGCATTAATCTCTGGGAGCTCTCTAAAGATGCACTGCACAGCTTCTCCGGTCGAGGGTTCGCTACCTACTTGTCCGGAATGTTCCATAGTATTACATTAAACACAGCCATCTAGTATTTATGCGTTATCGGTGTTTCTATTGCACAAAAATACAATAATTCCTTCTGTAAAAAGGTCGACTCTCCACAGATCTTAACTCAGGGTTCCCACTCTTTTTCACTGACAAAATTTCAAAACTTTTCCATGACTTTTTCATGACCTGAAGTGAATTTTCCATGACTTGACGGCACCTACATGTGTATTGGGTTAGGGTTAGGGTGAATTGATCAGACTTTTAGGGCTAAATATGAAACGTTAACTGTTTCCACTCCACTTATAGTTTGGTTTTATAGTTTTTAAACATTCAAAATCCTGTCAGTGCATTTATTGTCGTCTCTTTTAAACAAAAGGCGCAAACATTCAGAAATAATTAGAATAGTCTAATGAAAACTTAACAGAACGCTGTAGATGCCTGAAAGAGATACTAAAAATCCATGACTTTTACAAAACTTTCATTTAATTTACGAAATTCCATGACTTTTCCAGGTCTGGAAAATGACATTTTTACAATGACATTTCCAGGATTTCCATGACTGATGAAAAGGATAACGAAAATTTCCCGTTTCTGTGACTTAAACTGCAATGCTGGACTTTTGCGGCGCATACGGACTGAACCAGGACTAAATCAGGACCGGAACCAGACCGGGACTGAGACCAGGACTTAGACCGGGACCAGACCAGGACTGAGGACGGGACTGAGTCTGGGACCAGACCAGGACTGAAACTGGGACTGAGGCCTGGACCAGACCAGGACCAGACCAGGCCTGAAACCAAGACTGAGACCAGGACCAGACCGGGCCTGAGACCAAGACTGAGACCAGAACCAGACCGTGATTGAGACCAGGACTGTGACAGGGATCAGACGGACTGAGACCCGGGACTGAGACCGGGACTGAGTTTGGGACCAGACCAGGACTGAAACTGGGACTGAGGCCTGGACCAGACCAAGGCCAGACCGGGACTGAGATGGGACCAGATCAGGACTGAAAACGATTTAGTAATGGTTTAGTCCTGTTTTAGTCCTGATTCAGTCCGGCATCTCAGTTTAAGTCATAGAACCGGGAAACGGTTGAAACGGTCGTTATCCTTTTTTTTTTTTTTTCATTTTTCATTTAAAAACAGAATCAAAAACTGAAAAAACAAATCATAATCTGTTTTTTCATTTTGGTTTTGGAGACAAATAATGCAGAAAACAATTGATTTTTCATTTTCTTATTTTCACTTTTAAATTGAAAAACGAATGAACAAATGAAACACGGCTTGTGGTAACCCTTTGTGCACGATCTCTTGTGTTAGGTTTAAATCTACACTGTGGAACATTCTAGATCAGGGGTGTCAAACTCATTTTGGTCCGGGGGCCGTATCCAACGTATTTTGATCCCAAAGGGGCCGGATCAGAAAACTCATGTCATATAAACCCCAAAAATAACAATAAGTTCAAATATTTGTGCAGAGAAACGCAAATCTATTACAGAAATCTGTTTTAATTGATGAACTCTTTCTTATTATAATATTATAATATTATGAACAACCTGAAACTTTAAGAAAAATACAATTTCAACACAATGTTTTAACATGAACTCATATGCAAATAGGAATAAGTAAATTTTTTACTCTGCGTCCACTTTTCTCATGTTGGACATTTTTCTGATGAGGTCGTCACGGTCAACAGTCAAAACGATCGTCCTTTAAGAGCGTTTGGAAAGAGACAAGTCTTCATTTGTGCTGCTCTGGTGGGAGGGGCCACGTACAGAGACGCTGGAGACCAAATTACCAATATTTAAATAGAAAATATAATTAAAATATTTTAGTAGAAAATCAGCCGAGGGCCAGATTAAAGGTCTCGGAGGGCCGGATCTGGCCCCCGGGCCTTATGTTTGACATCTGTGTTCTAGATAAAACAATAATACTTCCACGGAGACAAGCAGGTAGCAGAAAACAGTGCACCTTTAAATCTCTCGCACGGATCTTGACAAACAACACCCCCACAGCTCACAATCCTTAACACCAACTGTCACATTTCGCAAACATCTCCCCGTCCAAGTCCACCAAGTTTCGTTTTTACAAGCTCGTAAGAACGGCGTTGTGCCCCGCTCGGTGATATGCCCATTTATACTAGCGCTTTTAACAAGAGGAGGACACGTTCGTACGGTTTTTGCAGATGAGCTCTTCCAAACTTGGGCCCTGGACCATGCGGAGGTGCTCTTCTTAAAAGGAGAGCGGAGCTGTGTTTAGTGAGCGCCGTGCGGAGGGAAAACAGTCGGCCCCTGTGCAGGAAAGACGGCCTTATAAGGAAGTGGTGCCGAGGGGCCAGTGTCAGGGCGAGGCTCGAAGACACTTATGTGCAACTTGCAACTTGCAGGAGCGTGCAAAAATACTGAAATATCGATATATCGTATTGTTTAATTTGATGATGCAGGATCGTTATCGTGAGCTGCTGTGTCGATTTATTTCTTGGAATATTTTACTAAATCATTTTGTGACAGCGTGACTATTGTGTTGCTCGTTTTTACAAGAAGAAAACTCATTTATAAAGGTGGGACGAGATATAATTTTCGAGAGACGAGAGAAAATATGAGACTTGGTCTACGAGAACGAGACAGGATGAGATTGTAACAAAACTTAGACTTAGACGAAACTTTATTGATCCACAAGTGAAATTATTTGGACACATCACAACAGAGGTGGGACCAAGTCTTTGTTTTGTGAGTCTCAAGAAAGTCTAAAGTCTATGACCTCAAGTCCGAGTCAAGTCCCAGGTCAAATACAGGCAAGTCCAAGTCGAGTCCCGTTTCACTGGCCCATAAGTCCAAGTCAAGTCCAAGTCCTCTGCTTTGAGCTCCGAGTCATTTCAAGTCTTTAAACCAAAGTACATCTTAGATTTTTGCAATTTATTTGACTTTAAAAATAAATTGTACTTGAAAAAATCATAGTATATTTGTATTTATATAGTATATAAGAGTTGTAGAAATTAAGTGAGTTACTTTTTTCTTTTTAAATGTCTTGACAAGATCTTAGAGTGAATCATTACGGTCAGAATAGAAAGAAGTTAGATTTAAAAGTGCTTCTCAAATCTTCTCAAATCACAGGTCTCAAGTCCGAGTCAAGTCCCAAGTCAAATACAGGCAGGTCCAAGCTGAGTCTCGAGTCACTAGCTCAAGTCGTCTGCTTTGAGTTTCAAGTCATTTCAAGCCTATAAACCAAAGTACAGCTTAGATTTTTGCAATTTATTTGACTTTAAAGATAAACTGTACTTTAAAAAATCGCAACATATATTTGAATGTGAGTATTTATAGAGAATATAAGAGTTGTAGAAATTTATTTAGTAATTTTTTCCTTTTTAAATGTCTTGACAAGATCATAGTGTGAATCATTACAGTCAGGATAAAAAGAATTCAGATTTAAAAGTGCTTCTCAAGTCACTGACCTTCAAGTCCAAGTCGAGCCCCAAGTCCCTTAGTCCATTTTATCAAGTCAAGTCTCACGTCCTAAAAATCGTGATTCAAGTCTGACTCAAGTCCAAGTCACGACTTGCAAATCCCCACCTCTACATCACAATATAATATAATAACAAAAAGTGAAAATATAAATGGTAATAATAAATTCTATATAAGTAACAAAAAAAATAGCAAGAAACAGGTGTCAAATAAGACATAATTATATAAATGTAAATGTACAAGTCAAAGATAATTCAAGAAAGATAATTCCTAATACATATATTTCACAATTTAGGTTCACAGTTTTGTATTTATTAGTTTTAATATTTTTGTTTCCACTCTAGTACTGCTTTTTGAAACTATACGACTTTTAACTCACCAACAATCCAAATATTAAGACAAAAAATTGTGTCTTGTGGCAATTTTGTCTCATGAGATCTTGTGGTACGAGATCTTGTACCATTCCTACTCATTTATGCAATCCTTTTGACATATTTACTGTTTTGATGATCGGGGTGTGCAAAAATATCAAAATATATATATAAATATATCGCTTAATATATCATTTAATGTGGTGATACAGTATCGATATCGTCAGCTGCTGTATTGATATATCGCCAAGAGTATTTTTTGGTGCATTTTAGACTTTTAGTATCACAGTCATTATTTAGCATTCATTTTTTATTAATCCGTATAAAAATAAATGGATTAGAAATTAATCTCTGTGTCAATTAAAATGAAAAAGAAGAAAAACAGTCAGTGTGTCATTTGTTCATTCGTTTTCATTCAAAATAAAACCAAAAATTAGATTTAGACCTGATTTAGTGCTGTTTTAGTCCTGATTCAGTCCTGGTTTAGTCCTCCTGGGTCAGTCTTGGGGTCAGTCCTGGGTCAGTCTTGGTTTAGTCCTGGTTTAGTCCCACTGGTTCGCTCTTGGGATCAGTCCTGGTTTAGTCCTGATTCAGTCCTGGTTTAGTCCTCCTGGTTCAGTCTTGGGGTCAGTCCTGGTTTAGTCTTGGTTTAGTCTTGGTTTAATCCTGGTTTAGTCCTGGTTTAGTCCTGGTTTAGTCCTGGTTTAGTCCCACTGGTTCACTCTTGGGATCAGTCCTGGTTCAGTCCTGGTTTAGTCCTCCTGGTTCAGTCTTGGCGTCAGTCCTGGTTTAGTCTTGGTTCAGTCCTGGTTTAGTCCTGGTCCAGTCCTAGTTCAGTCCTGGTTTAGTCCTGGTCCAGTCCTGGTTCAGTCCTGGTTCAGTCCTGGTTTAGTCCTCCTGGTTTAGTCTTGGTTCAGTCCTGGTTTAGTCCTCAGTCCTGGTCCAGTCCAGTCCTGGTTTCAGTCCTGGTTCCTGGTTCAGTCCTGGTTCCTGGTAGTGCGGTTCGGTCAAAGTCCTAGTCCGGCAGTCAGTCAGTTTAAGACAAAAGTTTAAACACAAAATCGAAAACTGAAAAAAATGAATCAATATCAGTTTTTTTCATTTTGGTTTAGGAGAAGATAGTTGTTTTTTTTTCTTTTTTCGTTTTCTTATTTTTGGGTTTATTTTGAAAAACAAATGAACGAATGACACACGGATTAAAAACCCTCACGAAACACAAGCAAGCTACTATCTCTCTCCATTATTCCCGTTTCACCCACTTTAACAAATGAAATGTATTATTCAAATGCCCTGAAGTCTCCATGTTTATTCAGTGGTCGTCGGTCTGGTCTCTGAAACATGAGCCAGTAAAACCAACAACTCTGCAACAACTACTTCAATATCTTTGGGTAGGTTTACTTTCCTTTCCATCTTCATGGAGAACAAACCAGACCAAGTTACAGGTAAGATCTGTGGAGAGGCAGCCCAGCCCCCAGTCAGAATCCCTGTTTTTCTAGGTATTTTTGAGCTATAAAACCACCTGTAATTGAATAAATGTAAATGACATGTCAATAGAAACAAGCAGGTGATGGACCCTCTACCAATCCATGTGTCATTCGTTCATTTGTTTTTCAATATAAAACCAAAAATAAGAAAATAAAAAACCAACTATTTTCTTCATTATTTGTAACCAAAACCAAAATGGATAAACAAAAATTTTTCCCTTTTTTTTCAGTTTTCGATTTTGTGTTTAAATGAATAATGGAAAAAATGGATAATGGCCGTTTCCTGTTTCTGTGACTTAAACTGCGATGCCGGACTGAACCAGGAAAAACCGTTTTCAGTCCTGGTCTTCCCAGTCTCAGTCCCGGTCTCAAACCGTCTGGTCCTGGTCTGGTCCGGCCTCAGCCCTGGCCTCAGTCCCGGTTTCAGTCCCAGTTTCAGTCCAGGTTTCAGTCCTCAGTCCCGGCCTCAGTCCCAGTCTGGGCCCGGTCTGGTCCCGGTTCAGTCTCTCAAACAGTCTGGTCCTGGTCAAGTCCTGACCTCAGTCCAGTCCAGCCTTAGTCCCAGTCTCAACTGTTCCAGACTGGTCTAAGTCCTGTCTCAGTAGTCTGAGTCCTAGTCTCACCAGTCCGAACCTGAACCCTTTAAATGTGTTTAACCGTGTTTCTGTGACTTAAACTGCGATGCCGGACTGAACCAGGTCTAAACCTGGACTGAACCAGGACTAAACCAGGACTAAACCAGGGCTAAACCGTTTTCAGTCCTGGTCTGGTCCCGGTCTCAGTCCCGGTCTCAGTCCTAGTCCTGTTCCCATTCAAAGTTCCGGTCTCAGTTCTGGTCCTTGTCCCGGTCTGGTCCTGGACTCAATCCTGGTCTGGTCCTGATCTAAGTCCTGGTCTCAGTTTCGGCTTCAGTCCCAGCTTCTCAGTCCCGGCTTCAGTCCAGGTCTCAGTCCCGGTCTGGTACCGGTCTCGGTCCCAGTCGGGTCCCGACCTCAGTCCCGGTCTCAGTTCAGGTCTCAGTCCTAGTCTTGTTCCCAGTCAAAGTCCCAGTCTCAGTTCTGGTCCTTGTCACGGTCTGGTCCCGGTCTCAGTCCCAGTCTCAGTCCCAGTCCTCTTCCCAGTCTCAGTTCCGGCCTCAGTTCTGGTCTCAGTCCTAGTCCTGGTCCCGGTCTGGTCCCGGACTGGTCCTGGTCTAAGTCCTGCTCTCAGTCCTGGACTGGTCCCGGTCTGGTCCATAATTAATTTAAACACAAAATCAAAAACTGAAAAAATCAAACCATTATCCGTTTTTTCATTTTGATTTTGGAGACAGATAACGAATAAAACAGTTGCTTTTTCGTTTTCTTACTTTTGCTTTTATTTTGAAAAAACAAACGACCAAACAATACGCGGCCCCTCTACCAGAAAAGCTCCACAGTGCAGCTTTAAACGCCGCGATGCCTGCGTGTTTATTCAGCGGCCGTGGCTCTGGTCGGTGAAACGTGAGCCCGGTGTGGCTGTAAACACGCTCGCTCGGCCCTGCACACAGAGGAGGGGGCGAGGGGCGAGGGGAGGGCGAGGGCGAGGGCGAGGGCGAGGGGACGAGGGGACGAGGGGGCGAGGGGACGAGGGGGCGAGGGCGGGTTTTGCGGGCGGGCGGGAGGGAGGCCTAAGCCGGGATGATAAAGATAAGGCGCGCTTTTTCCACTGCACACAAAACATCCATTAAACGTCCATACCAGCGCAGATTAACGGTTTGATGCTCGGGTCACGGGGAGGGGAGCAAAATGTCAGACATGTCCCGAGAGGGGAGGCCTAGAGTGACCCCGGCACAAACACGACTACAGCAGGTTTACTTCAGATATGTTTAAGTTTGTTATTGTTGTTGTTTAAGTTGTTTTTGTCTCATTCATATTCACAAATACACAAAAGGTGAACTGCAAAGAGTCATTGGTTTGTACATGGTTTGGATCTGGTTCAGTCCTTGTTTAGTCCTTTTTTTACTCCTGGTTCAGTTCTGGTTTAGTCCTGGTTTAGTCCAGTTTTAGTCCTGGTTCAGTTCTGGTTTAGACCTGGTTTAGACCTGGTTTAGTCCTGGTTCAGGTCTGGTTCAGTCCTGTTTTAGTCCTCCTGGTTCAGTTATGGTTTAGTCCTAGTTTAGACCTAGTTTAGTCCAGTTTTAGTCCTGTTTCAGTCCTGGTTCAGTTTTAGTTTAGTCCTGTTTTAGTCCTGGTTCAGTTCTGGTTTAGTCCTAGTTTAGACCTGGTTTAGTCCAGTTTTAGTCCTGTTTTAGTCCTGTTTCAGTCCTGGTTTAGTCCTGTTTCAATCCTGGTTCAGTCCTGGTTTAGACCTGGTTTAGTCCTGGTTTAGTCCTGGTTCAGGTCTGGTTCAGTCCTGTTTTAGTCCAGTTTTAGTCCTGGTTCAGTTCTGGTTTAGTCCTAGTTTAGACCTAGTTTAGTCCAGTTTTAGTCCTGTTTCAGTCCTGGTTCAGTTTTAGTTTAGTCCTGTTTTAGTCCTGGTTCAGTTCTGGTTTAGTCCTAGTTTAGACCTGGTTTAGTCCAGTTTTAGTCCTGTTTTAGTCCTGTTTCAGTCCTGGTTTAGTCCTGTTTCAATCCTGGTTCAGTCCTGGTTTAGTCTTGGTTTAGTCCTGGTTTAGTCCTAGTTCAGTTCTGGTTCAGTCCAGGTCTAAACCCGGTCTAAACCATGACTAATCCTGGACTTGAGAGAGAGAGACAAACAACACTGAGTTCATGACGATTGATGATAAATAATGATCAGTTTTTGTTACTAAATGATTATATGTGTCGGCAAACCTCATAGTCTCTTGATAATTTGGTAACATCACTTAGGCCGATGTTTACCTTTATCAAATGCCTCAACAGCTAAGGACTAAACCAGAACTGAACCAGGACTGACCTAGGACTGAAACAGGACTAAAACAGGACTGAACCAGGACTGAAGAAACCAGGACTGAACCAGGACTAAAACAAGACTGAACCAGGACTAAAACAGGACTAAGCCAGGTATAAACCAGGACTAAAATAAGAATAAATCAGGACTAAACCAGGTCTAAACCAGAACTGAACCAGGACTAAACCAGGACTGAAACAGAACTGAAACGGGACTGAAACAGGACTAAAACAGGACTGAAACAGGACTAAACTAGAACTGATAAAGAACTGAACCAGGACTGAAACAGGACTAAACTAGAACTGATAAAGAACTGAACCAGGACTGAAACAGGACTAAACTAGAACTGAACCAGGACTGAACCAGGACTGAAACAGGACTAAACTAGAACTGAACCAGGACTGAACCAGGACTAAACTAGAACTGAACCAGGACTGAACCAGGACTGAAACAGGACTAAACTAGAACTGATACAGAACTGAACCAGGACTGCAACAGGACTGAACCAGGACTGAACCAGGACTAAAACAAGACTGAACTAGGATTGAACCAGGACTAAAACAGGACTAAAATAGGAATAAATCAGGACTGAACCAGATCTAACTAGGACTGAACCAGGACTAAAACAGGACTAAACCAGGACTAAAACAGGACTAAGCCAGGTATAAACCAGGACTAAAATAGGAATAAACCAGAACTGAACCAGAACTGAAATGGGACTGAAACAGGACTAAACCAGAACTGAACCAGGACTAAACCAGGTCTAAAACAACCATGTACAAATCAGTGACTATTTGTAGTTCAGCATCTGTGCATTTGTGAATATGAATGAGACAAAAATAACCCCATAAAGTTTTAGCTCTGTGTGTTAAACATGTGTGAATGTGACTAAACAAAACTCCAGGTAAGTTCTGATTAGGAAACAGAATCATCACAGAGATCCAAAAATAGCAGAATATAGTCCCTTTAAAGGTGCTGTTTTCTGGGTTGTCTCCATGGAGATTTTACTTCTACTTGAATCACAGTTTTTTCCTTATAGAGACGTTATTGCTTTGCCAAAAATGTGCCAGACTATGGCATTGAACAGGCACGATGGAAACTATGGAACATTCTAGGCAAAGCAATAACATCTCCATGGAGACAATCCCGAAAACAGAAAAGTTACATCGAGCACATTTAAAGGGCCCATTGTGTTATTTTCTGAACGGTTAAAACTTACTTATGTTGTTTCTAGGCATGTAACAGTAACCGAAATATCGTGATATCGTATCGTCAAAGTTCTCAAAGGTATTCCCAGGTTTGACTACCCCAAATTTAAGACTTTTTAAACACCTTTTTAAGACCACGTAAATCGCGGTGTCAAACATACGGCTTTTCCAGCCCTCCAAGACTTTCTACTAAAATGTTTTAATTATATTTTAAAACCTGAAGACAGAATTTGCAATTTTTCGCACACCGTTCACAGTCAAAACCTCTGATGTGCCCACAGACATGCAACGAGAAATAATAGATTTACAGTTACTACCTTTGTGAGCAGGTTTTCTCAGTAATGAACATTAATAAAACACTCAACACACAAACATGTGAATGACATTCTGAAGACAGCAGTGACTCAGGACATGGTGCCTGATATTGATGCACTTGTGCAGGCTAAAAGATGCCAAGTTTCAGGAGCAAAAAGAAAACATGACTAAATTCTATGAAATATAAACATACAAGTTAATGTTAAAACGTTTTGTTGAAATAGCTTGTTTTTTTTTAAGTTTCAGGTTGTTCATAATATTATAATATTTGTAAAAGAAAGATTCATCAATTAAAAAAGATTTCTGTAATAGATTTGCGTTTCTTTGCACAAATATTTGAAGTTATTGCTATTTTTGGGGTTTATATGCCATGAGTTTTCTGATCTAATCTGAAAGTAGGTTGGATATGGCTTCCGGACCAAAATGAGTTTGACACCTCTGACTTAAATGAAAATTAAGACCAACATTGCACCTATTATGTGTGCGAAAAATACCAGATCCAGTTCTAATAATGACCAACCAACTACCAATACTATATCTAGAATCTAAGGCTATGTTTATATGATGGCAGTCTGAACAGGAGACACAAACTTGACATCACGTCTTCACTTTTTATCCGCGTTTAGACGAGTGTTTTTGGGTGACGCAAAACTGTGTGGAATTGGATTGGGTATGCATGCCAGGCGGCTCGGTGGTGACGCTAGGTCAGGGGCGGGCAAACCTTTTGACTCGTGGGCCACAAAGGGTTCTAAAATTTGATGGAAGGGCCGGACCAGGAGCAGATGGATCGAGTGTTTTGGTAAATCCACCTCATAAGAGAAATTGAATTGAAAGTCATTACAAACCATTACAACTTTTACATTATAAGTTATTTAAGTTCGGAGGGCTGGATTAAAATGATTAAAGGGCAGCGTTTGGCCCCAGGGCCGTAGTTTGCCCACCGCTGCACTAGATGGTGATGTATGTGACGTAAACGCGTACGCGACCTGAGCACATCTGACCAGAGTTTTGCGTCTTGGGCAGTGTTTACTCACCGCCGCCGGCACCTGAAACCAAAGTACTGTTTGCGCATACTCCAAATTAAACCTTCATTCGCATTATGTGATTTCACGTTGTTTTTTTTCCCTCCCTCCATTTAACATTGCACTGCAGCTCGGTTGAATATACAAAAAATAGGCCGATGAAATTTAAGACCTTTGTGAAAAAATAAGACTTGCACAACGCAATTTAAGACTTTTAAAGGCCTTAATTTAGGAACATGAAATTTAAGACCTTTTTAAGACTTTTAAGACCCCACGGCTACAGTGCAATAATATCGTGGACCATCACAATCTCTTTGCTTAAAATTATTATTAGAGTTATGGTGCAGCAATAGTTAAAAAAAGACAGAGAGAACTACACAGACCATGATCCTTTGCTCCATATCACTGTAGACTACAAGAAGAAATAACAGTTGTAAGCACTTTTAAGTCTTAGTTCTTTGGATTAAATCTTGCCAAGGCATTTTAAGAGGAAACCAGAGGGACCATAACTCTTAATTTAAGCAAAGAGACTTGTAATTTGATATATTGTGATGGTCCACGATATTACTGTGAGAACTTTGATGATACAATATCACGATATTTCGGTTATTGTTACATCCGTAATTAAAACAGAACAAAAACAAGCATAATATGAGCCCTTAAACCTTCTCATTTGACAGCTTAAATCCTGTATCAGTGAGTCCAAGTAGACCAAAAGTTTCACTGTTGAGCAACTGCCTTGTGCAAAATTTCACTACATGAGCAGTGGAAACACTAATAAACAAAAGTGGAGACAGGAAATGCACTGACCACTTGCTGACCTCATTCATCACTCCCCATTATGTTTTTTTTCTGGTGTTATGAACGCAAATCTACTACGACTGGAGAGCTCACCACAAGCAAGTCATGTCTATGGACCAAGTTACTGCTCAGATCTATGGAGGAGTGATCCCATTTGAGAACATCATTTCAACAAGAACACACATTTGTCAAGGTATTTTTGCACAATAAAATCACCTGTAAATGCAAGACAGTTTTAATGGCATATAGTGGGACATTTCTAGTCAGGCTGGTGTCACTTAGTGCCTCCGCTCAGTTAAATTTCTCTCTAGCGACTAGGTCAGGAATTGGAATACAATAGCTGCTTCACAAAAACCCCGGAAGTGCGAGTTTGGGCACCAGCCAATCAGCGAAGAGTCATATATTCTGTGTTATCAACGATTCCCAAAATCAAGGATTTAAAACAGAAACAAAGAGAATGTTTCGTGAATTTCATCAAGGAGAAAGACGTTATTGCCCTTCTTCCTACGGGATTTGGGAAAAGCTTCATATACCAGTGGCACATTACATACGTCACAACCAAATACCAGCGATGATAAAAAGTACCTGCCTACTGTCGAGCGAACGAATCCTAATACTGCGAGGTCAGACGGTTTCTACGAAGTGAAACCAGCTGATGAATCAGGCTAGAACATTCCAGGCACAACAAAAAATATGTTTAAGGAGACAAGCAGGTGGCGGACCCTTCCCTTAAAAGATTACGTATTGTCCCAAACTGATGAACTCGCAAAAAGATGGGACCCCATTTTAATGTAATTGATCAGGACTAATGACAAATATATTTTATATATTCTCAATTTATAAATTTTGATTACAAATGATTTGCCAACATCTCGACCAGTCAAAAGCTCTCGCAAGTTTTTTATTTTGTACTTTTTATACACATACAGAAGACATCAAAATAGTGTATGACACAAAATGTATGAAATTATGGAACAAAAAAAGGGTAAATATCTATACTAAATATTTTTCACCAAAGCAAAGGGTGATTACTTGAGGATTTGAATATATAAAAAAAATATATATATATATATATATATATATATATATAATTTCACTATATAATTCCATATATCTTGTGTCATATATTTAATGTCTATGAATTATTATATGAAATGTAGTAAAAATGAAATGGTGTGTCCAAACTTTTGACTGGTAGCAAATATGTTAATCTACTTTTCTGGGCCCATGTAAAAAATAAAACACATATTTATAATCTGGGCGGTGTATGGATTAATGTTTGCTCTTCAGAATGACTTGACCTTCTTAGTTCAGATTAGAACTCAATATCTGTGGAATAAGATCGTGTGATGAGATGGGCTTGGCCGTCTTCCCTCTGTTATGTAACATAGTAAATAACTTAGTACAAATATGCATCTTGTGTCTAGTGTGGTCTCTGTATTGATTTATTTCAGGAAATGTCCAAATTGTTGTTTTATTTACAATATCAAACACAAAAACACACACCATGTCTTGAATTCAGAATATTAATACAGATTTTTACTGTTTTAAAACACGCTTTTCACAATCTTCAGAGAGCAAAGCGGATTTTTTTGTATCAACTAGCATGCCAACAGTGCACTTCCTGATTCTCAGACAATAAATCACTTATAATTAGACGCAGACAGTACACCGCACACTTATTTTCAATGTCAGGAGCTGCTTATCCGAGACACATTTGGCTGAAATACAAGGAAAAAACTCTAGTACTCGTCCTTTAAATCAAGTAGTTGGTTGATATTTTTCTAGTATTTTTGCACACAATCATGCAAAATAGTATTTATTAAAGACCAAAAAACGAAAACAATGTGCAACTTCTTCCGAGTAGCATGAATAAACTTATGAATATACTAATAATATTATAAACTTATAAATATTATGTCATACTTGGTTTCTACTACCTCACAATGTTAATATATAAACAATCTACAATAATAAAAATCTACTTTGTCTATTTTTGTCCTGGTCTACATGTAGATCAAAAAACCAAATGGGTGCGAACAGCGGCTATGAGACGTTCAGGCACGTTTAGTAATTTAGGATTGGCACAAAAACTGTGCAGCTATAAATACTAATATAAACAGCTATCACACACACAATTACACATTTGACCTAGATAAGCAAAATCTCATTCACACTGACCATTTGATTTTCAGACACTGCAGGACTTTGCTCATTGAAGCTCTGGCAGTTTTTACTTTCACTTTAACATGAGAGACCAAAACAGTAGTTTATCATCGCTGCTGTTAGGTACTGGTGCCCATTTGTGCGTCCTATTGCATGTATTTTTATATCTACTGTATTTTCCGCACCATAGGGCACGCTCATAAGCCTCCAACCCCATCAAAACAACGACCGCGCGCCAACAATCCAGAGCGCCCTATACACGAATCCACTCGGGTGTCCCAGCACGACTTCAGTAAACTACAATGCCGAACCACCCGCAGAACACGCAAACACACACGGAGCAGACAACGACCGCGCGGCGAAAAACACCCACAGACGCACTCATCACTCCACGCCGACGAGGAACGGAACGGAGGAACGAACCGAAAAAGCGAATCCAACGTGCCGCTTCTAGACACGACTGAACAACTGAGTCACTGCGAACACGCCGACAAATCCGTTGGTCCCAGACAGCACCCTCCCTACACGCCACAACTGAACAAAGCCCAGAGTCACCGTGAACGCCACAAACAAACAAAACCACTGACCCATCCAACTGTTGTGTTTCCTTTAAAGTCCGGTGCGGTTTATTTGTGAAAAAAGTTTGAAAATAGAACCATTCTATGACAGTGTTCCCTCCGTGCACCTGGGCACGCGCTCGTCGCCTTGCGTGCTCCCTTGCCTTGGCTTCAGCTCTGAGAAGGCTGCACCGTGCCTGTTCACTGATAGCCTTTTGTGTTTGACCTGGTGGGACCGGCTGTCCTGGTTTCGCTTTTGTTTGGGGAAGTTTTTTTTTTTTCCTTTAGGTTAATGATGTCCGCACCGGCTTCTACAGCCCTGTACGGGTTTGGCTCGGTGCCTCATCCTTTTGTTCTGTTCGGCCGCCTCACTAGGTCCATCTCTCAGTTGTTACTTTGTTTTTGGGCACGGGAGGGGTTTAAGCATTTTTAAAGTAAATTCAAATGAACTTAAAAGTAAAAATGTTTACTTTTGTAGCCTTTTTGCCTCTTGTGTCCTCTTTAATATGTTTGATCCACCCGGGTCATAACAGCTGCTGATCTAAAACAAACGAGAACACGTCCAAACAAATGTCTATATTATTTGCCAGGCTGTTTCTTACCTCATGCAGATGAAAGCCTCTCCTGCCTTACTATTGTTCTTTTACTTTGCCAAACAGCACCACACGCTTTGAAAACACTTTACAGAGACAAGTGGATCATTTAGTTCTGAATGTTTTGAGAATTTTGGAGAGGAGGTCTTCTGCATTTGTGGTTGGATCGTACCAAGTTTGGACAAAGGTTTTTCACGCTCGATGGTCCAATTCCAGACCCTTGTGGATTTGAACAGAATATAGAAGAGACTAGCTGTTTAGACAACAATATTTTTATGGGTACAAGTATTAATTTCTGTGTAGTAGCGGTTAGACTTGTGTTATTGGGATATGGGACATTAAACCATAAAACCTCAGTTGTAATTTCCTGGTTTAGGCCTGTTATCCTGTTTTCTCGAGAACACAGTGGGGGAAACACTTGCAGCCATTATCCCTGTATCCACGCCGGTCTTTAGTGGAGGTGTGAGCTTAGAGGGCGTTAAGTCCCCAGGAGCAGACCTCGGCGGGGGGGTGGAGCAGTGCCCAGAAGCGTCTCGTGATGGAGAACTTAACACTTGGCTGGAGTCAGTGCTTAAGAGTTCACAAGTGTTTATGAGTCTCAGGCTTCACACCAATGAAGGAGAACTAAGGACCCATCCTGGATAAGAACTTCAAACGGAAGCACAAAACAAAGCCAAAATAGCCATAGAAGATTTTCCACAGAAGCTGACGGGAGACAAAAAAGTACTGCACGAGCATGAATGTCTGTAGAACTGTAAACAACTGCACACCCTGAACTAGGTCTGTGAAATACGAACTGGAACAGGTATAGACACTAAAAAGAAGTCACATTCACAGGATGGAAATGAACCTTTCCTGAACAGCTTTAGAATGATCTTGAGCTCTAACATAACAAGTATAAGACCACTATGGAACATATCTGGATGACTGAGGGATTACACAGATATAAGACCACATGGTAGTATAAAAGAAAGTACCGTATTTTTCGGACTATAAGTCGCGCTTTTTTCATGGTTTGGGTGTTTCCTGCGACTTATACTCCGGTGCGACTTATATATTAAAATGTTTGAGTGAAGCATGGAGAGGCTATAGTCTTGTGTGTCAGTATCTGCTGCTCCTGTTCCTCCTGTACCACTGTCACTTTGCTCTACTGCACATGTCTCCTGCAGAAAGAGCCTCTGTCCTGTCTGTATCATGTCAGTCGATCGCACCATTACTTCTGCACCACTGAAAATGTAACATTTAAACAAACTTATAAAGACGACTGAGAAGAGTGAACACAAATGCCCCAAAAAGAAAATCAGATTTTGCAGATTACAAACTGCAAATCGTAAAATCTGCCAGTTGAAAACGGTAATCGCAGCAGCAGAAAGAAAGTTTGGAGTGAGCGAGAAACTTGTGACACCGGGAGGATGCACCATGAAACTTTCCCGAAGTCACTGGATGGATGGACAAAGCCTGGACTTCAGTGACACCGAAACCATCCTGTCGAGATTCAGAAAGACCGGAATAATTCTAACTGGAACTGATGCTGATTCTAACAACAGCTACACAGAAGAGGAAGCGGTGCTCAGTTTAGCTTCGGAGGTCGCGGAGTTGCTCAGAAGTGACACCGAGGATGAAGAATTGAATGGATTTTAGTGATTTGGAGTGAGATGGAGAGTTTGTTAAACTTGTTCTGTTCTGTTGTTTATGCTATAGTTTATCTGAAGAACTGTTCATATGTGACGTTAACAGTCTGTTGTTCTCTCTTCTATTGTTTTTACTACAACTTGACTTTTAAGATGAAATGTCAGTTCCTGGTCTCTGAGCTTATACAATAAATTCCCCCCAAAAAGTGTGATTTATATATGTTTTTTTCTTCTTCACTACGCATTTTTTTGGTGCGACTTCTACTCCGAAGCGACTTATAGACCGAAAAATACAGTACTATGATTTTGATATGATTTTATGTTGAAAAGCACATTGTATTGTCTAAAAGAGGGTTTTTTTTAATCATCATTACAGCATCAGAAACCGCACTGAGTATCGCAGCTATTCCTTAGTATCAAAATAGTTGGATAGTTCAGAATTATGACAACACAAACATGTTCCGAAATAAGATTCCTGTATTAGTTTGCTGATTCAGTCTTTTTGTCAATTCATCTCAATGTTTCAGAATCCTATAATTAAAACATAAAACGCAAATCACAGTTCTGTATTTTTCCCCAAATCCCTTCACTCTAAGCCAAGGCATGAATGCAAACCAGACGATGTTGCTATAACTGCTCCTGATAACAACTTGTGATAAGACTCTCCATCCCCGGTCCACGTAAAAACATAAATTTAGTTTAATGCTCAATGGGACCTTAGTTTAAACTGAAACATTTTGCATAACAGCAGTGAGTCAGGAGCTATCGGGGGGCTGTGAGACACTGAGCTGGAGGTGGCAAGATGACGGAGTCTGTTGCGCGGTTATTTTGAGGGTCCTGGCCTGGTTTGTGAATGGCCAGTGTTGGGGAGTAATGGATTACATGTACCAGCGTTAAGTAATCAGAGTACAAATTATGAGTAACAGTGGATTACATGGCAGTATTTTCCTGTTTTTCTAAAACCATGTCTAAACCAGGTCTAAACCAGGACTAAACCATGACTAAACCAGAACTAAACCAGGACTAAGCCAGAACTAAACCAGGACTAAAAACCAGAATGTCTAAACTAAACCAGGAACTAAACCAGGACTAAAAACCAGGTCTAAACCAGACTAAACCAGGTCTAAAACCAGGACTAAATAAAACCAGGTCTAAACCAGAACTAAACCAGGACTAAACCAGAACTAAACCAGGACTAAACCAGAACTAAACCAGGACTAAAACCATGTCTGAACCAGGACTAAACCAGGACTAAAACCCATGACTAAACCAGGACTAAATCCATGTCTAAACCAGGACTAAATCCATGTCTAAACCAGGACTAAATCCATGTCTAAACCAGGACTAAATCCATGTCTAAACCAGGTCTAAACCAGGAATAAATCAGGTCTAAACCAGGACTAAAACCATGTCTAAACCAGGACTAAATCCATGTCTAAACCAGGTCTAAACCAGGAATAAACCAGAACTAAAACCAGGACTAAACCATCTAAACCAGTCAGGTCTAAACCAGGAATAAACCAGAACTAAACCAGGTCTAAACAATATGACACTAACAGTAGGGTGGACATACTTTAAGGCAGCAGTGATCTCATATAAAAATAATTTCTCTGTCAATAATATTTTTAATTTGGTTAAGGAAAGAGTGGACTTTTTATTGTCTTTTAGCAGACAAAACATCTTATGTTACGATTCTAGTCTTTGCAGCAAACAAAAGTCTGTTCATGGAGACTTGGGCTCAGCCAATTTGAAGAGAACAAACAAGAATTTTCAGGATGTGGTTGTTACATTCATGTAGTTTTAAAAAGCATGACAATATCAAGTAATCCAAAATTTTCAGATTACATTACTCACTTTAAGCAACTTAATGGACTACGTTACAAACTACATTTTGAGGTATGTCATCTGTAATGTGTAGGGGAATACATTTTAAAAGTCACCTTCCCAACACTGTGAAGCACAATACAACACAGAAGGGATGGGCACACCGGTGTATGAATGTGTGTTCTATTATGTAAAATGCATAAGGTGGAAAAAACTTATAAAAATGTGATGTTTTACTAAATTACATGGTGCAAATACAAAAGTGCAATTAATTATTAAATGGTAATTACAGGAGCACTCTGTCGTTCTACTTTATAATAAGATTAATCCAATTTATTTACCAGAAATAATACAAAACACGGCTTCAAAATTCAAAAATCCCTGTGTTATATGTAGGAGTGTGCACAAATATGGAAATATCGATATATCGTTTCGTTTAAGGTGATGATACGGCATCAGTATCGTGTACTGCTCTATCGATATATATCGCCAAGAGTAGTTTTTAGTATATTTTTCTAAATTATTTTGTTAAAATCGTTACAATTAGCATTTTTCATATGAACTTTGCACAAAAAGTGGTTTAACAAAGACTTTTAGTATTAGCCTTTATTTTTTATTGAACAGTATCAAATCGATTTGAAATATATCGTATTGAATGGAAAGTGCACTGTATTGAGGTATGTATCGTATCAGCAGCTTCTTAATGATAGACAGCCCTAGTTATATGTAAATGTGCTGTAAAGTAAAGCCGTGGGTCTTGTCTATTGTACATTAGTGATTGGGGAAACCAGAGCACATAGAGTCAACTCCTACAGAAGCTGAAATTCTTTGTTCAAAAACATATTAACAATGTACTGGCCTTTTCCGGTCACTACTAAAGAATCTCAGCACCATTAAGTGTGACAGAGGCAAGAACAAACAATGTGTAACTTTTGACTGTGCCAAAAAGTTCTATTCCACTGAATCAGACAAATACTCTGCTGAATCCAATGCCACTGTCTGCAGTTACACACACGAGTTATAAAACAGTATTAAATCGCATCTAGACACTAAAATCTGATTCATGTTGGAGGCTTTGAGGATCATTTGGGGCGAACCACTATCACATTTTTTGGGATTGCACTATTCTGAAATCTTATTGGAGTCAGACAAACCATGTTTTTGGGGCTAAATCGATGTTTACTTTTGAGTGTTTATACTTGGGAGATGTTAATGTCCAAAATTGGAGAAATTATGATAAAACGTTATTAGCAATCCTTCTTGTAGTAAGCAAAAAAAAAAGCCATTACAAGAAAATGGCTGAGGACAAATCCTTCATCAATAGAGGAGTGGGTAGAAACAGTCTATGAAATTTATGTGATGAAAAATCTGTCTTTCCAAAGGGACTTTTTTTACGAAACATACACAAAATGGAGTATGTGAGTATATTTACCTAGGACTTCATCTGAAAACTTATGCTATACACATCTCACATCTCGATTAATATTTCAACAAATGACTGTAACAGCACTCTTCTCCTCTGGGTTTTTTGTTTTGTTTTGTATAATTGAAAAAAAAATAAAAATAAACTGTAAAATCTGCAGTTTTTTTCAGATTCCTCGCATCAGATTTGCAGTTTTCATGTCACCTAAATCATTTTAAAGGTACTATATTACAAAAAAATTACACTTGTGAGCTATAATCCATGTTATAATGTTGTTACCTCCTCAAAAACAGACCTGGAATTGTGTTTTGTTTCATTCACACATGTTTCAGTTACTCTTTATTATTAGTCTGTCTACATCTCCAAAGCTCAAAATGCTCTGTTCCACCTTGTGATGTCATGGAGTGGTAGTTTTCAAGTTAACAGCTACTTTTACCTTTTGTTCAGGAGGTGTATGGAGTTTATTACCACATGACATCACAAGGTGGAGTAGAGTGTTTTCAGTTTGAGAGAAATATGCAGGATTTGTGTGTTAAATGTGTGTGAATGAAACAAAACTCAACTCCAGGTCTGTTTGTGATGAGAACAACATTATAACATAGATCAGTGGTCTCCAAACTTTTTTGGCCCACAGACCGGTTTTATGTCAAACAGTATTTCACGGACCGGAGGGAGGAGGGGGGCTGGGATTCTTTTCGGGACATTCACAGGGATTTTCACGGACCGGCAGCGCTCGGAAGGAGATGGCATGGTTGGCATGGCTTAGTCCTGGTTAAATTCTGTTTTAGTCTTGTTTTAGTCCTGTTTTAGTCCTGTTTTAGTCCTGGTTTTAAACCTGATTTTACACCTGGTTTTACACCTGGTTTAGACCAAGTTTTATACCTGGTTTTACACCTAGTTTTAGACCCGGTTTAGACCCGGTTTAGACCTGGTTTAGACCCAGTTTAGACCTGGCTTACACCTGATTTTAGTCCTAGTTTTCGTTCTGGTTTAGTCCTAGTTTTACACCTGGTTTTACACCTGGTTTTACACCTGGTTTAGACCAGGTTTAGACCAGGTTTAGACCAGGTTTAGACCTGGTTTAGACCTGGTTTAGACCTGTTTTAGTCCTAGTTTTCATTCTGGTTTAGTCCTAGTTTTACACCTGGTTTTACACCTGGTTTTAGACCAGGTTTAGACCAGGTTTAGACCTGGTTTAGACCTGATTTTAGTCCTAGTTTTCATTCTGGTTTAGTCCTGGTTTTACACCTGGTTTAGTTTTGGTTTAGTTCCTGGTTTTAGTTCTGGTTAAGAGGCACGGGAAACACTGGAGGAGGCACAGTGGGGGGGTGTGGTTTGTGCTTTTGTGGCCTGGTACCAAACGACCCACGACCCGGTACTGGTCCACGGGGATTGGGGACCCCTGACACAGATGATAAAATAGCGTAATATAGTCCCTTTAAACGCCCAGAAATCTGAAAATAATCCGATTTTGGTGTAATATAGTGTCTCCAAGCTTTATTTCATACATCCTGATCTCACTACATCTACTCCTCACATTCCAACAACAACTTTTCCCCGCAAGTCATACGAAAATCTTGATGAACTGACTAAAGAGACAGCCGTAAACCCCGTAAGCCGCTCCCTGTCTGTCGTGTATATAACATTTACGGGGTGAGCGACCTGGGGGCTGATGGGAAACGCGATCCTATCATACAGAGGTAGGAATAATAACATGACAGTGATATACGCGCTGATGGTTCCAACGATACACAAAGCGCTCGAAAATAGCCCCGCGGCCCTCTCTCCCGCTCCCTCGCTCTGCGCTGGTGTGTGTGTGTGGGAACCGGCCATCCCAGCCCGCACGGCCATATTGGGACAAAAGGAAGGAGTCTGCCGAGTACCGCATATTTTGGAAACTCACTCTCTGAAGTCGGAGTCGCCTTCTTGGACTTCTTGTCGGCCGGGGAGTTCTCCGCCGGGTCTGTGGAAAGAGGAGCAGAGGAGGAGGAGAGGATAAATTATTAAAGGCGCTGAACCGGAGTTTGACAGTCTGAAAAGGCCCAAGTTACGCTATTTTCTCATTTTTAAGCACACAAACACTGAATATTTAAACATTCTCTTCCACCTTGTGATGTCACGTGGTAATACAGGAAATGCTCCACTGTGTTTTTAAACTCCATGCACCTTCACTAGAATTATGTGGATAATTTCAGACCTGGAATTGCCAATCTCTACTGAACTAAAGGTAAAAAAAGGAGCTGTTAACTTGAAAACTACTACTACATGCATGACATCACAAGGTGGAACAGAGCATTTTGAGCTTTAAAAATAGACAGACTATAAAGCATGTTTACTGAAACAAAACCAACTCCAAGTATTTTTTTTGATGAGGTAACACCATTCTAACAAGAGTTGTGTAAAACAGGACCTTTAAAAAAAAGAAAACATAACTACCGTATTTTTCGGACTATAAGGCGCACTTAAAATTTGTGAATTTTCTCAGAAATCGACGGTGCACCTTATGTATTAATTCTGGTTGTGTTTACTGACCTCAAACCGATTTTATGTGGTACACAGCACTCAAAAATCTGTTAAAATGTTTTAGTACGACTTTGGTAAGAAAGAAGTCGAGTCCTGAGTCCTGAGTCGTGTCCTTTAGTCCGACAAAAGCTGACCACATCAGTGCACAAGGGACGAGTTTTTTTCAGTGCTTATAGTTTATGCAAATTAGCCAAGTGGTTTTAAGTTTCATTTCTGTAAAACGTAAACAAATGCGCGCAAAGGTGCATTAAACACATTATTACTCAGTGAATATTTGAGTCCTCGTAGGATATAAACAAATTTAAATAATCAAACCACATTCATAATCAGGGTATCCCCAGGTTTGACTACTCCAAATTTAATACTTTTTAAAGACCTTTTTAAGACCACGAAAATGAACCCTTGTGCTATCCTCAAAGGGACACAGATGTACCCCTCTGAGGTTAAAACAGTTTCCAAATAAATAAAGAGCATAAGCACAACAAGGCACACGAAGAACGGAGACAATGTAAGGCCAAGTCACGTGGCTGTTATGTGACCGGGTCAAATGGATGGTTAGGGTCACAATTGTACACTTCTGAATCCCTTTGAGGATAGCACAAGTGTTAAGACCAACATCGCACCCATTATGAGGACGAAAAATATAAGATATAAAATAAGACTTGGACAACATCATTTTTAAGGTCTTAATTTAGGAACATGAAATTGAAGACCTTTTTAAGACTTTTAAGATGCCGCGGCTAACCTGATAAAACACATTCACAGGGAGCCAACGCCGGGCAAATTACGCCACGATCTGACAATAGATCGTGGACGCCTGGACTAAGGGATCAGTCTCAAGTGCCGTCCGTTTGTTTCGCTTAAAATGCTTATGTATGAAAACAGACGAGAGAATTAAACATTATTGATATTGCGCCTTATAATCTGAAAAATACGGTAGTTATTTTTAAACATTTTGCAGTTTATAAGCTCTTTTCACAATTTTCAGAGATTAGTTGAGTTTTACTGGCAATCCTAACAGCAACTAGCAAGCTAACCGTGCACTTCCTGACTCTCAGACAATAAAACAATAAACAATATTTTCCTTTATACGATATATCTGCTCAGAGACAAGATACAAATCCTCAAATACATGGAAAAAAGTAAATCAGGTACAGGCCCTTTAACACGTCAATAAATCCTGCGTCTGGTGGTTCGCGTTACGTTTTATTCCAGGGGAGCGGTGAAATGTAGAAGTTTTACTACAGATCTCAAAGTGAAATAGTGGCAGGGGCGGGCCTGTCCTGTCAGATTAGAATGTAAAGTTGCCAGTGAAATACGAGGTTAGTGAACCAAAACGTTTGGAGGAAGTTCTTTTATTAGTTTTCTGTTCACTTTGTTTTTATTAGTTCAGGAAATACAAGCGCAGATTTTGAGATTCCTGAGAAATAAAATATCAACAAATGTTTTAATACTTAGGGAAGAGATTCAAAAGTAATGGACTATAGGTTTTGTTTTTACCACATTTACTTATTTACTTAGATCTAGCTAAAAACTCATCAGACAAGAACAAATTTTAATATTAAACAAAAATAGAAAAGGGTTTATGTATTAATTTGTAATAACTATGGAACAAACTAGATATAAAGCAAGGTCATGAAAGAAAGAAAAACAAAAAAATATATGTAAAAGGAATTAGTCAATTGTATGGTCTTTGGATAATAATCAAAGTACGCAACTACATATTCTGAGTGAAAATGTAAACTTCTGCACATGGGAGGGTAAGATACTACTGCCTAAGGACTCCTGTTGTTCCCAGTGGTCTCCCATCCAAATACTAACCATTTGGAGAATACTGTAAACAAATTATTCTGTTCTGAGAATCAAACTAAAGAAAAAATGAAAAAAACAGATAACGGTTTGTTTTTTCAGTTTTTGATTTGTGTATTGTGTTTAAAAGAATAATGGAAAAAAAAACGTTTCTATAACTTTAACTGCGATGTCGGACTTTTGCGCGGCATACAGACTGAACCAGGACTGAACCAAGACTAAAACAGGTCTAAACCAGGACGAAACCAGGACTGAACCAACCAGGACTGAACCAGGACTGATCCTAGGCCTAAAACAGGATTAAAACAGGTCTAAAACCAGACTAAACCAGTTCTAAACCAGGACTAAACCAGGACTGATCCTAGGACTAAAACAGGATTAAAACTGGTCTAAAACTGGACTAAACCAGTTCTAAACTAGTTCTAAACCAGGTCTAAACCAGGTCTAAACTAGGTCTAAACCAGGTCTAAACCAGGTCTAAACCAGGACTAAACCAGGACTGAACCAGGACTGATCCCAGGACTAAAACAGGATTAAAACTGGTCTAAAACTGGACTAAACCAGTTCTAAACTAGGTCTAAACCAGGTCTAAACTAGGTCTAAACTAGGTCTAAACCAGGTATAAACCAGGTCTAAACCAGGACTAAACCAGGACTAAACCAGGACTGAACCAGGACTGACTGTCGGAACGGGCCCAGAGGTGTGCCCACGTGGACTGTCGGGTGATCAGGACTGAGACCTGGACCAGACCGGGACCAGAACAGGACTGAGATCGGGACTGAGACCGGGACCGAGACCGAGATCTGAGACCAGGACCAGACCAGGACTGAGACCGGGACCAGACCAGGACTGAGACTGGGACCAGACCGGTTTAGTCCTGATTTACACCTGGTTCAGTCCTGGTTCAGTCCGACGGGAAATGGTCGTTATTCGTTTTTTTTTCCATTCTTCATTTAAACACAAAATCAAAAAAACTGAAAAAACAAATCGTTATCAATTTTCTCATTTTGGTTTTGGAGACAAATAACCAAGAAAATTTTTGTTTTTTCGTTTTCTTATTTTTGGGTTTATTTTGAAAAACGAACGATACACGGATTCTCCAGGTCTGTTTTTGATGAGGAAACTACATTATAACGGAGATCAGAAAATAACATAGTCTGGTCCCTTTAACTGCTACGTGCACGTCCAAACATCCACCGTGCAAACACAATTAATTTGTCCTGAGTGAACTGTGACCCCAATAACAGAAGCCTACTAATGTTTTGGCTCATTTAAAAGAACATTCTGATATAAAGTCCTGTTTGCTTGTTTAAATGGCATTCCCGTAAGCTCCGCTGCTAACGAGCCATTTCCAGGAAAAAGTTTGGTAAATAAAGAATTACAGTTTGGCATAATTACAGGAAACTCAGGAGCAGCTGAGTTCAGAGAGGAATCCTCGCAGGACAAACAACATTAGGTTTAATATAATGTGGAATTTAAAAAGTATCTCTGTGATGCAGCAGGTCTTAATGCCAGATGCCCTTCCCGTTACGGCAAGTCACATGGAAGAGCTCGGGGAATATCGGTTGCCACAGTGGGGCAGAAGAGGCTCTAATGGTTAGGAAGAGACACCTTGGCACCTTCCTTTTATTATTATTATTATTATTATTATTATTATTATTATTATTTGTATTATTATAATTCTAAGTTGGAGTTTGTGAGAGCAGAGTTTGTTGTTACTTCATCAAAAACATACCTGGAGTTGTGTTTTGTTACCTTTAGTTCAGTAAAGACTGGCAACACAAACACAGCGAAGCACCTCCTGTATTAGCACATGACATCACAAGGTGGAACAGAGTGAATTTGAGGGAAGAACTACGGAAGCCGAGAGGGGTCACAACAAACGCAAACGCCGCAACAAATGCAAATGCGACGACACAACAAAAAAAGCCACAACACACCAAAAAAAGCCACAACACACAAAAAAAGCCACAACGCACCAAAAAAGCCACAACACACCCAAAAAAAAGCCACAACACCCAAAAAAAGCCACAACACCCCCCCCCAAAAAAGCCACAACACACCCAAAAAAAGCCACAACACACCAAAAAAGCCACAACACACCAAAAAAAAAGCCAACAACACCAAAAAAAGCCACAACACACCAAAAAAAGCCACAACACCAAAAAAAGCCACAACACACAAAAAAGCCACAACACACACAAAAAAAAGCCACAACACACAAAAAAGCCACAACACACCAAAAAAAGCCACAACACACAAAAAAGCCACAACACACCAAAAAAGCCACAACACACAAAAAGCCACAACACACCCAAAAAAAGCCACAACACCAAAAAAAGCCACAAACACACCAAAAAAGCCACAACACAAGAAAAAAAAAGTCACAACACACCAAAAAAAGCCACAACACACCAAAAAAGCCACAACACACAAAAAAAGCCACAACGCACCAAAAAAAGCCACAACACACCCCAAAAAAAAGCCACAACACACCAAAAAAAGCCACAACACAAGAAAAAAAAAGTCACAACACACCAAAAAAGCCACAACACACCCCAAAAAAGCCACAACACCAAAAAAAGCCACAACACCAAAAAAAGCCACAACACACCAAAAAAAGCCACAACACACCAAAAAAGCCACAACACAAGAAAAAAAAAGCCACAACACACCAAAAAAGCCACAACACACCAAAAAAAGCCACAACACACCCCAAAAAAGCCACAACACACCAAAAAAAGCCACAACACAACAAAAAAGCCACAACACAACAAAAAAAAAAAGCCACAACACACAAAAAAAAGCCACAACACAAAAAAAAAGCCACAACGGAAATGACCACGGGACTCTATTTTAATGCAAACGCCGTAACAAATACAAACGCCACAACACAAACGCAAATGCCACACAGAAGTGACCGCGGGACTTTATTTTCCAAGTGAAGAAGAAGAACTACAATGTGAAAAGTAAAGGAACGGAGAAGTTGGAAACATAAGTAAAAGTAATTTATTGTTTTATCATTATTCGTTCACGTTGTAGTTCTTCTTCTTCTTCACTTGCCGCTTGATCGGTCCGCCGGAAAATAAAGTCCCGCGGTCACTTCTGTTGTGGCATTTTAATGTGTTGTGGCTTTTTAACTGCTTTAACATACACACATGTACTCGCGCTAGTTTTAGAAGAAGGGGTAACTTCTGAAATTGACAGACTGACGTTTCATCTGTATGTAGTAGTAATGTTACAGGTTTTAACAGCTGGACGTGTTCTTTGTTGTCAGTATTGTCAGTCCGTCTGTAAACGGAGCGACGAACAACTCTAGTCTCAAATGTAAAATCAGCTCGGACATTTAACATTAATGCATTTGTGTTGGATCAACCTGTTTGGAATTTCAAGGGGAATTTATTTATATACTTAAAGAATAAAATAACATTAACCACCTGAGATATTTTTTTTCGTACTGTGTTTCTCGGCTTCATGAAAACAAATGTGAGCACTCAACTGAGAGGTGGGGGACGTAGGAAAAGTATTTGCGACTCATTCTCACGAGTGGCCTGTTGGGGGAGCACTACCGCTGATGTTAAAGTACTTTTGAGCTATAAAACACCTGTAACTGAACACATGCAAGAGATATATGTTTAGTACCCAACTGCGGACCGGACCCTCCACCAAAAAAGCTACACAGTGGACTTTTAAATACGAAAATAAATCAGAAATCGTGCACATTCGTTGAGCTCTACTTACCGTCCACTAGCACCATACAGGAGCACTCGCTTTTGCCTGTGGAGTTCTCTGCTATACACTTGTACTGGCCCTCGTCCTCGGGCAGGGCTTTGTCTATGGTCAGGGAGCAGAGGCCACCTAAAACACAACACACACACACACAAACACAGTCAGAAACAAGAACAAGTTTACTGAGGTGTTCTGATTCATTAATTGATGGATTGATTGATACTTAAATGGCGGCATTCAAGGCAACGCAAGTTTATTTGTACTGCACAATTCATACACAAAATAATAGAGGGGTGTATGGGAGGAGGAACGGTGCGAAGTCCACGAGGTATGGTTAAGTTCTGGCTAAATCCTGTTTTAGTCCTGGTTTAGTCCTGGTTCGGACCTGGTTTAGTCCTGGTTTTAGTTCTGCTTTTAGCCCGGGTTTTAGCCCTGTTTTATACCCGGTTTTAGACTTGTTTTAGATCTAGTCCTGGTTTTAAGTCCTGGCTAAATCCTGTTTTAAACCTGGTTTAGTCCTGGTTTCGACCTGGTTTATTCCTGGTTTTAGTTCTGGTTTTAGACCTGTTTCAGACTTGTTTAAATTTGTTTTAGTTTTGGTTTAGACCTGGTTTAGACCTGATTTGGACCTGATTTGGACCTGGTTTGGACCTGGTTTGGACCTGGTTTAGTCCTGGTTTTAATTCTGATTTTAGTTCTGGCTTTAGACCTGGTTTAGACCTGGCTTTAGACCTGGTTTGGACCTGGTTTAGACCTGGTTTAGTCCTGGTTTAGTCCTGGTTTTAATTCTGATTTTAGTTCTGGTTTTAGTCCTGGTTTTAGTCCTGGTTTTAGACCTGGTTTAGACCTGGTTTGGACCTGGTTTGGACCTGGTTTAGTCCTGGTTTAGTCCTGGTTTTAATTCTGATTTTAGTTCTGTTTTTAGTCCTGGTTTTAGACCTGGTTTAGACCTGGTTTAGACCTGGTTTAGTCCTGGTTTAGACCTGGTTTAAAACAAAAACAACTTTTAATCACATACACAGAACAGTTTTTTAGCCTGGATTTAAACATAATTTTGTAATAATAAAAATAATAAAAGTAATAATAAAGTTAATTTTGTAAAAGCGAAACAACAACAGAACAGAACTATGAGTATGTTCTAATATGTGACCGATTATATTTTGGAGTTTTTTTGGAGCGAGTATCCATGGATTTCAGAATTTCAGTCGGCGCACAGTAACCAAGTCCCTGTAGATGCAGATCGAGAAACAGATTATGGCATTGGCTCTTTCTGTTTATGTGCCCTGGGAAACTGGCCAACGTTGCCAGGCTAAACACCGTCAAACAAGTCATTCATTTTCGTGTTAACCTAAATATCATATTATGGTATCGTTAAAGTTCTCACAATAATATCCTGGACCATCACAAACTACTGAATTACAAGTCTCTTTGCTTAAATTAAGAGTTATGGTGCAGTAATAGCTAAAAAAAAAGAGGGAACTACATAGACCATGATCCTTTGCTCCATTTCAGTGCAGAACTACAAGAAGAAATAACAGTTCTAAACACTTTTAAGTCTTAGTTCTTTGGGTTAAGTCTTGTCACGGCATTTCAAGAAAAAAGTATCATATTCAGAGTTTTGTTTGTCTCCAGAAAATATCGCAATAAATATCGTACCGTGAGATGTATATCGTGAAAATATCGTAATGTTGTTACATCCCTAATCGTGAGCTTTCCCACGATATCGCAATAAATAATCGTATCGTGAGGTTCATACCGTGACGATATCGTATCGTGAGACTTGTAGCTACATAATTTAAAGTTGCATCATGTAACTTTTCTGGTAAGGATCCGCCGCCTGCCTGCCTGCCTCCATGGAGAGATGTTATTGTTTTGTCTGAATAGTTCCACAGTATGGCATTGAACTTGAGTATCTCCATGGAAACAAGCAGGTAACATAAGACACCGGTAATGCCGGACTTTTGCGCCGCATACGGACTGAACCAGGACTAAATCAGGACTGAGCCAGGACTGAACCAGGACTGAACCAGGACTGAACCAGGACTGAACCAGGACTGAACCAGGACTGAACCAGGACTAAATCAGGACTGAGCCAGGACTAAACCAGGACTGAACCAGGAGGACTGAACCAGGACTAAACCAGGACTGAGCCAGGACTGAACCAGGACTGAACCAGGACTGAACCAGGACTGAACCAGGACTAAATCAGGACTGAGCCAGGACTAAACCAGGACTGAACCAGGAGGACTGAACCAGGACTAAACCAGGACTGAGCCAGGACTGAACCAGGACTGAACCAGGACTGAACCAGGACTGAACCAGGACTGAACTAGGACTGAACTAGGACTGAACTAGGATTTGATCCCAGAACTGAACCACGATTGAACCAGGACTGAACCAGGACTGAACCAGGACTGAACCAGGACTGAACTAGGATTTGATCCCAGAACTGAACCAGGACTAAACCAGGACTGAACCAGGACTGAACCAGGACTGAACCAGGACTGATCCCAGGACTGAACCAGGATTGAACCAGGACTGAGCTAGGACTAAAACAATAAATAAAGCCTGTGAAGTGATGATGTATTTTTGACAGTCGAGTCGCGTCTGTGAATTCATACTGAAGAAATTGTAATCATACATTTTCATTTCGTGATTGTAATTCTTGATGTCCTAACTTTCCAGTTTATACACTGATGGACAAAATACACACAACACATTTTATGTATGACTCAACTCATTAGAGAGTTTACAAATATTTAATTTACGCTCATCTACAGCCAAATCACAAAATACAGCCAAATTTCTATCCTTTGCACACGAATATTTCTGAAAGTTTTCTTACTCCATAGTAACAGGCCCAGAAAGCCTCAAAATATTAGAACTTTTATTTATACAAAGTTATTCTGTAGTTACTTGGTGAATAAATAACAGCTACATAACCCATTTGGATCAGTTTTGTCTTATTTTATTTTGTTTTACAGACATTTTCAGCCTGTGTGTGTTGGTATCAGTTGATATTAGCTGCAGATACTTAAAGATGCACTATGTAACTTTATGGTCCGGGGTCTGTCACCTGCTTGTTTCTATGGAGATGTCATTGCTCTGCCTGGAATGTTCCACAGTATGACATTAAGCAGCTCTACCTTACATTTATTCAATTACAGGTGATATTATAGCTCAAAAATACCCACAAAAACAGGCGTTCTGACTTTGAGCAGGGTCGCCTCTCCGCAGATCTGACCCGTAACTTGAGTGGGGATGGGGATTAAATACATTTTCTTCTTTCTACTTATTTTTGGGCAGATTTTTAGTTGTGGCTGTTTTTATTTCTAAGAATGTAAATCTGTACTTGCCCAAAATAAAATAATAAAAATCAAAAATAAATAAATAAATAAATAAAAATAAATAAAATAAAAAATATAAAAAAATGTAATAAAAAAAATATATATATATATATATATAATATATAATATATATAATAAATAAATACAATTAAATTAAATTAAATATAAAAATGAAAATAAAAATAAAAATAAACTGAACTGAACTGAAATAAATAAATAAATAAATAAACTTGGTCTGGTTTGGTATTAAGACAGAAAGTTTTAATACCATACTGTGAAAATTCCAGACAAAGCAATCGGATTTCCACAGTAAAAAAAAAAAAAAAAAAAAAAAGCATTGGATGGACCCTACACTAGAAAAGTTACACAATGCACCTTTAAAGCCACAGTAACGAAATCGGTATTGGACCAGAAAAAGCCGGATCGCTTCATCCCCGGCAAAAACCCACGGAGACAAGCGCGTGGAGGTGGCAGAAAAGTGACGTAGTGAACCTTTAACTGCGACTAACGTTATTTAAGCAAGATGGCGTGGCTGACTGAGAACCTGAAAAACAATCCGACCTTTGTCTAGCCAGAAGATCAGCGTGGTCCTGTCCAAAATAAGATGAATGAAAATTACTCCCATGGTGCACTGCAGTCACTGACATTAAAGCGGATATGTTTACCTCTAAGTCCGTCTAATCCGGTCTAAATTTACAACAATGCGGTCGCCCATTAAACCCTACACCACTAATGTAACACAGCAACATAAACTATAGTTGTTGGGGATGAAGATTGAGAAGTTGCACAGTTTTAAAGCTGCATTATGTAACTTTTCTGTTGCATTTATTTATTTAAGAACCTGTATCTGAGTTTTCCCAAGTATTTTAACAAAACTTTTTCTTCATATGTTGTATAAGCAGCTCTTAGGGTCAAAATAAGGCTACTGTTTGTTCTATGTATCTAATTAGAAAGCATTTTATTGTACCATAATCAGGAAGTGTGTGTTAGCATGCAAGTTGTCATCTTTAAACTCTGCGCTGGTCTCTGAGACTTGTGAAAAGTAAACTCATCGCAGTGACTAATTAGGATGTTCGGAATGCGTAAGGTACCGTATTTTTTGGATTATAAGTCACACTTTTTTTCATGGTTTGGGTGTTTCTTATATTTATACTTCGGTGCGACTTATATATTAAAATTTTCACACTGAAGCCGTGAGAGGCCCTAGTCTTGTGTGTGAGTATCTGCTGTTCCTGTTCCTCCTGTACCACTGTCACTTGGCTCTACTGCGCATGTCTCCTGCAGAAAGAGCCTCTGTCCTGTTGCAAGTAGCGAAATATGGAGCCGAAAACGGTAATCGAGCAGCAGAGAGAAAGTTTATAGTGAGCGAGAAAGTTATAAGGGACTGGCAGAAAGCTGGGATGGAAAACATAGCTTCGCGGGAACCAGGAGCTTGCGCCATTCAAGTTTCTTGGAAGTCACTGGACGGATCGACTTCAGTGACACTGAAACCATCCTGTCGGGATTCAGAAAGGCCGGAATAATTCTAACTGAAACTGATGCTTAGGCTGACGACAGCGACACAGAAGAGGAAGCGGCACAACGTTTATCTCTGGAGGTCATGGAGTTGCTCAGAAGTGACACCGAGGATGAAGAATTGAATGGATTTAGTGATTTGGAGTGAGATGGAGAGTTTGGTTAAACTTGTTCTGTTGTTTATGTTATAGTTTATCTGAAGAACTGTTCATATGTGACGTTAACAGTCTGTTGTTCTCTGTTCTATTGTTTTTACTACAACTTGACTTTCAAGATCCTGGTCTCTGATTTTATAAAATACATGTCCCCCAAAAGTGCAATTTATAATCCGAAAAATACGGCAAGTGACGAATAACTTTGGATCACTGCAAACTGTTTAAAATGAACTACTTTAATAATGAACTACTATAAACAAGATACAACAACTTTTTTATTTTTTTATTTTTTTTTATGGGTATTTTACTGTTCAAAATGAGTGAGGCTGCTTCTCCACAAATCTAACCTGTAACTTAGCCTTGTTAAGTAAATTGCTCATCTCCATGGGGATAGATTTTAATTTTAATGAAATACAGTGGCCAAAAAAGTTTTAAGACTGCCAGAAAAAAACACAAAATGTATTTAAACCACACATTTTTATGAGCCTGTGATCAATAGGAGCGTTCATGTTCCTGTTTAGGTGTTTGATTGACAACAAAAAGTAACAAAAAATAACTAATAATAGTCTAAGGAGAGCACAAAACAGTTCACCTGGCTGTTGTAGTTCCAGCTAAATCAGTTCTTTCTGGTCAGATTGTGCTAAAACAAAGTTCAGATTAAGTTTAACTTGAGTTATAGAGCTTCAGTCAGAGTCATGATAACAAATTTTGAAGTACGATATATTGCGGAAGAAAATATAGACAATAAACAATAATATTTAAACTAATTTATGCCACTGACACAATAAACCTAAAGCAGGATTATCCCCAAAAAACGACTCTAAATCTACAATAAGTTCACATAAGTTATTAAATTCATCCTTTTATGACTTAAATCTGAACAAAGAATCAAAGTATAACCAAAAACTTGTGCACATAATAAATACGGGCCTAGTAAACTCTTCTTAATACCCTAACCTGCTCATATATCCTGACCACAGTACATGACCTGTGCAGAGCCGGTCCAGCTGTTGGGGGCAGTGACTTTTGACCTTTGGGAGGTGACCAGTCATCCTCAGCATGTGGAGGATCTGGACATGGGGCTGTCCTCTGACCGAAATAACAGAGAGGATTAGAGCACAGTCATACACGGGGAATCCTCTGCACCAGCCTGCGCACACGAAGGAGAGCGACGCCTAGTTTGATATTAGTCACAGACACATATATGTTTACACAATATATCGAGCTGATATTTGGACTTTTTAGTGTATCGGTGATCCGCCTTGAAGGTGTGTTGTGTAACTTGTGAGGTGGAGCGTCCATCCCTTGCTGCTTGGCTCCATGGAGATGTGCCTAGAATGTTCCACAGTATTAACCCGATTCATCAGCCAGTTTCACTTCATGGAAACTGTCTGACCTCGCAGAAATAGAATTAATTCGCTCGATGGTAGGTGGGTACTTTTTTTATTTAACTAATCGCTGCTATTTGGTGATGTATGTAATGTACTGTAACTGGTATATTAAGGTTTCCCAGATCCAGTAGGAAAAAGGACAATAACGTCTTTCCCATTGATAAAATTCACCAAACATTCTCTTTGTTCCGGCTTTAAATCTTTAATCTCGTTGTCAACACAGAAGGTATGGCTCTTCGCTGATTGGCTGGTGCCCGGACTCGTACTTCCAGGATTCTTGCAAACTGTCTCGTGTATTTTGTTTCCTGACATAGTCACAGGAGAGAAATGAAATTGAGTGGAGGCACTAGGTGGCGCCAGCCTGGCTAAGAATCTCCATGGAGACTTGCAGTACAAATGACAGGTTAGATCTGAGGAGAGGCGACCCCGATCGCAGGGAGAATGGCTGTTTCTGAGCAAAAAATAACACCTGTACGTGAATAAATGCGAGACAGATTAGTTGAATGCCATACTGTGGAAAATTTAAACCAAAGCATTAACAACTCCATGGACAAAAACAGGTTGCAGGCCCCCTCCAGAAACGTAACACAATGCACATTTAAATCTCCATCAGAGGGCGATATTTTGTTTTGGTCAATTTTGCTGGCTTGAAATTCATACAAAGCTTTAATATGAACACTTTAATATGAAGAGATACATTAAAAAACTTAACTAAACAGCTCTGTTTGTGGTAAAAAGGGGTTTGAGGGGAGTTTGGATTAAATTGAAATTACATAATTAGAAGACAGTCATCAAAGTCGGTGCAAATCAAATCATGTTTAAATAGACAAGAATTAAAAGTAACAAGCACTTCTGGGTTAATCAGACTGGTGCCACCGAGTGACTCTGCTCAATTTCATTTCTCTCCAGCGACTATGTCAGGAATCGGAATACACTAGACGGTTCACAAAAACCCCGAAAGTATGAGTTCGGGCAGTGAAAAGCCATGTATTCTGTGTTGGCAACGATTCACGAGATCGAGGATTTAAAGCTGGAACAAAGAGAATGTTTGGTGAATTTTATCAAGGGGAAAGACGTTACTAGGGGTGTAAGAAAAAATCGATTCCGTGATATATCGTGATGCTTCGCTGCACAATTCTCAAATCGATTCAAAACAGATCTGAATCGATTTTTGTAAAATTTTAACAAAAATTCACATTCACTGATTTTTTTCTGTTCTCTTCACTGTTCTCATGATTTAAAAATAAATATAAAAATGATAGTTCATACAATTGTGTTCTCTTGAAGGTGTAGTTGACTGTATTATTAGAAGTAATTATTCATAAATCGCAATATATCATCCACCGTTTTAGTATCGGGATATATCGTGATATACTGAATCGTGACATGTGAATCATGATATATATCGTATCATCAGATTCAAGGCAATGCAAGCCCTTAGACGTTATTGTCCTTCTTCCTACGGGATTTGGGAAAAGTTTAATATACCAGTTATCCCCGTTAGCGGCGCATTACATACGTCACGACCAAATAGCAGCGATTGGTTAAATGAAAAAAGTACCCGCCTACCGCCGAGCAAACAAATCCTACTGCTGCGAGGTCAGACTGTTTCCATGAAGTGAAATCAGGCTACTTCTAGATTACTTCTCTGAGTACATTTCAGACACTATACTTAACTATATTATTGTTACTCGAGTTATACAGTTTACAGTGGAACAGTACTCTTACTGTAAAACTTCGCAATCACCACATCAAAACTGGGACTAAACCCGGAACTAAACCAGGAGCAGACCAGGATTAGAAAGCGACTAAAGCAAGTTTACGTAAGAACCTTGAGTGAACAGGTTAGAAAAGCTTCATGCTGACAATATGAAATGTTTTAAACATTTGTTTCCTTCAGATATTAATTCGTTTTTTTCTCATTTGTGTGTGTATCCTTCAAAAACACCAGATTTTGTGCGTTACTTAATCTTTTGTTTACTCTTACAGTCACTGGATCACGACTTTGTACATGAGTTATGTTGATAAAGTCATTTTTTGGCTTCTCTACCCATTACTGGTAACAAAAAAGTGCTTAATTCCTTACAAAATACACAGCAGGACTACTGCAAGCTGTACAGTACAGTTAAGACATGCACTAACCACACGTTACATAACATTTTAACCTCCATCTGGCCAAATAATCTATATAAATCCATACATAATCAGAAAGTACTGGTTTTATTACATTTCAGTTGTTATCCAATTAACTTGGCTTGAGATTAGCTCGAGAATGTTTGACGGACTAACAAAAACGAGCAGTGTTTATGCGGTCCTGATACGATCTCCTCATGTCTGAAGTCCCATAGGAGCGGTGAACGGAGCCCTGCTGGTGCTGTCCTTCTGCTGTGACATGCAAAACAACTCACTGACCCATTCGATACAAAACACGAATACAAAAAGCTGTGTGTGATCTGCGTTTCTGGAAACTGGAGCTTAAATGTATTGCTTTGGATTCGATTTGTAAGGTTGTGACAGAAGTATTCCCTATAATGAAACTATCCCCCTGTCTATCGCTGGGAAAACTAATTGGAATATTTACAGTGAACTGGCTTGACTCCAAAATTTGGAAAAGATAGGGGATAAAATCTGAATTGTTAAAGGGACAGTATGAAAGCTGACCTGTGTGTTCCCACATTTGAGATTAACACGTTCAAATGAAATATTGCTCTTTCTGATAACAAATGGAATGCTGATTTATGATTAGTAACAAAAAAACACTGGATAATTCGATGTTTTGGTTCTCAAGATTATCCGATAAGAAACCAGAATCAGCCTCACATGAGAGTTTGGGTTGCCAGTTTCAAAGCTGAAATTCAATGGGCTTAAACCTGACAGGACTCTCTCTGATCTGAATGGTCACTACCTAATCATGAAGCAGTGCTAGTGCAGCCTCTACAGCTCAGTGAGTGAATTCTGGGGGTTCTGAGCTTTCACATGAGTCATGAGAATGAGAAAAACTTGTATGTGTCCTCTATCTGCATGATAAGGCACTGGCAACCCAAGTTCAGCTGTGATTGTAAGACCGCACTTTTAGAGATAGGACAAGTATTTCATATAGCTGGGCCTTTTTGGATTATTTCCAAATAGCAAAGGAGAAATTCAATTTGTCAACTCGACCAAAGGTTTTTGATTGAACATGTTTCGCAGCTCATCAAAGTTGTTTCCTCAGTTCTGGTCAGATTGCTGGTGGACACTTCTTTATATCTGCCTGAACAGTGGAGCCAACTACACTAACTGTAAACAAGTAGGTGTGTTAGTTTCAGAGTAGTTTCAGTGTAGTTAGCTCCTTCTTTCAGGAAGGTACAATAGACGAGACAAGTATTTAACCCCTTGCTGGTTTTGTAGGTTTGCCCACTGACAAAGAAATGAATGAATGAAATTAAAGGTAGATTTATTTTACCATTGAGAGATAGAATATCAAAAAGAGAATCCAGTAAATAACTTTAAAGAAAATATATAAATTGATTTGCATTTCATTGAGTGAAATAAGTATTTGAACCCTCTAGCCAAAAAAGACTTAGTACTTGGTGGCAAAAACCTCGTTTGCAAGCACAGAGGTCAGACGTTTCTTGTAGTTGATTACCAGGTTTGCACACATACCAGAAGGAATTTTGGTCCACTCTTCTTTGCAGATTATCTCTTTTCATGGCTGTTGCTTGACAACTCAAAGCCTTAGCTCCCTCCAAAGGTTTTCTATAAGGTTAAGGTCTGGAGACTGACTGGGCCACTCCAAGACCTTATTGTGCTTCTTCTTGAGCCACTTCTTCATTGCTTGGCTGTATATTCTGGGTCATTGTCATGTTGGAAGACCCATCAGTGACCCATTTTCAGTTTCCTGGCAGAGAGAAGGAGGTTGTCACTCAGGATTTTACGGTACATGGCTCCGTCCACCCTCCTGTTGACGCAGTGAAACAGAATGTTTCCACCTCCATGCCAGACGGTGGGGACGGTGCTCATGGGGTCATAAACAGCATTTCTCTTCCTCCAAACATGGCGAGTTGAGTTCATGCCGAATAGCACCTTCTCCCATTCTCTCTCCAAATCATTCAGGTTTTCATTGCACATGTGCCTTCTTAAGCCGGGTGCACTGCAGGATTTTAATCCATTGTAGCGTGAAGTGTTACCCATGTTTTTTCTTTAGTGACTGTGGTCCCAGCTCCTTGAGATCACTGACTAGCTCCTCCCATGTAGTTCTAGGCTGATTTCTCACTGTTCTCATGATCACTGAACCCCCATGAGGTGAGATCTTGTGTGGAGCCCCAGACTGAGGTCGATGGATGGTCATTTTGTATTTCTTAAATTTTCAAACAATTGCACCAACAGTTGTCTCTCAGCTTCTTGCTTATGATTTTGTAGCCCGTTCCAGCCTTGTGCAGATCTGCAGTCTTGTGCCTGACGTCCTTTGACAGCTCTGTGGTCTTTCAAGGGTGAAAAAATGCATCGCACACTCGGTTGGCCAATGTCCAAAAGCTTTTTTATTAACAAAATAACGTTTCGGCAAAAAAAAGCCTTCATCAGATATTTTTCTTGTTTTGGACCACAGCACACCCTTGTCTGACTGCTCCTTGCATTTGCACCTCTACAAGAATTTTGGTGTGCGTTTTCTGTTTCTTCTTCTTTCATGTTTGGAGAGTTTGGAGTCTGATTGATTGACTGATTCTGCTGACAGGTGTCTGTTATACAGGTGACTAGTTAAAACTGGAGTGTAATTCAGATAGCAAATTGATTAGGAGTGTCTAACTGGTCTGTGGGTAGGGGCTCAAATACTTATTTCACAAATGAAATGCAAATAAATTAATATACTTATACTTATACTATACTATACTATACTATTATACTATACTAATTTACTATCTGTGTGTTTTTTTTTTTTTTTTTTTTTTATTTCTATCTCTCAATGTTAAAATAAAACTAAGATTAAAATTATAAAGTGTTAACTTCCTACAAATTCAGCAATGGATCAAATACTTATTTCCTCCACTGTATAATGCAGTGTCCACCAGCAATCTGACCACAACTGAAGAAGCAGTTTGGATGAGATGTGACATGTATTCAATCAAAAAACTTGAATTAAATTTCGCCTTTGTTATGGATCCTACCTGGACGACTGGATTTCACTCATTTACTTCCAAATAGTTTGACTTGAGAAGCAAAACACGACAAAAACAACATTTACATACTGAGTGTTTTTGTACTTGTGAAGAAACTGCCCAGTAAAATCTGTCATTTGAACATTATATTCCTTCACATCTGATCTGTTTACGCTACCTTTAATGTGTGATGTTGCTGTTTTGAACCCTCTTAACACTTGTGTCCCACTCCCAGAATAAACACCAGGTGGGTACAGTAAGGCAGCTCTATGTAAAACGATCCGCGCTCATATGAATCCAGTGACTGTCGTGCATCACATCCGTCTGTCCATTGTTTGGGATGGAGCTCTATGTTTAGCCTGTGGAGGGTGAAGGGGGAGGGTGGGTGGTGGGTGGTGGGTGTAAAGGGGGTGCAGGAGGTGGAGGGGGGGGCAGATGTGCGCTCCCAGGACTCTCACTTTATTAGGAAGTATGTGCCGCTTGTCTCATGTGAAAGTGTTAACTGCTGGTATTAAAGGCAGTTTATGTTTCGTCAAAAACACTGCAGAGTTTGGGGGTTAAACTTTAAACCTAATGATGACCGTTTAAGTAATTATAGTCAAGATTATCTAGCATTAATGGCTCTAGGGCTTGACCAAATTGATGCTGCTTGTACAGTGAAAGTGCAGTTAAAGCCACAGTATTGCTTGCATTTCCACAAACCCGATTCTTATTTGGGCCTCTTCCCGCTTGTTTCCATGGAAAATCTGTTCATTTGTCTATAATCTTTCACAGTACCACATAAAAACATCTATATCCAGGGAGAATGTTCCAAAGTTTGGCTTTAACTGGCTTTAACTTTAACTTAACAGGTGACAAGGTACTTCCAGAAAGTTACACACAGCACCTTTAATTCAGATTTACTCTATTTTGCTACTGTCTGTGTTGTTTCATTTTAACAAGCAAACTTTTGGCCCAAAAAGAGATAAGGTTTACAGTTTGTATCCAGGCATGTAACGATATCCAAATCTCACAGTACGATGTTTTCAGGCTACTTTTTCCTCTTAAAATGCCTTGACAAGACTTAATCCAAAGAACTAAGACTTAAAAGTGCTTAGAACTGCTATTTCTCCATGTAGTTTGCGCCAAAACGGAGCAAAGGATCATGGTCTATGTAGTTCCTTCTGTTTTTTAGCTATTGCTGCACCATAACTCTTAATTTAAGCAAAAAGACTTGTGATTCGACATATTGTGATGGTCCACGATATTATTGTGAGACTTTTGACGATATGATATCACGATATTTTGGTTACTGTTACATCCCTAATAGCTTGTATCTAGGGATGTAACGATGTCCAGATCTCACTGTATGATATTTATTGCAATATTATGTGGAGGATAACAAAATTCTGAATATGTTATGAATACTTTTTTCCTCTTAAAAAGCCTTAACAAGACTTAATCCAAAGAACTAAGACTTAAAAGTGCTTAGAACTGTTATTTCTCCATGTAGTTTGTGCCAAAATGGAGCAAAGGATCATGGTCTATGTAGTTCCCTCTGTTTTTAAGTTATTGCTGCACCATAACTCTGAATTTAAGCAAAGAAGAGGTTAACAAAATTCTGAGTATGTTACTTTTTTCCTCTTAAAATGCCTTGACAAGACTTAATCCAAAGAACTTATACTTAAAAGTGTTAGAACTGTTATTTCTCCATGTAGTTTGTGCCAAAACAGAGCAAAGGATCATGGTCTATGTAGTTCTCTTTGTTTTTTTAGTTATTGCTGCACCGTAACAATGAATTTAAGCAAAGAAACTTGTCCACGATATTATTGAGACTTTTGACGATACAATATGACGATATTTTGGTTATTGTTACACCCCTACTTGTATCTCTTCTGTGTTGTTTGTTGGGCATGATAACACCGTAGTTACAATTCTAGTGGGACTGGTTATTACGGTACAGCGCAGTAGCGACACATGCATACGACCGCAGCCAAACACGATTGGGGCATTCGAGGCCCGCCTACGCTGTGATGGAGCGATCGGTACTTTGACAATGTGAAGCTATCTGGCTTTCCTGTAGCTCACTGCTAAATATTTTCTTACAGACCAACAATACAAACAGGTGCAAATCCGCAGTGGGTCTGTGCATGTGCTCCCGTGTGACAGATGACAGGAGAACATAAGGGGGAGTGTGACGTGAGGTCAAACGTACAACACACATCTACAACACACATCTACAACTCACATCATCTTGCGCATATTTCAATCTAGATCCACGTTTAGGTGCTCTGGGGGTTGGTTTAACGAAGCGGTTCATTCACAAATCGCTACCAAGCTTACATACCTGCAGAATTAAAGGTGCTGTAGCTGAGTTTTACAGTCTTAAAAAACGTGAAAAACAGAATTTATTCATTTTAAACTGTTTGCAGAGGTCCAAAGTTAGTCCTCACTTATCTAATTATTCACAGAGATGAGTTTATGAGCACTTTTCCGAGACCAGAGCAGAGTGACAGCAAAGTAAAGTAAACAACAACTATCAGGCTATGTGCACTTCCTAATTTTCGGGAAAAGAAAATGGTTCATAACTTATTTTGACTTTGAGAACTGCTTAAATCTGTACTGGGGCAAGACAAATTTTGCTCAGATAAGAAAATATCATGCAGGTTATCATATGGTTCACTCTTTTTGAAAGTCGTTTCCTTCTTTTTGCAATATTCTCATGACTGTTTTTGAGTGGGTCTTACCTTCATTGGCCAGCACGATGAACTTGGACGCCTTGACGACCTTCCCGTCCAGCGTCCAGGTGACAGTGGCGCCCCCTGGGTCGGCGAGCCGGCACTGCAGCCTGAGCCTCTGTCCGTCCAGCACTGTCACGTCGCTCAGCTTCTCCTTAAACTCCGGTCCTTTGCCGCCGCCTCCACCTGCGCCTCCACCCGCCGCCGCCTTCTTCTCGTGGTGCCCTCCGTCTACGCAGTTATTCACCGCCACTTTGCTGTCCTTCTCCTTCTCCGCGGGTTTCACCGGCGTCTCCCCGTTCTTCTCTGGAGCTTTCTTCTTATTGGCCAAAACCGATCGGAAGTCCGTGGCGTTTTTATTCTCGGACGGTTTGCTCGTGGCGTTCGGCGACGGAGCTGCCGGCGAAGAAGAACCTTTTTTCCCTAAAACGGCTCGGAAGTCCACCTGTTGTCCGGCGCTGGTCTTGCGGTCGTCCTCGAATTTGGCCTTGACGCCTTTGAGGTTAGCTTTAAAATCCATCTTATCGTCTTTCTCGACCACGGAATCGTTATTATTATTGTTGGCGTTGTTCGGATTATTTCTACGTCCGAGCAGCGAGCGGAAGTCTAACTGCTGTGCCTCCCTTTGCCGAATCTCGTCTTCTCCTCGCTCCCTGGTCTCCACCGATCTCTTCAGCAGACCTTTCGGAGCAGCTAGATCTTCCTTTCTGAGATCTTCTTGACCGACTTGCTGCTTGAACTCCCGCTTGGAGCTCTGCCACTGCGCACTGCTGCTCCTCTCCTCCGCTCCACCGGCTCCGGGACTGGGAACGGATGAAAAAAAAAAAAAAGAAAAGATGAGGGAGAAGAGATGCGGAGAGAGAGGGGAGAGAGAGAGAGATGGCTTAAAGCTGCAAGTGGACAGTGAAGCCAGTGAAGCCCGTAAAGGCGCAAGCCCGGCCCACCCGAGCATAAGCAGCTAGGGAGGATAGGGGAAAGAGTAAGGGGAGGGGGGAGAGACGAGGAGAGGGACCTGGACTCTAAATGTTACATCACAAATGACTCGCCGGTCCATATAAAGGCATGCGCCCGGTCGGTTCTCAAAGCATAAACACACGTTCCTCCCAGTTCACTTGATTCCCACTGGTGCAACTAAAGTGAAAATACTGGGAAAACTCTCCGTACACTGCAAAAACGCTGGAAAAGTGTGTTGGATTAAGAATATTTTTTTGATATGACTAGGGTTTAATAGCTTAGATGCATTTACTGTGAAGACAACTATTTCACTTAATTCATTTTCCATGCCTGGAATGTTCCACAGTATGGCATTTAACCTTTTGCTTTTATTCCATTACAGGTGTTTCTACTGCTTAAAAATATCATAGTGTGAGCAGGTTTTCGCCACAGAACTTTGCCTGGTTGGTGTCACTTGTTTCCATGGAGATATTGCTTTGAATGTTCTGTAGTACAGCATTAATCATGACTATCTTGATGAAGACAAGTAATGTATGCGCCAGACCTTCCACTAGAAAAGTTACACCGTATGTCTTTAAGGTTTGATTTGTTTTGACCTTTTACAGATTTTTGTGTACTACATGATTTGAGTAGTTTTGATGAGGTTTGGGTAACACTTTATAATAAGATGCCACAATAAACAGCAAACTAACTCTTTGTTAATATTTATTAATTGTTGCTAAAATATCTATTTGGCACAAGTTAATACTTTTTTCATCATTAACTAAACATTAGTTGTTAACTGTAACTATATTATTAACTAATATTGTATTAATATTTGTTAACAGTTAACTAAATGTCTTTTTGGCACCAATTAATAGTTATTTTTTTCATCATTTAAATGTTAATCTCTCGGTATAATATTGTCACGATATGCATCTAACGGTACAGTATTTATTGTGATATTTTGGAAAGGCTAATATAAATGTAGATAGGACACTTGATGAGATTTTGGTGTGAATTATTTCCGTCATAATCCCAAGAATTCAAGTCAAAAACATATTTCTTCATGTTGTCTGCACTGAAATGAATCATGGGATATGTAGTTCCTGATGTTTATAAGATGTTACTACTATAAAACCTGCATTTAAGCAAAGAAACTTGTGTAATTCGATATATTGTGACAACCCACGATATTATTGTGAGACTTTTGACGATACGATATCACGATATTTTGTTTATTGTTACATCCCTAATAGTTAATAATGCTCACAACTAATGTTTAGTTAATGATGAAAATGATCAACTTGTGTCAAACTGATATTTTCGTAACAATTAACAAATATTTACAAAGGGTTAGGTAATTACTACTTTGCTATTCATTATGGCACCTTATTATAACGTGTCACCAAATTTTGATTTGTTGCAAGATTTTTTGTTGTTGTGTTTTTGGGTTTTTTTTTTTCCCCAGAGTTTTTCATTTTTTTCTTACCAATAAAAAAAAAAATCTGTGTAGGTTATGTGGCTCCCTGCTTCACCTGGTTGTAATGTATAAAATTTAATCGACTGAAGGAGCAAGAAATTAATAAGTTTACTCTACCTCCTACAGCATAAAATAAAATGAAAATACTGAAAATATGTTGAAAATATTTACATTTTCAGAAATCTTTTGAAACCAAGCAAAACATATAGGTTAAAAAGTAAATAAATCCAAACTAGAGCAAAACCACTTAGAACTAAATTCTGAATTCAAGTCATTTTATTTTAAGGAGCTCTTTTCTGTTTTGCTGTTCTCTTGCTCCATTTTGCCTTGATTTCCTCCATTAGAAAAGCTCACGATTTGTCCAGAATGTCATTCCAGAGCCATGTAAACAATGGGAGCGTCCAGCTGGGAGGCCCGGAGGAAATGTGCCTGTGATTGGTTTGGGTGATATGGAGGGATTAGAGGAGCTTTAGGGAATTTCTGGATATAGGACAGACGGGTGGATGGATGGATGAATACGGGGATGAAAACAGGAGAGCTGGGGGCTGGTCGGGGCAGGATCACATGCACAAGTATCATTCATGCAGCGTGATTCGATACGTAGTACATGTATGCAGAGGTTTATCTTTTAACAGAACGTATTATGCTTTAAAGGTGCGCTATGTAACTTTTTGGTTTGGAGTCCATCACCTGCTGTAACTGCTCTGCCTGGAATGTTCAATTACAGGTGCTTTTATATAGGAATTCTGCTGTGTGTGGGGTCGCCTCTCCACTGATCTGACCTGTAACTTGGTCTGGTTTGGTCTCCATGATGATAGAAAGGTTTAAATCCAGTGGACTCACTCTGTCACTGCATCCAACAGATCAGTGTGTGGACGCAAAACAACTTTCTCCAGCTAAACGCAGACCAGACTGAAGTCATAGTGTTTGGTCCACAGAAACAAAGGGACAGTGTCAGCAGTCACCTCCAGTCTCTCTCTCTAAAAACTTCAAATCAGGCAAGAAATCTCGGGGTAATAATGGACTCAGACTTGAACTTTAACAGCCACATCAAATCAATAACATCTGCAGCCTTTTACCATCTAAAAAAACAGCAAAAATCAAAGGTTTACTGTCTAAAGCAGACTTAGAGAGACTTATCCATGCCTTTTTTCTCCAGTAGGTTACTGGAGGTTACTAGGTCTCACTGGTCTATCCAAACGAGCTGTGAGATGCTGCAGAACATCCAGAAGGTTCCAGCTCAGGTCCTGATTTGAACTAGCAAGTACGAGCGCGTAAGTCCTGTGGTCAGGTCTCTGCACTGGCCCCTGCGGCTCAGAGGCTTTAAAGCGGCTCTGCTTGTGTACAAGTCTCTCCACCTGCGCCTCCACCCGCCGCCGCCTTCTTCTCGTGGTGCCCTCCGTCTACGCAGTTATTCACCTCCACTTTGCTGTCCTTCTCTTTCTCGGTCGTTTTCACCGGAGCTTTCTTCTTACTGGCCAAAACCAGTCGGAAGTCCGTGGCGTTTTTATTCTCGGACGGTTTGCTCGTGGTGTTCGGCGACGTAGCTGCTGGCGAAGAACCTTTTTTCCCCTAAAACAGCTCGGAAGTCCACCTGTTGTCCGGCACTGGTCTTGCGGTCATCCTCGAATTTGGTCTTGACGCCTTTGAGATTATCTTTAAAATCCATCTTATCGTCTTTCTCAACCACAGAATCGTTATTATTATTGTTGCCGTTGTTGTTGGTTCTCAGAGACTTTAAAGCAGCTCTACTCGTGCACAAGTCTCTCGATGGCCGAGCACCAAAGTACATCTATGACATGTTAGTGCCATATGAAACATCTCGCACTCTGAGGAACTCAGGGACCGGCCTCCTGCTGGTGCCCAGAGTCAGGACTAAACATGTGGAGTCAGCGTTTCAGATTCATGCAGCTAAAACCCAGAACAGTCTTCCTGAACATGTGAGACAGACTCTATTTTGACGCTGTTTAAATCCAGACTCAAAACGGTTCTGTTTAGCTGCAAATGTCTGAAAGGTTTTCATTCCGCAGTCTTCTCTCTCATTTATGTAATTACTGTCTTTCTCTTTTTAATTTTATGATGATTATTTATGTGTTGACTTGTTTTTATTGTGATTTTAATGTAGTTTCTTATTTTGTGAAGCACTTTGAATTACTTTGTGTACGAATTGTGCTATACAAATAAACTTGCCCTGCCCATTCCAGACAAAGCAATAACATCTCCATGGAGAAAAGCATCTGACGGACCCTCCACCAGAAAAGTTACACAATGCACCTTTAATGGGTAGATACTATACATTATTTATATGGTTAATGATGAGTAAACCTGCTCTTGAGCACCTTGGCTTTGTCATTTCATGTTTTAGAACGTAAAATATTGTCTATCTTTAGACAAGAGACTACGAGTACACTGTTCAGCTCATATCCTGACTGGGCCTTGAATTTGATATAATGCGACTATTAATGGCTGATGTAGGCCTAGGATGTGTCATAACTTTTATTGATACAAATCTGTTGCGTAGTTACAAAATAATAATTACCTACAACTGGGATGTCCAAACTTTTTTCATCAAGGGCCACATATCTAAACACAGATGAAGCAGAGGGCCGATCGAGGGCCGTAGACTTGTGCTCAGTACAAGGAATAATTGAAATATGTGCACGTTTAACACGTTAGAATGAGTCATAAGTCTTTACTCATGCGAAGATCCTTAAAACCACACAGTAAATATTAAATATTAGCTTTATCAAGGTAGATTTTCAAAAAACTTTTAAAAAAAAAATTGACGCAAGGTCATTTGGGCCAATTCACCTGGAAGTCTGAGGGCCAAGAAAAATTTGTCCGAGGGCCTCATTTGGCCCGCGGGCCATAGTTTGGACATGCCTGACCTACAACAATTGGACCCAGATACTTAAACCCAAAGTATCTATATCATTATGAAAAAGATGTACAAGAGACCCCCTTGTTTCTACAGATGCACTCCCTATACTGGGAACTGGACTTTTACCTCTGATGTAACAAATCTGGGAAATTCTAAGTTGCAGTGTGCTCATGTATATTAAAAAAAATCCTAGAATGAAAATGCTCTGTTCAACATCATGTGGTAATGTGCTTTAAAAATCAAAATATTTTCAAATTAATTCTAATCAGATCTTCCATTGTGTTCACTAAAATATAATAAATATTTTAACACTGGTTCACTTGTTTTACCAGCACAGTTTTATTTCCTACATCTAATCCAATGACCGTCACAGTAACTTTTCTATATAATGTATTATTTTACGTTATCAAACATGAAATACCAACGCAATATCATAATATATCCCCACTGAGCACCAGTGTAAGCTGATTAAGCAGATAATGAAAATGGTCGATAGATGCAGCTGTGTCCTAAACCCCCCGCAGGCTGGTTATTAAGTTATTATAAAGAGGACGGGAAGCCATTTTGTCACTTCTGTGCTAATCTAAACCAACACACATGGTACTAGTGGTGACCCAGCCCAAGACCAAAACCAGTTACTGTTGTTGTGTCATTGGGCCAATACACTGACACTGCGGCCCCTATAATGATAATATATTAGATTTTGTAGATTTGTTACGTTTATTTTTGTTCTTGAACATTAAAAAACTGATTAGCTTTAGTCTACTTCTTCGCACTTTGCAGAATCAGACTGGTATCGGTATCGGTGAGTACACCAAGACCAAGTATCGGTATAGGGTCTATAGTACTTTGACTGATTTTGAACACAAAGCTGCAAATTCACCTGATTTGTACTCGCAAAGTAGCAAAAAAAAGGACCAGGAACAGCAGACAATACTTTTAAAACACCATATCCCCAGTTTAGTAATGAAAAAATGATAATATAGATTAGTTCCACTTTAAGTATGGCTTGCACATGTGAAGTAAGTGACAAATAAAAGGCATTTAAATTCAAAGTAATATTAGTTTTCATTGATGAACATTTTCTGAACCTAACAGTACAAAATCAATCTGTCTCTTTACCTGTGCTGGTCTCCCGTGCCCGTTGTACCCGCTGGTCTCCGTGCCCTGCTCCTCTCGCTCTCCCCCTCCTCTTTGACAGACAGAGAGGCGATGGCGCTGCATTCTCCCACCTTGTTCCTGGATCACAAACGCATCGTGTCAGAGCATCCCACGTCTCTTATCACCTTGAGTAACGCCTGTTTGTGTCAGAACTCTTCTTATCAACATTTTAATCATTCCCCAGTTTGAGTCATGTATAGATTTTGTATCAATCATGCAAACTGTAGAAAATGTTAAACGTCACGAACAGACAAAACAGCAAAAAAAACAAACACCAGGATCATGCAGAGCGAGTTGATATGAACATTTTAAGACCAAAATGACAAGGTTCACAGCAGCAGTTATAGAGAGAGGGACAACAATATTTTAGGACCGTATTTTTTGGACTATAAGTCACATTTTTTTCATGGTTTGGGTGTTTCCTGTGATTTATACTCCCATGCAACTTATATATTAAATTTTTCACACTGAAGCTGCGAGAGGCTCTAGTCTTGTGTGTGAGTATCTGCTGCTCCTGTTCCTCCTGTACTACTGTCACTTGGCTCTACTGCGCATGTCTCCTGCAGAAAGAGCCTCTGTCCTGCTGCAAGTCGTGAAATATTCAGGTAATCGAGCAGCAGAAAGAAAGTTTGGAATGAGCGAGAAACTTGTGAGGAACTAGCGGAAAGCGGAGACGGAGAACAGCTTCACGGCGACATGCGACTTTCCTGAAGCCACTGGATGGACGGACAAAGCCTGGACTTCAGTGACACCGAAACCATCCTGTCGGGATTCAGAAAGGCCGGAATAATTCTAACTGGAACTGATGCTGAGTCTGACGACAGCGACACAGAAGAGGAAGTGACGCTCTGTTTACCTCCAGAGGTCAGGGAGTTGCTCAGAAGTGACACCGAGGATGAAGAATTGAACGGATTTAGTGATTTGGAGTGAGATTGAGAGTTTGGTAAACTTGTTCTGTTCTGTTGTTTATGTTATAGTTTATCTGAAGAACTGTTCATATGTGACGTTAACAGTCTGTTGTTCTCTGTTCTATTGTTTTTACTAGAACTTGACTTTCAAGATAAAATGTCGGTTCCTGGTCTCTGATTTTATAAAATAAATTTCCCCCAAAAAGTGTGTGTTTTTTCCTTCTTCGTTACGCATTTTTTGGCTGGTGTGACTTATGCTCTGGAGCGACTTATAGTCCGAAAAATACGTTAAGTAAAATGCTGTTCTGTAATGAAAATTATTGTATTCATGTATAAGTGACTTACTTGAGGCTGATCAGATATTCTCCTGCGTGGTGCTTCTGGACTTTCCTTCAACACAACATTAGAAAGAAGAGGGATTATTTACACTTAGTTGATGAATTGTTGCAGCCCTGCACATAAGGTTAAAGCATCTTCAACACTGCATAAAATACTGCAATAAATATGGTTCTATCAAGTGAATAATGTCCTGTGAAGTTTTCCCTGGAATATTTAGGCATGTGTCAGCCTGATAAACACACAGCATCAGTCTTCCCAGCTTTTTGGCCACAAGCTACTGTCAACTTATATCAGTAAATAAAGCAATCCTGGCAGCTATTTTCAATAAAAATGTGTTACGTTGGAATACTTTACAAGTTATTCCACTGAACACAATGTCTGTTTTGTATTGTGCCAAAAATCCTTTTAGTAGGGACTTACATGGAACAAATATATTACAAAGCAAAGCTGCATCCAATCACAGAGCTCTCAAGCCTTCATATAAACGCTGCATCTCTTATCCCTTTTCCTGGCGTGTTTTAAAATAAAAAAACTGTTGTATTGTGCTCGAGGACAGGTGCGTAAGAGAAGGCCCCTGTCAAATCTGTCTTTGTGAATAAATTACTGATGATGATAAACGGCAGTATTGATCTGAAGCAGCTTAAAGGTCCTATATTTTTAAAAAAAACTTTAAAAATTGACTCTTGTGAGCTTTATGCACTGTGGTTAACTCATCAAAAAGATACTACGAGTCATGTTTCGTATCATTCACACATGTTTGAGTAATCCTTTAGTATTAGTCTGTCTACATCTTCAAAGCTCAAAATGCTCTGTTCCGCCTTGTGATGTCATGAAGTGGTAGTTTCAGTTTTAGTTAACAGCTCCTTTTACCTTTAGTTCGGTTGAGATTGGCAATTGTAGGACTGAAATGATCCAAATGATTCTAGTGGAGGTGTAGTTCAGGGGTCTCCAACCTTTTTCCTCCAGTGAGCTACTTTTACAAAACAAAAATGCTGGAGAGCGACTCATTAAGCGGCCGCAAGAAATTTATAGACAATTAAAAAACGAGGGCGAGCCTTTGGGTACAATTAGACGCCAATGAAACATAAACCACTGTCCTTTTATTAGTGCAAAAAGTTGGGCTTAAGAATTATACATTTACAATAGTAATGCAATAGTAAGGCATGTAATTAACCACATTTTTGTTATAAAAAAAAAAAAAAGTAAAAAAAAAAAAAAAGTATTTCGCTCTTTTCCCTATATTTATTTTTTTTATTTGATTTAATTTTATTTACTTATTACTTTATTTTTATTCTTATTATTAGTTATTTATTTACTTATTTTATTTTATTATTATTATTTCCACTGGAGACAATGGAGGAGGGAAATGGGAGGGGAGTGGGGGAATAAAAAACTTGTCACATTATATTATTGCTACTTATTGTTTTTTTTCTGAGACATCTGCTTTATGTGCACCAAAAAAAGAAAGAAAAAAAAAAAAAAAAGAGTTATTCATCAGCAAATGGTATAATTTCAAAATTCTTTGGGGAGCTACTTTGAAGGGGGTGGCGAGCTAGGGAGTTTAGGGAGTTTAAAAACACAGTGGAGCACTTCCTGTATTACCACATGACATCACAGGGTGGAACAGTGCTTTCTGTCTGAGAAAAGAACTCAGTCTAAATTTGCAGGGTTTGTGTGAATGAGTGCGTATACATGCACATCAGTAACCCGGTTATTAGCCATACCCCGGTTATGTCAGTATTCGTGTTACTGCGTATACATGCGCACTGAGAAACCGGGACACTCATATCCGCGTATACATGATCAAATGGAGTATCCCGGTTTCTTGACATAATCTTACAAATGCGCAGGCGCAAAAATTTACTTAAATCAATTTCATAAACCAGGAAAAATACAAACCGTGAGCTCCTTTAGCATAAGAAGCTAAGGAGCTACGAGATCTCCCACAATCCACTGTGCAGATTCTTCATTAAAATCTTCTGCATAAATAAACTCAACTTTACAACATATGAAAACACTATAGAGCTACATCAGCCCGTTTGATCAGATAATTCAGCTGTGATCACATTTGTTTACATTTTACAGAAACGAAACTTAAGACCGTAGGCTAATAAGCATAAACTGTTAGCGGCGATAAAAACAAAAAACTCTCTCCTTGCGCCGCTGATGCGATCAGTTTCTTTTGGACTAAATGACACGACTCTGTGGATTATGTGTGTTATTTCTGTGACAGAAGAGGAGCTAATGATGGTAAGTGTGTTTCCGTGCATATAGAGTATAGGAGATAGTTCATGTTTTAGTTTTTCAGCGATCACACGAGTGCAGGTCGTACGAGTGCAGATTGTACGTGTGCAGGTTTAGCGCAGCTCTTTATTTTACAGTCATTTCACTCGTTTGGTCATTTTATTTATGTTGGTCAATTTATTTATGTGACTACTGTTGTGGTGAAAAGACTGGAAAGTGTCTTTTGGACGCATGCGCACTCAACTTTATGTTGCAGTAACCGGGGTACTGCGTATACATGCCACAAGGAACCCGGTTACTATCGGAATAAACCAGCTACAGTAACCCGGTTTGTATTAACCGGGATACTGCCAGAACCGGGTTACTGAAACCGGGTTACTGCGTATACATGCACCATCAAGAAACCGGGATACTCAAAAAACCCGATCATAACCGGGATACTGATGTGCATGTATACGCACTCAATGAAATAAAACATAACTCCAGCTATGTTTTTGATAGGAAACAACAGTATAAAACAGATCAGAAAATACCATAATCTGGGCCCTTTAAGGTCCAGTTATTCCTATTCAAAACTGAAAACTCTCTATTAGGGGTGTAACGATATCCAAGTCTCATGATACAATATCGTCATGGTATGAACCTCAGGGTACGATATTTATTGCGATATTTTGTGGAGGCTCAACAAAACTGTTAATATGCTACTTCTTCCTCTTAAAATGCCTTGACAAGACTTAATCCAAAGAACTAAGACTTAAAAGTGCTTGGAACTGTTATTTCTTCTTGTAGTCTGCACTGAAATGGAGCAAAGGATCATGGTCTGTGTAGTTCCCTCTGTGTTTTTTAGCTATTTCTGCACTATAACTCTTTATTTAAGCAAAGAGAATTCGATATGTTGAGATGGTCCAGGATATTATTGTGAGAACTTTAACGATACGATATCATGATATTTCCGTTTTTGTTACATCCCTACTCTCTGCAGTACAAACCTGATCAGAAGGGAGATGACGTCCTCCTTCTGCAGCAGCTCGTAGTCTCCTCCAGAGGTCAGAGGTCGGCCGGGGTCAGAGCGGCTCCAGGTGAACTGTGGGAAGGGGTCACCGGCGATGGCGCAGGACAGCAGGACGTGTTGCCCCACACTGGCACTCACCGCTTTGGGCTTGGTGATGAACCAGGGCTGCACTCCATCCTGGGGCTCTGGGGGCATATAGTGTTGAAAATCAGATACTAATCAATACTAAAACTACTAGTAGTATCGAAACTAGATACTAATTTGAGCAGGTATCAATAATTTAAAAAAAAAAAATCAAGGGATTACACAGATATAAAACGACAGTGATATAAAAATTACCATTATTTAATGTTGAAAATCACATTCTATAGTCTAAATAGTGTTTTTTATTATTATTATTGTGGTATTGGAATCTGTATTGAGTATCGAGTATCGAGTCTATTCCTTAGTATCAAAATATTTTATCGAATATTGAAATTATAGTATCATCGCAATATTAATATCTAATATTGTACTTATATGAACTGTATATAATGCATGACAATTATTTTATCTTTTTTTATACAATGTTAGAGGTAGTGAAGTGTTAGTCTGATTCATCAGCCGGTTTCACTTCATGGAAACTGTCACATTAGGGATTTTTCGCTCGACAGTAGGCGGGTACTTTTTTAATTTAACCAATAGCTGCTATTTGGTTGTGATGTATCTAATGCACCAATTCACCAAACATTCTCTTTGTTCTGGCTTTAAATCCTCGATCTCGGGAATCGTTGCCAACACAGAATGTCTGTCTTCGTCTACATCCATCTTGACGCTTTGTTTACTGTTGTGCTGTTCCACAAAATGGACCAAGACAGGGTCATGGCTAGTGTAGTGTAGCTGTCAATTTTCTTTTTTTTTTCATATATATTTTATTTAATTTTTGATTTTTTTTTATATTGTGGTCTTACGGCCACACAAAAATGCCACAAAATATACAAGTGTACAAATGCCACATTTAAACCCCCTCCTCCCCATTCCCAAACCCCAATTCAACCTCCCCACACCCACCCCCACCCTTAACAGACGCTGAAAAGAAAAAGGAAAAAAAATAAATAAATAATAATAATAATAATAATAATAATAATAATGATAATGATATTGACCAGAAAATAATAATAAAAATAAAATAACATAATTACATTAATATATACAAATGACATACATTTACATACATACACATAAACGCACACACTCAAACACTCACCCATAACAAATACATTCAAAAATATATAAATAAATTAAAAAAAAAAAAAAAGTATAAATTACATATTTAAATATATGTGTACAGGTGTCCATATTTTCCAGAACATATCTTGTTTGCCATTTCGCTCATAAGTCAATTTTTCCAAGGGAATGGTTGATGATAACTGAGTTAACCATAAGTCCAGTGTAGGTAAATGCGGGGTTGCCCACTTCAAAAGAACACATTTTCTTGCCAAAGACGTCATAATCATTAACATAGACTGGGTAACATTATCAAAAAGTTTGTCAAGCTGTCAATTTTCAAAACAATTTAATGCTTATCCGTATCAGATTTATACTGTCTTCAAAACATGAAAAATCTTATTTTAAAGAGGAGGTATTATGTAAAATTGACTTTTTTTTCAAGATTTTACCATGTTATAATGCACTTCTATGATCAAAAACATGCCTGAAGAGGTCTTGAGGCACTATTCGAGCCCAGTAGTTTCTTCAATATTACATGATTAGTTTCACACCAATTGCAATGTGATAACACTCTAAGAGGGAGTGAAAAAAATGTAAAAGACACATATTAAACAATAAAGCATTTTCAAAACAATAAACGGTAACATGGTGATCTAAATAAATGCATTAGTAATCAATACCCCATAGAAGTGTGACACCCCTTGAGTTATTGTAGAGGAAATGTCATGGCTGAGGTTTCCAAAAGAAGTTTAAAAAGTTTGAATACAAATATTATCTCAGGTTTATGTGGCTTTACTCTGGACCATTATTTATTCACTCTCCGGTCACCACCTGGCTGCCCTCTGCACAACCTCTCCGACCATCATTAATCATGCGAATACAATCACTCTGGCTGCGCGGGTGAAGTGTCTTGCCAAAAGACACAACAGCAGTATGCAATGACTGCGCTACAGCTGAACCAACAATAAATCAAATATATACATTAGGAGGCATGTCGCTCTGGGTGGGTTTTCTTCCATGTACCCAAAGCTGTTGAAAAAAATGCACGTTTCGTTTGTGGAGATAATGAGGCTCACCATACACACACGTTCTGCTCCTGAGTGAAGTTAAAAACATTTTGGACACACGTTGGATCAACAAATGGACAAATAACCAGTTTTAATGTTACTCAAAATGTGATGACACTTTACATGAGGGATATACCCGATTGACCAAGCTATGTCAGATATTTATTCAAAATTTGTTGAGCCTGTGCGAAAAAAAAAAAAGCAATTACACATAAATGGCTTCAACCAGACCCACCTTTGCTGAAAAACTGGTTAAAATTAATGGAAGAAACTCATAAAATGGAATGTTTGAGATACATGTTAAGGGTTCAAGCTGATGTTTTTTATTTAAAATGGGCTAAATGGTCCAAATATCACTTTTTTTTTTTTTTTTTTGGACATGTAAATGTATGTTAAATGTATGTTAAATGTATGTTAAATTCTTTGCAGACGGTACATTTTTGTTTTTGTTATTGTGTAAAATGCTCAATAAAAATTAAATGACAAGAAAAAAAAAAAAAAAAAGACATGGTTTATTTCTGTCCTGTGAGTGTTGGTTGTTTTTAGTATCAGTACCTGCACAAATAAGTATCTTGTTTCAATATTTTGCATTTCAGAAAACAACAAAACATGCTATAAGATAATAATATTTCATACAGATGGGGGGCTGCCAAAATTAATATTGTTAAAATGCTGTTTTTTGTTGTAATACAGTGAGTTCTTGGGTCGTCAGGTTAAACATTTATGAATCTACCTTTTGGAAATTTCATGGCAAAGTACAATGTAATCAATAAAAAAATCTGGCTCTTATCAGCTATTTGGGATTATGGCATCATCATACTTTAGAATCTGAAAACCGCCAATTTTCAGTACATCAGACAACCCGAACAAAGGCATATCTTTAGTCATATTGATATTTTTATAGCTGATGCCATCAACATTTCCTGGGGGTGTGAAGTTAGACTTTAATCTGAGATTTATTTTAACACAGTCTGACCATAAAGAGTTGAATTTGGTTGAAACTACAACAGGTGAGACGATTTGTGTTGTTTAAATCCATTTTGTATTTTTTCATGAGTTTTCAGACTACTATTGAACATTGCTTCGGATTAAAAGAAGCAATATCAATAGTGTTGAATTCTCTTGTCTATTTTTATGCATAAGGTGCATCGGATTATAAGGCGCATTAAGCGAAACAAACGGACGACACTTGAGACTGATCCTTAGCCCAGGCGTCCACGATCCATCGGTAGATCGTGGTGTAATTCGCGTTGTCTCCCTGTCTTGGTGAATGTGGATTATGAATGTGAATGTGGGTGGATAATTTAAGTTTGTTTTTTTATTTCCTACGAGGACGACTCAAATATACATTGATTAATAATGTGTTTAATGCAGCTTTGCCATGTTTGTTTATATTTTACAAAAACAAAACTTAAAACTATATGGCTCATTTGCATAAACTATAACCGCTGAAAAAAACTCATTCATTGTGCTTCTATCAGACTAAAGGACACGACTCAGTGGAATATGAGTGTTCTTTCTGTGACAGAGGGATATGTTGCAGGTGGTGAGTCTGTTCTGTGTTTCTATCACGTTGGAGATGGTTCATGTGAAACATTTCAGAGATTATAAGTCTGCAGGTCATACATATAGACTGTATATATGAATGGATTTATATTCTCTGTAGCATTTCATTGATGTCATAAATGCAACACAATATGTTTTTTTTATACAAAGGATACAGGTTAAAAATAATGATATGCAGTGTTCTCATCATTTTAGATGTCAAAAGGGTTTTGTGGCTCCAGGTGTTTTCTTTTCGGTGGGAGTCGGTCCAAATGGCTCTTTGAGTATTTAAGGTTGCCGACCCCTGGTAAACACGAGCCCCATGTTTAAATCTTCACCTCCTAGCATTGTGGTGGTTAATTACTTTGAGGCACACAGACCTCGACACAGATCCATAAATCAAAAACAATGGCGACAAGGCGACGGCGGCAGTGTGCGCTGACAATAATTCGCCCTTTACTCGGCGAGGCTCCTGACTACATTAGCCAACAATCCATCAAGCGGTGTGGCTTTATAGTTTACCAAAGTCGTACTAAAACATTTTAACAGATTTTTCAGCGCTGTGTACCACATAAAATCAGTTTGAGGTCAGTAAGCACAACCAGAATTAATACATAAGGTGCAAAGGATTATAAGGAGCACTGTCGATTTTTGAGAAGATTAAAGGATTTTAAGTGCACCTTATAATCCAAAAAATATGGTAGATTTAAATACCCCCAACGTGATGTCACTGCAAAGTATCAGTACAGCTGTAGTTGATGTCTTTTTTAAGTTAATATTTTCTTTTTCTTCTGTTATATGGCTCGTGTGTTGTGCCTTACCCTCCACTGTGAGCCTGGCGTGGGTGCTGGCCTCCCCGTGCTGGTTCCAGGCTCTGCAGCTGTAGGTGCCCGTGTCCTCGGGGAACACCTCCTGGATGAGCAGGGTGCAGCGGTTCTTCTCCCGGAGCAGCTGGAAGTCCTCGCTCTCTGTCACCTCCTGCCCGTCGTGGAGCCAGAGCACCTCAGGAGGGGGCTGGCCTGAAGAGCAGAGCACAATCTGTTTAATCATCTGTATCATACTACTTAAACTGCTAATAAGACACACAACAAGAAGGTTCTGGGTTCAACTCTTCACCACCCAGGCCTTTCAGTGTGGAGCTGCATGTTCTCCCTGTGTCTCGGCAGGTTTCCTCCACCCAGTTTTTTCCCATTAACCCAAAACATGCACCATAGGTAAAATCCTCCAGCTAAGACACTCCTGACTAGAGCTGCTCAATTATGTAAAAAAAAAAAAAATACTATCATGATTATTTTGGTCAATATTGAAATCACGATTATTCAAATGATAATTTTTTAGTTACATGATGCATTTATTCAGCATTTCTCTCTCAAAAAACACACTTTGTTATTGATAATTTACACAAAACATTCAAAACTGAAAATAAACTCAAGCTACAAATATGAACCTTAGAGCAGTTTTGTGATGTATAAAATATAAAACGAATAAAATAAACTTTGAACATGAAATAAGGCATAGAAAAAGATAAATGTATCCAAAATAAACCATATATCCAGCTGTACTTCAATCTCTATATTTAAAAAAAATGAATAAATATACCCAAAATAAACTTTGTTAAGCTTTAAATCGTTTCAACTCGATTATATGAATTTGGAGATGACACACAAATTGAAATCGCGATCGAAATTCGATTCATTGCACAGACTTAGTCCTGACCAAGACTAGCTGAAGATCGGAAGATGAGTACGACACTGAAGGATGGGTCGAATGGGTTAATTTTTTCTTTTTTTTAACACTCCCAAATTCTAATCTAGATAAGGAAAAGTCTAATGGACAGAAAGTAACGTCTGCTTTCAATACATATATTATTTTAACATGCAAGGCCAATCCGTTTCAAATACTCAAGATCATATTAAAAGGCAAATAACAATCCAAATTATGTATAAGAACAAAATATAACTCCAAGTACACAAGGAACAACATTATAAAAACTGAAAATTCCCTAAATATACTGTAACTTCTTAGAGGATTACAGCTACATCTTTCATTCACAATAACTTGAGTCGTTGGTCGGCTGTGCTCTTTAAAGGCCAGACAGGAAGTAATGATTGTTGATAGTTACTTAACGAGATAATTTCATTACATTTGAGAAAGGTTAGTTAAGAGCCCCTGTTCAAAGACACGTGCAAGAGCTTAACCTTTGAACGAGATGGTTAAAGTTCTTACGCATTCATCCTAAGCCAAAGAAACCAGTTAACCCAAGATTCTACATCAGTGCACACATGAGGAGTTGGAAAAGGTGGAAGAGCTGGAAAATTAATCGCAACTGAATCAAAATCTCTGTTTGAATTAGCATATCACGTTTTACTTCAGCCTAAAGTTTAGCCTTTTCAGTCATGTCGTGATCCAAAAGGGATTGCAGTCTATGTCCCCGAATAGGCAATTTGTACAGCACAATTCGTACACAAAGTAATTCAAAGTGCTTTACAGAATAAGAAATACATTAAAATCACAATATAAACAATTCAAAACATAAATAATCATCATAAAATTTAAAAAAAGCGAGAGAGAGAGACATTAAACGAGAGAGAAGAGTGCGGTAAGTAAACCTTTCAGTGATTTGCAGCTAAACAGAACAGATCTGAGTCAGGATTTAAGCAGAGTTTAAGTAGAGTCTGTCTCGTGTTCAGGAAGACTGTTCCAGGTTTCAGCTGCGTGAACCTGAAACTCTGACTCCCCGTGTTTAGTCCTGACTCTGGGCACCAGCCGGAGGTAGGTCGAGATGTGCGAGATGGTTCATATGGCACTAACATGTCAGAGATGGACTTTGGTGCTCGGAGAGACACTTGGAGGTGCTTGGAGTTTACCGTATTTTCCAGGCTATTAGGCGCTCTGGATTATAAGAAGCACTGTCAATGAATGGTCTATTTTCTAACTTTTTTTCACAAATAAACCGCATCAGACTTTAAACGAAGCACAACAGTTGGATGGGTCAGTGGGACTTTGTTTGTGGCGTTCACGGTGACTCTGGGCTTTGTTCAGTTGTGGCGTGTTGGGAGGGTGCTGTCTGGGACCAACGGATTGTCGTTGTGTTCGCAGTGACGCAGTTGTTCAGTTGTGTCTTAGAAGCGACACGTTGCGCTCGCTTTTCGGTTCGTTCCTCCGTTCCGTTCCTCGTCAGTGTGGAGTGATGAGTGTGACTGTGGGTGTTTTTTGCTGTGCGGTCGCTGTCTGCTCCGTGTGTGTTTATGTGTTCTGCGGGTGTTGCGGCTTTGTATTTTACTGAAGTCGTACTGGGACACCTGAGTGGATTCGTGTATAGGGCGCTCTGGATTGTGGGCACACGGTCATTTTTTAATGGGGTTACAGGCTTAAGAGCGCGTCTAAAAGCCCTGAAAATACGGTATTGTTTTCAGAAATTATTTTTATGATTTTAACTTTTATGTAATTGTTTTGTTTGTAAGTGTCTCATTTGTTGTTGTTCTGTGTGAAGAGTAGCTGGTGTCACGGACGTCAGCTAATTGGGAATCTGAAAAAAAATCACATCAAAATACACAAACACACACAAACATGAGCTACCTATCTGGTCAGTCAGGACACTTTCCAGCTATAATTCAGTAAAATCCATTGGCTCTTAAAGTCTGAATTTGAGATCAGTTTAGTATGTGACTCAGTTGTTCAGTTGTGTCTAGAAGCGGCACGTTGCGCTCGCTTTTTCGGTTCTTTCCTCCGTTCCGTTCCTCATCGGCGTGGAGTGATGAGTGTGTCTGTGGGTGTTTTTCGCCGCGCGGTCGCCGTCTGCTCCGTGTGTGTTTGCGTGCGCTGCGGCTTTGTAGTTTACTGAAGTCGTACTGGGACACCTGAGTGGATTCGTGTAAGGGGCGCTCTGGATTGTGGGGCGCGCAGATGTTTTTTGATGGGGTTGGAGGCTTAAGAGCGCGTCTAATAGCCCGGAAAATACGGTATTCTCTGAACCACAGGAGCCAGTGCAGAGACCTGAGCACAGGATTTATGTGCTCGTACTTCCAGGTTCAAGTCAGGACACAATAAATAAACAAACAAACTGCTATCACTACAAGGGCTGCAATTTTTTAAGTACCATAATTTCATCTACAAATGACAAAATGTGCTAACCCTGTAGTTTAGATCTACACAAACTTTCTGAAATGTGATTCTTGCATTATTTTTAAGTTCATAGTTGGAACAGAATCCTATTATTCAAACAGAAATGGCAAATCTAATCGCAATGTTTGTCATAAAAATTGCAGTTACATAGTTTCCCAAAATCTTTCGGCCCCGGCAAAAACAGATAAGTGCCTTTGAGAAGAATGTCTGTTTGTCTATCAGTGTTTTCAAAAGCAAAATGTTTTTACTGCAATAAAAATATTATCCAATCACTTCTGCCTCAAATTAACTGCACTGTTATTAAAGGTGCACTGCGTAACATTTCTAGTGGAGGGTCCGCCACCTGCTTGTCTCCATGGAAATGTTATTGCTTTGCCTAGAAAGTTCCGCAGTATTAATTAAACCCATCGATCATTACATTACAAGTCAGATCTGTGGAGAATCACCCCTATTTATAGAAGGACTGACTGTACTACTGAGCAATAAAAACACCCATAAATAATAAATGCGATGTATAAATATTTAATGTCATATCATGGAACATTCCAGGCAAAGCAATAACATCTCCATGGAGACAAGCAGGTGACGGAACCTTCACCAGAAAAGTTGCGCATTAGGGATGGGACAATAAACACTCTTTTATCGTGATGAAAAGGGTAGAGGATAATCGTCCACCCATCATGGTCTTTTCTAGATCATTATTGTTTTCACTTTTAAGCAAAATACATGGTTTGGGTGTTTCCTGTGATTTATACTCCAGTGCGACTTATATATTAAAAATGTTCACACTGCAGCTGTGAGAGGTTCTAGTCTTGTGTGTCAGTATCTGCTGCTCCTGTTCCTCCTGTACCACTGTCACTTGGCTCTACTGCACATGTCTCCTGCAGAAAGAGCCTCTGTCCTGTCTGTATCATGTCAGTCGATCGCACCATTACTTCTGCACCACTGAACAATTTAACATTTAAACAAACTTATAAAGACACTGAGAAACTGAACACAAATGCCCCCAAAAAGAAAATTGTATTTTGCAGATTACAAACTGCAAGTCGTGAAATCTGCAGCTGAAAACGGTAATCGAGCAGCAGAAAGAAAGTTTGGAGTGATTGAGAAACTTGTGACACCGGGAGGATGCAACGTGAAACTTTCCTAAAGTCACTGGATGGATGGACAAAGCCTGGACTTCAGTGACACCGAAACCATCCTGTCGGGATTCAGAAAGGCCCGAATAATTCTAACTGGAACTGATGCCGAGTCTGACGACAGCGACACAGAAGGTTGGCTGGTGTGATTCTAGCTGCCACAGATGAATGCTGTCGTTGTGTCCTTGGGCAAGACACTTAACCCACCTTGCCCCTAGTGTCTGTGTACACTGGTGTGTGAATGTGTGTGTGAATAGGTGAGTGGTTCCTTGTTGTAAAGCGCTTTGAGTGCCTTGAAGGTGGAAAAGCGCTATAGAAAAATGTGACCATTTACCATTGACCAAGAGGAAGCGACGATTTACCTCCGGAGGTCGAGGCCGAGTTGCTCGGAAGTGACACCGAGGATGAAGAATTGAATGGATTTAGTGATTTGGAGTGAGATGGAGAGTTTGGTAAACTTGTTCTGTTCTGTTGTTTATGTTATAGTTTATCTGAAGAACTGTTCATATGTGACGTTAACAGTCTGTTGTTCTCTGTTCTATTGTTTTTACTAGAACTTAACTTTCAACAGGAAATGTCAGTTCCTGGTCTCTGATTTTATAAAATAAATTTCCCTCAAAAAGTGCAATTTATAGTCCGGTCCAACTTATATAGGGTTTTTTTTCTTCTTCATTACACATTTTTTCACTGGTGCGACTTGTACTCCGGAGCGACTTATAGTCCGAAAAATACAGTACTATAACAGTTGTTTAAATATGGAACCTCTATATCCATAACATTTTTAACTGTCAATATTGTCCCATGCCTATTGCACAGAGCACCTTTAATATGTTTAAAAGATGGTACCTAAATGATTTCTACACTGCACTATCCGGGGCATGTTTTTGTACAGTCTTCAGCGTCAGTGGAAGTCTACAGGGACGGTAAATCTTCGTAGCTCGAGAGGACATTTGTGAGCATGTCTTGGTGGGTCTGCGGTGTTGTGAGAGCTGCTCATGTGTGCAGACAGATAGTGCTGCTCTGATCCCCACAGCTTATATGGAGAAGAAGCCCCAGTGGAAAATCATTATGTAACAAACACAAAGCAACGAGAAGCGGGGGGGTTGAATGGACTTCTGTAATGACGGACCGATACTGTATTTCCTATTTGGTTTTTGTGGCTGCTGTCTCATGTCTATCGCTGTCAGCCAGTCGCGGTCTGCTGCCTTTGACTTCCATCAGTCGCACTTAAAAACATGCTTGAATTTAATATATTTATAATTTAACAGATACAAATGGGCCCGGTCAAGCAGAAATAAACAGCAAGGCCAAAAATTCAAGTTAATGCATCTGATATAAAAATGTATTCAACAGATACATATGTACTCTAGTTTATGAAACTGTTGACCTTTTTTCTGTACCATTTTTGGTTCTAAAGTTACATACGTTTTAAACAGACCATGTATGAAACATGGAACAAAAATTATTTCCCAAATTACAAAAACCTGCAAATCATGTAAATAAATGGATGTATTTCATCATATCTTGTGTTATTCCATCTTTGAACTGTTAATGAAGGTACATGATTTTTTTTTTTTTTTTTATGTATTTAAAATGATAAAAATTAGCTTGGAAGGACTGACATATTTTATAGAAATAGTTTCCTTTCATTTTGAAGTAATATTAAAGTATTTGGAAGAAAAAAGCGACAAATGATGTAAAATCCTGCACCTTCTACTTGTTTGCACAATTTTCCCTCCGTTACCATGACCTTTCTTAATAAAAAAATCTCATTACTCAAAAAGTAAGAGGTTTTTCAAACTAATCTTGTACCATATGGTAGAAAACTATATGAAGCAAATATTCAAACCAGTTTGTTAAGGATATGTAAGTGAGAACCAAGAGTTATCACTGTTTGGATTTATTGCCTAAAAAGTGCTGCATATTTCATTCCCTCCGTTACCGACATGAGTTTTTAAATTTTTTGTCAACAACTTGAAAGAATATCACAGGTTTAACTTGACCCTGTTGGAGTGTAACTCTTTCCTACATTCTGATACTTTACTTATTTCAATAGTCCCTCTAGTTTCTGAATAAGAGACATTTGAATGTCAAAAATCTGCCCCTGTTTCCCTCCGTTACCACTTGACCAGACCCAATAGAATAGCATTTTTCATATTTTAAGGGTAATGAGATATTAATTCTAATTTAAAGGCAAACATGACTAGCTCCGGAGTTAGTTTTTATTATTTAGATGCTGTCAAAAGTTAAAGGTGCACTATGTAACTTTTCCAGTGGGAGGTCCATCACATACTAGCCTTGCCTGGTTAGTACTTGGATGGGAGACTGCTGGGAAAATCAGGTGCTACAGTGGGGCTCAAATTGCAAAAAAACTGTTGTTGTGTCCTTAGGCTAAGGCTGGGTATCATTTAGAAGTTGCTGATACGATACGTACCTCGATACAAAGGCCACGACGCGATACGTATCTCGATACAGTGAGTTTTCGATTTGATACGATTCAATACAGTATATTTCAAATCAATTCGATACGGTTCAATGAAAAGTAATGGTTAAATCGTGGCTGTGATAATAAAAGTGTTTGTTAAACCACTTCTTGTGCAAAGTTCATATAAAACACAAACATTTTAATCCTCAAAACAGTAAAAATGTCAAATGTGAGAGTTTCCTTCCACAAAACAAGCAACAAAACTGTAGCTCTGTAACAAAATAATTCAACAAAATATACCAAAAAATACTCTTTGTGATATATCCATACAGCAGTCCACGATATCGATACTGTATCATCACATTAAACGATACGATATATCGATATTTCAATATTTTTGCACACCCCTACCTTAGGCGATACACTTTTCCCACATCGCCTAGTATGAAGGTGTTGTGTGCGTGGTCAGAGGGGTCGATGGCACAGATTGGCAGCCACCTTTACATCAGTCTGTCCCAGGGCAGCTGTGGCTACAATAGTATTTTACCACCACCGAGTGTGGAGTGAATGAATAATGATCTGTAAAGCGTCTTTGTGTTTCTTTATGTTTGTGAAAAGCGCTATATAAATAAAAAACATTTACTAAAAACGTATTGATGCATCTATTCTTGGTTGGTCTATTATTGCATTTGGGGTGTTTTTATTCCTCAAAAACACCTTGAAAAACGTCTATTCTTATTACGAGTGGGGTTGCCTATTCACAGATCTGACCTGTAACTTGACCTGGTGGTGTCACCTGCTTGTCTCCATGAATATAGATCAGGGGTGTCAAACTCATTTTGGTCCGGGGGCCGAATCCAACCTACTTTGATCCCAAAGGGGCCGGATCAGAAAACTCATGGCATATATACCCTAAAAACAGCAATAAGTTCAAATATTTGTGCAGAGAAACACAAATCTATTACAGAAATATTTTTTAAATGATGAACTGTTTCTTTTACAAAATATTATAATATTATGAACAACCTGAAACTTTAAGAAAAATGCAATTTCAACACAATGTTTTAACATGAACTTGTATGCAAATAGGAATAAGTCAATTTTTCTTGGACAATCCTGCACTCGGCTCCACTTTTCTCATGTTGGACATTTTTCTGATGAGGGTGTCATGGTCAACAGTCAAAACGATCGTCCTTTAAGAGCGTTTGGAAAGAGACAAGTCTTCATTTGTGCTGCTCTGGTGGGAGGGGCCACGTACAGAGACGCTGGAGACACTGTTATGCTCAGCGATGCAGAAAATTACCAATATTTTAATAGAAAATATAATTAAAATATTTTAGTAGAAAATCAGCCGAGGGCCAGATTAAAGGTCTTGGAGGGCCGGATCCGGCCCCCGGGCCTTATGTTTGACACCTGTGATATAGATTATAGAAGTTTAATGCCTCACTATGGAACATTCTTAGCAAGGCGAACCCTTAACTGCAGGAATTACATAGAGCCCTTTTAAAGTATATGAAGAAAATATGACTGTGTAATACTAATGTTTGGTTATTCATGTTTTAAAAGGGATTGTAGAAGTTTTGTGGACAGAAGAAATGCCCGTATCATTCAGATAAGAATTTCACCATATTCGTGATTAAAGGTACACTATGTAACTTTTTGGTTGGGGGTCTGTTTCTGTGGATATGTCATTGCGCAGTCTGGAATGTTCCACTGTATGACATGATACATATGACACTCTACCTTACGTTTACTCAATTACAGTTGGTTTTCTACATCAAAAATGCCTAAAAAAAACAGGTATTCTAACTGCTGCCTCTTCACATATCGGATCTCTAACTTGGTCTGGTTTGGTCACACAGAATGATTCAAGGCTATGAATATTTCCCTCCCTCCGTTTTCCAAAATAAGATTGTGCACACAGCATCATTTTCCAAAAAAGTTTTCGTTTACATCAACCCGCTTAAATACACCATCAAGCGCAATCATAATTACACCAATATTTATTTCATTACAGTTCTAAGTTTTACTCAAAAATACCTTGAAAAAACGTGCATTACTGAGCGGACTCGCCTCTCCACAGATCTGTTAAAGAAATCACTGACCTACGAGCTCATTGGTCTCTGGTCGTAGATATGAAACATCAGCCGTGTGTGCAAATGCAAACACATGAAAAGTGTTTGCACCAGAAGAAATGCAACTGCTGCTCTGACGCTTTTATGATCATTATCACAGTGAAAGGTAAACACTGGTCACACTTTTGGTGCGTCAGCTCCTAAAACTCTGTTTATCTCACTTTACACACAAATGTGAAATCGTAGTTTTCCAGAATCTCCACTCGAGCCGGACTTTTTAGAAAGATTGGCTTTCAGAGGCGAATTTGCTGTTTGCGTGTAAAGAAGAGTACAAACGAAGGGAAATGTCTCAGCTAGGGATGTCCCGATCACATTTTTTGCCCCCGAGCCTGAGTCGAGTCCGAGTCATTTGATTTTGATACTTCTATAAAACATTATGAAAGGAACTAAGAGCAAAGAATAAGATCCAGGATGTATGTGGGGATCAGATTGTGTTGATTTCAATGTGTAATATTTGGGCTAAACTTGTGAAAAATCAAATGTCCAAAACTTAAATTTTATTAACTTTTCTAACCATGCACCATCATTTGTATCAACATGCAAACAAACAGCACCGTGCGATGACGCCATCAGCCGCGCAGGTGTAAACACGGGCCTCAGAACCACAGGCAACAGCGCCTGACCTGACGTAACGGCCGAGTCCGGATCGAGTACGCAGTCACATGATCGGCACCAGATCGGGACAACCCTATTCTTAGCTTTTAAAAATATCAGTGAACGTGTAAATGGAGCCTAATACTATATTGTGAAGCATTCCAGGCAAAGCAATAACGTCTCCATGGAAAAAAATCATTTGACGGACCCTCCACCAGAAAAGTTACACAATGCGCCTTTAAATGGAGCAATAGTTAAGATCACAATCACATCTACATTAACTGCTACGCTCTACCTGTCAAGCCAAACATATAAATATACTCTATTTACCCTCCTTCACTTCACTCCCCCACCTCAACCTCTGCAGCAGACAGTGTTGGGGAGTAACAGATTACATGTACCGGAGTTACGTAATCAGAGTACAAATTATGAGTAACTGTATTCAGTTACAGTTACTGTTTCAGTGAGTGGTAATTGGATTACAGTTACTTTGTTGAAATAAATGGATTACATGGAGGTATTTTCCTGTTTTCCAGACACTAAACCAGGACTAAACCAGGACTAAAACCAGGTCTAAACTAGATCTAAACCAGGTCTAAACCAAGACCAAAACCAGGACTAAACTAGATCTAAACTAGAAAAGCACTCAGAGAGCGCAGACCTCCGCCAAGGACTACCCCCATTTTTGATATAAATTGCGATAAAATCATCAGATCCGGATCAGCCTTTCCCATTGGACTAAACCAGGAATAAATCTGTCACGTGGAAACAGAGGGAGGACCCAAAACGCAGGACTGCTTCAAAAATATTTAATGACAAATCAAAAATTCCAAAACTCAAGACTAAATTGCCATGACAATGAGACACAGAGACAATGGACCAACAAAGGGCAGAGGAGAACACAGGGTATAAATGCGCACACACAGACACAGGTGAAACACATTAGGGCGGGGCAAACAATCAAGACAGGAAGTAAAACTCAAAAATACAAGGTGACAGGACAAATGTCAAAATAAAACACAAACTACAACCACTACAAAACATGAACCATGACAAAACCAGGACTAAAACAGGATTTAACAGGACTAAACCATGCCGTGCGGACCGTGTTTCCTCCTCTTCTGTCAATAATATTTTTAATCTGGTTAAGGAAAGTCTGTGCTTTTTATTGTCTTTTAGCAGACAAAACTTCTTATGTGAAGATTTCCTCGTCTTTGCTACTTTACAGCAAATCAAATAATCCAAAGTATTCAGATTATGTTACTCACTATAAGTAATTTAATGGATTACGTTACAAACTACATTTTGGGGTATGTAATCTGTAATCTGTAAGGGAATACATTTTAAAAGTCACCTTCCCGACACTGGCAGCAGAACCATCACCCTCTTCAGCCTCTCCAACTCCTCCTCTTCACCCGTGTCTAGTCCCACGGGGGGAGACATTTTCCAAAACAAATCTACCTCACACCTCCTTACTCACCCTCGCTTGTTTGACGTTACAAGTTAGAAATGTGCAAATCGTCAGAAAACAAACTGTGCGTGAGATTATATAACGCTGCAGGGGGGGGGAGAGACGCTTTGTAACGAAACACATAAGTTATAACGTTAATATAGAGGAGATCGCAGCAGAGGAGGAAATGAAATCTGTCCTGGTCTAAACTCCCACACTCGGAGATCTGACCGGAAATACCAACACACACACACACAAATACACATAGATTCGGTTGCCTTGCTGTTTGAGGACATTACATTAACTTCTATTCATTTCCTAGAGACCAATCTTAACCTTAAACACAGTGACTACTTCCCTAACCTAAACCTAAACCCTAACTTAACCTGTTTTAACTCATATTTAAACTTTAAGCCACTTTACTGATCTAATAATAATGGAGGCAGGTACGGATTTTAGTCTCCACAAGGCGTTATTGGAACTGTATCTATGTATACAAGTAAGATTTAGATTTTTAATTCCATAAACATGACTTAACTGTGTCCACATAAGCAGTGTCGGGAAGGTGACTTTTAAAATGTATTCCCCTACAGATTACAGATTCCATACACCAAAATGTAGTTTGTAACGGAATCCGTTAAATTGCTTAAGGTGAGTAACATAATCTGAATACTTTGGATTACTTGATTTGCTGTAGAGAAGCAAAGACGAGGAAATAGTAACGTAAGATGATTTGGCTGATAAAAGAAAAGAAAAAGCCCAGACTTTACTGAACCAAATTAAAAATATTATTGATGGAAGAGGAGGAGACACGGTTCACGCAGCATGGTTTAGTCCTGTTAAATCCTGTTTGAGACATAGATTAGGCCTGGTTTTAGTCCTGGTTTAGTCCTGGTTTAGTCTTGGCTTAGTCCTGGTTTGGACCTGGTTTAGACTTGATTTGGACCTGATTTGGACCTGGTTTAGACCTGGTTTTAGTCCTGGTTTTAGTTCTGGTTTAGTCCTGGTTTAGTCCTGTATTAGTCCTAGTTTAAACCTAGATTAGATCTGGTTTAGACCTGGTTTAGACCTGGTTTTAGTTCTGGTTTTAGTCCTGGTTTAGTCCTGGTTTAGTCCTGTTTTAGTCCTAGTTTAGACCTAGTTTAGATCTGGTTTTTAGACCTGGTTTAGGCCTGGTTTGGACCTGGGTTTAGTCCTGGTTTAGACCTGGTTTAGACCTGGTTTGGACCTGGTTTGGACCTGGGTTTAGACCTGGGTTTAGACCTGGTTTTGTCCTGATTTAGTCCTGGTTTTGTCCTGGTTTAATGTCCGGCAATGAGTGGAATTACCAAAAAGAAAAAAGAGGGTCTGTCAAAATGTTTTTTCTTTCCTGTGGAGATGTTATTGCTTTGTCTGGGATGTTTCACAGTATGGCATTAAACCTTTCTATCTTCATGACAACCAAACCAGACCAAGTTAAAAGTCAGATCTGTGGAGAGGCGACCCCCGCTCACAGTCAGAACACTGCAAAAAACAAAATCTAGCCAAGTTAAGATTATTTGAATTAAGAAAGTTTTATCATGATTTGAGTGAATTTCACTTGACAAGTAAAATTTTCTGAGACTAGATAATTTTACTTGTCAAGTTGAATCGACTCAAAGTAAAAATTGTATTCATTTAAGTCATTTTTACTTACCTAGATATATTTAAAAAATGTGAAAACAGGAAAATACCTCTGTGTAATCCATTTATTTCAACCAAGTAACTGTAATCCAATTACCACTCACTGAAACAGTAACTGTAACTGAATACAGTTACTCATAATTTGTACTCTGATTACGTAACTCCGGTACATGTAATCTGTTACTCCCCAACACTGCCCATAAGAGGTAAACATTCATACCAAATGTAGATTTTATGATAACTATTGTAATGCTGATTTATTCTTAAACCTAAAAGGATTCTCTCTGGGCTGACTACTTAAAACCCATCACACTTTATTTTTATAGCAGTTTCCAAGCAGCAGGCAGTTTCCAAAGTGCTGCACAGAGATCATAAAAAGAAACAACAAAAGATATAACACACACGCACACAGACACACACTTTACCTAGCTCAGAACAAAGCAGCTCGTCTTGCCCTGGGGGGTACATTAAGATCAGATGTGAACAACATGCATGCCGGTCTCCATTGGTTAAAGGCTGAGGAGAAGCTGAAGGCCTCACTACTTGTTTTTATGAGGAATGTAATGGTATCAAAGCTTCCTCAGTGCTTACACAGTCAATTAATGTTCAGTTCTGGTACACAAGCCTACCCCACCAGACGTAATACCAGAGATCTCTTCACTGTTCCACGAAACAGAACAAAATCAGGTCAGTGCACGGTGATGTACAGAGCAATGGTTGAGAGGAATTCGCTTCCTCTTCAGATTACTGCAGCTAATAACAAATCAAGGTTTAAAAAAGAAGAGAAGAACTATTTTACAGCCATTCGCAAGTAATCAGTAATGTACCGTATTTTCTGAGCTATAGAATGGTCTGTTTTCTAACTTTTTTCACAAATAAACCGCACCGGACATTAAACGAAACACAACAGTTGGATGGGTCAGTGGGATTTTGTTTGGCGCCTTCAGTGTTGGGGAGTAACAGATTACATGTACCAGAGTTACGTAATCAGAGTACAAATTATGAGTAACTGTATTCAGTTACAGTTACTGTTTCAGTGAGTGGTAATTGGATTACAGTTACTTTGTTGAAATAAATGGATTACACAGCGGTATTTTCCTGTTTTCACTTTTTTTTTAAATTCTTTTCAGTAATTAAACTCATTGCCAGACACTAAACCAGGTCTAAAACCAGGTCTAAACCAGGTCTAAACTAGGTCTAAACCAGGACTAAACCAGGACCAAACCAGGACTAAACCAGGACCAAACCAGGTCTAAACCAGGACTAAACCAGGTCTAAACCAGAACAAACAGGTCTAAACCAGGACTAAACCAGGTCTAAACCAGGACTAAACCAGGTCTAAACCAAGACTAAACCAGGTCTAAACCAGGAACAAACCAGGTCTAAACCAGGACTAAACCAGGACCAAACCAGGTCTAAACCAGGACTAAACCAGGTCTAAACCATGTCTCAAACAGGATTTAACAGGACTAAATCATGCTGCGCGGACCGTGTCTCCTCCTCTTCTATCAATAATATTTTTAATTTGGTTCAGTAAACACTGGGCTTTTTATTGTCTTTTAGCCAACAAAACATCTTATGTTACGATATCCTGGTCTTTGCTTCTCTACAGCAAATCAAGTAATCCAAAGTATTCAGATTACGTTACTCACTTTAAGTAATTTAATGGATTATGTTACAAACTACATTTTGGTGTATGGAATCTGTAATCTATAGGGGAATACATTTTAAAAGTCACCTTCCCAACAATGGGTGCGTTCACGGTGACTCTGGGCTTTGTTCAGTTGTGGCGTGTAGGGAGGTGCTGTCTGGGACCGCTGGATTGTCGGCGTGTTCGCAGTGACGCAGTTGTTCAGTCGTGTCTAGAAGCGACACGTTGCACTCGCTTTTTCGGTTCGTTCCTCCGTTCTGTTCCTCGTCGGTGTGGAGTGATGAGTGTGACTGGGGGTGTTTTTTGCTGCGCGGTCGCTGTCTGCTCCGCGTGTGTTTATGTGTTCTGCGGGTGGTGTGGCTTTGTAGTTTACTGAAGTCGTACTGGGACACCCGAGTGGATTCGTGTATAGGGCGCTCTGGATTGTGGGCGCGCGGTCATTTTTTAATGGGGTTAGAGGCTTAAGAGCGCGTCTAATAGCCCTGAAAATATGGTATTGTTTTCAGAAATGATTTTTATGATTTTAATTTTTGTGTAACTGTTTTGTTTGTAAGTGTCTCATTTGTTGTTGTTCTGTGTGAAGAGTAGCTGGTGTCACGGACGTCAGCTAATTGGGAATCTGAATAAAAATCACATCAAAATACACAAACACACACAAACATGAGCTACCTATCTGGTCAGTCAGGACACTTTCCAGCTATAATTCAGTAAAATCCACTGGCTCTAAAAGTCTGAATTTGAGATCAGTTTAGTAAAAGTTAATTTGTCCAAAAGAAGCAGAAAGAGTCAATGATACCTGTGAGCTCCACAGTCATGGTGACCCTGCTCCCGTCCATCACCTTCTGGTCAGACAGACAGGTCACAAAGCGAGGAGCCTCACCCACGGCTCTGGACTCTGTCACCTTTGACCTCTGACCCTCGTACCGACCTGAAAAACACAAACACAGCCACGACATTTTATCATCTTGTCAATAAGACAACTGTCAAGATGCATTAAGTAATTTTTTGGTTGAGGTCTGTCACCTGCTTGTTTTCTAATAAGATGTTATTGCTGTGCCTGGAACGTTCCAACAGCTCTACCTTCACATTTATTCAATTACAGGTGGTTTTATTGCTCAAAAATACCTAGAAAAATAGACATTCTGAGCGGAGTTGCCTCTCCATAAATCTGGTAGATAAAGACATGCACGTTCAACAGAAATTATGATTACGCGCTGGGTCCAAAAGAAGAAAGAGATCCGCACTGCAGCTCCCTGAAGCTCCCAAATTTTCACGTCTGTGTTAATATACAAATGATGAATGTATGCGTATCGTGCATAATTTGTGCTGGATACTTTATTTGGCCTAAATGAAAACATTTTAAGCAGCCTAAACTTGCGGGCATGGTTTAATCTTGCACACATTTTAGACAATTCCTTTCCACTTTTCCATGTTTCAATAAAGTTTAAGAAAGAGAACATCTTGAGGACTTGAGGGCCGGAGATCGACAAAATATTACAGATGGGTCCGGTCAAGCGGTAACGGAGGGAAACAGGGGCAGATTTTTGACATTCAAATGTCTCTTATTCAGAAACTAGAGGGACTATTGAAATAAGTAAAGTATCAGAATGTAGGAAAGAGTTACACTCCAACAGGGTCAAGTTAAACCTGTGATATTCTTTCAAGTTGTTGACAAAAAATTTAAAAACTCATGTCGGTAACGGAGGGAATGAAATATGCAGCACTTTTTGGGCAATAAATCCAAACAGTGATAACTCTTGGTTCTCACTTACATATCCTTAACAAACTGGTTTGAATATTTGCTTCATATAGTTTTCTACCATATGGTACAAGATTAGGTTGAAAAACCTCTTACTTTTTGAGTAATTTTTTATTAAGAAAGGTCATGGTAACGGAGGGAAAAGTAACGGAGGGAAAATTGTACAAACAAGTAGAAGGTGCAGGATTTTACATAATTTGTCAACTTTTTTCTTCTGAATACTTTAATATTACTTCAAAATGAACGGAAACAATTTCTATAAAATATGTCAGTCCTTCCAAGCTAATTTTTATCATTTTAAATACTTTTTTTTTTTTTTTTGAAAAATCATGTACCTTCGTCAACAGTTCAAAGATGGAATAACACAAGATATGATGAAATACATCCATTTATTTACATGATTTGCAGGTCTTTGAAATTTGGGAAATAATTTTTGTTCCATGTTTCATACATGGTCTGTTTAAAACATATGGAACTTTAGAACCAAAAATGGTACAGAAAAAAGGTCAACAGTTTCATAAACTAGAGTACATATGTATCTGTTCAATACATTTTTATATCAGATGCATTAACTTGAATTTTTGGCCTTGCTGTTTACTTCTGCTTGACCGGGCCCAGATGCAGGCGGGTGTGGGATTCAAAATTACAATTCTTTGCGGGAGCGGGACTGCACAGTGCGGGTGTGGACGCGCAGACCTCTAATCTACACCAACAGCCCCTTTGACCACCTCTTCAAACCTGCTCTGAAATGCAGTAATTCTTGTATAATCTTGTTTCTCATTCTCATTATTAGTTTATTATGTTATTTACAAGTTAATTATTCCTCTTCCAGGCCAGTTCTCATGCCACAGTTCTCAAATTAAAATGCTGCAGTTGCAAAATTGCTCAGAAAAACGTCAAGGAAAATTTTGCCAAAAACTGTTCACAGCTCTGATTCGTCCCTCAAGTATAGTTTCCGTGACCTCCCCGAGCGCTTGTGTACGTCGCTGACAGTGAATGCAACATCAGGCCTGTGTCAGTGTTTAATAACAGAGGGACCCGGGCTTTATAAGGACCGCAGATCTGCTCCGGAGCAGGAAATCCCCCACAGGAGATTCCCACAGACAGACCCACTCGCAGTCATCCAAATGTCCTTCAGTTCAGTGGACACCAGAGAACATGGACGCAGAGAGAGAAAGAGAGTATTCCCTATTACGTACAAAAACACCAAACAGCTTCTAATCCATCTCTGCTTTCTCCTATTAAAGTGCCCAACTCTGGCGGTGGTGTTTTTTTAAGTTATTTGCATTGTAATTTATTTTTGTGTTGAGTTCAACTAGACTGTAACGGTCCGGCTCACTGTATTTATTCATGTTTGTATGAGAACTGCTCTGAGAATGCCACAAATGACTCGCCCTCTGGGACTAATAAAGTTTTTTTGAATTTGAATCTATTGATTGCATTGCACTGTTCCATTAAAACTGCGCCGCGTAACTTTTCTGGTGGAGGGTCCGTCAAATGCTTTTCCCCATGGAGATGTTGTCGCTTTGTCTGGAATGTTTCAAAGTACGGTATTAAACCTTTTTATCTTCATGGAGACCAAATTAGACCAAGTTACAGGTCAGATCTGTGGAGAGGTGACCCCGCTCACAGTCAGAATGCCTGTTTTTCTAGCTATTTTTTGAGCAGCACCTTCCAAGTAGTTCGCCAAAGGATTTCTGAATCATATGTATTGCACTGAAGAACAAAAAAATGTTATTTAAATGCCTATTACCATTTAAAACATATCATTTTGAAGCCTATCTTTCCATCTTTCTATCTATCTAATAAATGTATAATAGTTGCATTTATAGGCATCAAACTGTAACCCGTCTAATTTACTCCACTTCTTGTGAATGCTAAATTTTGCAGCTCTCTGGCATGTTCATTTTGTAAAGGTAGCTCAGAGGAAAAAAGGTTGGAGACCCCTGATGTTGGGTAAACGTAACTCCCGGTTAATTTCTCCAGTTAACAAGGTTAACAAAGGAAATATTCTGTCCATGAAGAATTTATCCACAATTACCAAGGTAAGAAAGACAAAAATGTAAAGGCAAACAACGTCGAGCATTAGTGAACTACTGAGTTATGGTCATGAATATAACAGACGTAATAAGTAATTCATTAATAAGTAACTTGTTAACACAGAATTAAAACTAAAAATCGATTTCATGATGTCGATATTGGCACAGACAGGGAGATTTGTGCAGTTTAAATGTTAGACATGTAATCTGTGAACATCTGTAGCATTTGAACTGCACAAATCTGTCTGTCTATGCAAATATCGACATCATGAAATAGATTTTTTATTTTAATTCTAGAATCAGTCTGAGTTACTTCTGTTTTATTCATGCCCATAATGTTAATTTTGCTCAGGAGTTCACTAATCCTAGTCGTTGTTCGCCTTTACGTTTTCGTCTTTCTTATCTTGATAATTGTTCATGGACAGAATATGTTCTTTGTCAACCTTGTTGGTTGAAGATTTGGTGATGGGGCAGATTTACGAAGCTGGTGGAAAATACGCAAGACATTTCCACAGATATTTTGCCATAGAAAACCATTAAGTGGGAGTTAAGTTTACACACTTCTGACCATTGTGAAAAAAGTCTATGTCATCCTGTGGGAAATACCAGGCAGAGCAATGGCATATCCACAGAAACAATCAGGTGACAGACCCCCAACCAAAAAGTTACATAGTGCACCTTTAAATACTTAAATATCTCTCTCTCTCTAAATGTCTAAAAGGTAAATGCACAAACGAATCTGAACTAGCAGGAGATCATAAACCCCAAAGGATTTAGAAGTTATTTGATTCCTCACATGATTTATGTTCTGTTATTTCAACTCTCTGCCCTTTTTGTTTAGTAAAAAGTAGCTCTCTTAACTAAGACACCACCGAACCATTAATCGACTAAATGACTAAAGGTCTACAGCCGTACAGTATGCGGCATGATAACACGGTCCCCTCACTAACCAACATCACATGATCAGATTCTTTCCCAGGAGGATGTGAGCTCTCATTGGCTGGTGTTCTCCATGAGCGACAACTTCCTGCAGTAAAATCTTGATTAGTCTGAATCCGAGGCCAGAGGACATCGGAGAAACTACAGACAAACTCACACGGAGCAGCTAAATAAAGCATATGTAATATCACTAAACACCACAACACTAAAAGAATGTCTCTTGTAAACTGAGCATTTCTGTTCATGTTGGGGATGTCAAGATTATTCAGGTCAAAATATCACTGTATAAACACAAAAGGTCTAGTATGTAACATTTTAGCCCAAAAATGGACTAAAATAAAAGCCTGTTTTTTCTTAAGGTGATTTTTTATTGCACTGAACAACTTGCATCTCCACAAACCCGACCCGTTTGATTTCATAGACATTTTGGTAACACTTTATAATAACTACACCTTATTTAGCCTTAATAAAACATGAACAAAGACTTAATTAATAATGAACAAAGACTTAATTAATAATGAGTCACGCTTAGTCACTACTTAATTAGCACTTAACTTGCACTTAATTCGCCTGTGCTGCAAATAGTTACTCATAATTATTTCATACTTAATTACTCATGAACTAACCATTTGAACCAACCGTTATATTTAAGTACAAATTTGAGCATTTATTAATCATTAGTAAACTATGAGAGATTGATTCACTAATAATGCAATGCAATGATAATTCCGGCAGCTGTTATCTGTTAGTTACGTCTTTTTGAGAGCTTTTCTAACGTGAAGAAATAATTATGAGTAACTATTTACAGCACAGGAGAATTAAGTGCAAGTTAAGTGCTAATTAAGGCAGTAATTGAGTAGTTACTAAGCATGACTCATTATTAATTAAGTCTTTGTTCATGCTTTATTAAGGCTAAATAAGGTGTAGAAATTATAAAGTGTTACCGACATTTTGCTTTAAATGGCTATAATCTCCAACAGTATCGCAAATAGAGGAATTTAATTTGTCAACTGGGTAAAACTTTATTTGGTTGAAGACAGTTTCACAGCTCATCCAAAGAGCTTCTTCAGTTCTGGTCGGAATGCTGGTGGATACTTTCTTAACACTTCCTTATATCTGTCTGAAGGGAGGAGCTAACTACAATGAAACTCCTCTGGAACTAACACATCTACTTATTTACAGTTTCTGTTAGTTAGTTAGGCCTATTGAACTTGAGTGTAGGGTCTTAGCAGAATCATTTCAAGGCCGTAATGGAGCTTTCACACCTCTGGGCCTGACCTGACTATACCTATAGTTCTCTTTGCTTGTTTTGATTTAGGTTTGAGGATGGAGTTGTAAATAGGAGATAGATGGTGTCTGAGTTTCTCCTTTTGCCGTGGATTCTACCTGGACGATTGAGGGATTTTACACTCCAAAAGTATGGCATAAAACATACTTTGGAATGTTCCGAAGTATGTTGTGATCATTTTAGAAGGTTAAATATATTCAAAGTGCTTTTATATCCCACCACTACTATTACTACAGCTACAGCAGGCTGACACCTCCATTAGATCCATTAAATACTCGTGGCTCCAGATCTGGGTAATGTTCCCCTGACACCACACTGTTTTACTGCACAGGCTGTAGTCGTGGCATTGTAGGATGAGTCAAATGCAGAGGATAAACTTTCATTGGGAATGAAATCTACCTTGCCTTTTGCTTAATTTCACAAGTGGATCTAAACTGTCCAACTTGGGCTGCTTGATTATAGAAAAACAGTACGATTTTGAATTGCACAATCATGTTCAAAAAACATGTTCAAATCAAGTATAGCTTTAATGATAACAATTCTAATGCTCATTTAACCATGATTACACAAACACTGGACCTGATGACCAAGTTGTTTATGTTATAATTTTGTGTTTTGGTTCTCAAGATGATTATCCAATCAGAAAACAGAACAAGCCTCACATGAGTGATGCTGAATATCCAGTGCTGAACTACAGCACCTGATGGATTTCAGCATTAATCACTATTCTAGTGCAGCCTCTGCAGCTTAGTGAGGGAATTCTGGAGGTGAAGATGCAAAAAGTGGCGTCGCATCTTCACTTTTTATTCCAATTTAGACAAGTGTTTTCGGGAGGAAATCTGTGTGCATATGGTGACGCAAAAGTGTGTGGAATTCGATTGGAATTCGTATGTTTGCATTTAAAGCCACAAGGGCATATTTGGACATACAGAAGTTTTCAAGCCATGCATTTTCATCAGCTCATCCTTCCACAAAGTCGTCCCACCATCGACTGGTTCTCCAGGTCTCATCCATATCCGTCTGACTCGCCTGCGACGAACTGGTGCATCCAGAATATGACAGAAGTGATTGCAGATTCTTCTTTGTTCACTAATAGTATCTCTACAGATTCTCGACATTTGTTGTTTTGAAGCCTCCTGTAAGTTTATTAGAGCTTCCAGAGCAACTTGAAGGTCCGACGCAAGGAAATGATCCGACACATACACAACATGACCAGAGTTTTGCGTCTTGGGCAGTGTAGACGGAAACACTATGGCGGAGCGTATTCAACTTTGCCACTCTGGAAGGTGGTTTCAGATTTTTGCATTTTTAAGCCCCCAAAACACCGTCACTGTCTAAATGAAAGGCCCTTCCGATAAAATATTTTGTCATTTTTACCTGCAAGCGTTCTCGTGTAAACAGGCCCTGAGAATGAGGAAAAACTTGCGCGGGTCCCTCAATCTGCAGGTTAAGATACTGACAACACAGGATCAGGTTTTTTTTTTTTAAACAGTAGGATTACAGGTTAAATACAGTTCCTTTAACCTGCAGGGAAAGTACCAACCTTTACTGACCTCTTAATAATGTTTGGTAACTCTATGTAGATTCGAAACGTGTTTTTGTTCTTAGTTTCGCGGGGCCGAATGAGAGCAGATGATCCTGAGTCAGTGAATTGTATTTTCACAACAGTAAAACTTAAAATGACAATATGGAATTCAAACTATTGCGGGGCCATATGTCCAACTGTAGTCCCCCGCCTCTTTTTTTTTTTTTTTTGGAAAGACTCACCCTGTTCAACAAAGCCGTTTTTTTCTCCACCACATACTTAAAGTGAAGTCGAAACCATCACTTATGTCCTGTATATAATTTGTGACCATAGTTCGTGTGTGTGTGTGTGTGTGTGTGTGTGTGTGTTCAGAGCAGAGACAGTTCAGTGAGTGAGTACTGCTCCAGACCTTATAAGGAGTCCCCATTTCCTTTTTGCATCCTCTCTCCCTCCTTCCCTCTCTCCTCTCTGTTTCTCTTCTTCTCTCTCTCCTCTTGCTCAACGTCTCTCTTTCTCTCCTCTCTGCCTTTCCACCTTCCCCTTTTCTCCTTTTCTTCCTCTCTCTTCAGATTAACTCACTCCGTCCCCGTCTCTGTGCAGTCTTTCACCTCTCTCCACCACCCCTTCTCTCCTCTCTCTGTCTCTTCTCTCCCTCTATCCCTCCTTATCTCCTCTCTCTCTCTCTCCTCTATCACTTTCTCCTCCATCTCTCTATACCCCTCCTCTTCTTCCTCTCTTTCTTTCCTCTGCACCCCTCTCTTTCCCCTTCTCTCTATCCATCTCTGTCTCCTCCTCCCTCTTGTTCAGCTTCTCTCCTCCCTCTCATCTCTCTATCCCTCTTTTCTCTCCCTCTTTAGCCTCTCTACCCTCTTCTGTACTCCCCTTTTCTCTTCACTCCTTCCCTGTTCTCTTGTGTCTTTCTCTCTATTCATCCCACTCTCTTTTTTCTCTCCCTCTATTAATCCCTTCTCCTCTTCTCCCCCCTTTCTCTCTCTTTTCCCTCCTCCTGTTCTTCTTCCCCAACTTTTCTACACAGCTTCTCTCCTCCTTCCCATCTCTCTATCCAACTATTATCCCTCTCCTCTCAGCCCTCTCTCTGACCTTACCCCCATCTCTCCATCTTTTTGCCTCTATCCCTCTTTCTCTCCCTCTTGCGCTTCTCTACCCCCTTTTGTCCTCCCCCTCTCTCTTCACTCCTTCCCTGTTCTCTTGCGTCTTTCTCTCTATTCATCCCACTCTCTTTTTTCCTCCCTCTATCTATCTCTTTTCCAGCTCTCTCTCCTCACTCATTCTGAATTTTTCCTCTCTAGCCCTTCTCCTCTCATCCCCCTCTCCCTCACTCCCCCTTACCCTCTCCCTTTCTCTCTTTTTCCTCCTACTCTTCTTCCCCATCTTCTCTACACAGCTTCTCTCCTTCCTCTCGTCTCTCTATCCCTCTATTATCCTTCTCTCCTCTCAGCCCTCTCTCTGACTTTACCCCCGTCTCCATCTTTTTGCCTCTATCCCTCTATCTTTCTCTCCCTCTTTCACCCCTCTACTCCCTTCTGTCTCTTCTTTCCTCCCCACTCTCGCTCTTCACTCATTCTGAATTTTTCCTCTCTATCCCTTCTCCTCTTCTACCCCCCTTTTCCTTTCTCCCTCTCTTTTCACTCCTTCCCTGTTCTCTTGCATCTTTCTCTCTATTCATCCCGCTCTTTTTTCCTCCCTCCATCGCTTTTCCACTCCTGCTCCCTTCTCTCTTCCCCCCTTTCCCGCTCTCTCTCCTCACTCATTCTGAATTTTTCCTCTCTAGCCCTTCTCCTCTTCTCCCCTTCTCCCTTTCTCCCCTCCTCCCTCCCCTTTCTCTCTCTTTTCCCTCCTCCTCTTCTTTCTTCCCCATCTTCTCTACACAGCTTCTCTCCTCCCTCTCATCTCTATCCCTCTCTCCCTCCTTTATCCTTCTCTCCTCTCAACTGTTTTCTAGCCAATCCCTCTCTCTGACTCTCCCCGTCTCTCCGTCTTTTTGCCTCTATCCCTCTTCTCTCTACCCCCTTCTGTCCTCCCTCTCTCTCTCCACTCCTTCCCTGTTCTCTCTTCTCTCTATTCATCCCAAACCCCCTTTCCCTCCCTCTATCTCTTTCTCACCCCTGCTCTCTTCTCTCCTTCCCTTCTCTCTTTCCTTCCTCCTCACTCATTCTGATTTTTTTCCTCTCCGGCCCTTCTCCTTTCCCTTTCTCCCTCTCTCTTCACTCCTTCCCTGTTCTCTCGCGTCTTTCTCTCTACTCATCCCGCTCTCTTTTTTCCTCCCTCTATCCATCTCTTTCTCACCCCTGCTCCCTTCTCTCTTCCCCCCTTTCCCTCTCTCATTCTGAATTTTTCCTCTCTAGCCCTTCTCCTCTTCTCCTCTTCCTCTCCTCCTCCTCCTCCTCCCTCTCTTCTCGCTCACGTGCCCATACGTCTGTATTCTCGCAGCAGTACATGCGTGCGGCTCTGGGCTCTGCTCTGTGTACATTTCAGACATACCAGAGGAGAGCCGCTGCTTTTGTCGCCGGAGCAGAGAACACGCAGACGTTCACAGTAACGGGAACTACAGGATAAGTCCAATATATGACGCTTTCATTCACTAAAAATAACTCCAAGATACGTGTTTATCGACCGTAATGGTTTCTAGACGCTTCAGGAGACAGGGCTTTTACACTTCGCTGTATTCAAACTTTATGAATCTGTGTATCATTTGTTTATTCGTTTTTCAATATAAAACCAAAAATAAGAAAACGAAAAAACAACAGCTTTCTTCATTATTTGTCTCCAAAACCAAAATGAAAAAACAGATAACGATTCATTTTTTCAGTTTTCGATTTTGTGTTTAAATGAAAAATGGAAAAAAACGGATAAAAACCATTTCCCGTTTACGTGACTTTCGTGACTGCGATGCCGGACTGAACCAGGACTGATCCAGGTCCGGGACCAGACCAGAACCAGACCAGGACCAGAGCGGGACCAGAGTGGACTCCGAGCTTTAACTCCAAGCCTCCACGGGGTTTGAGCCTCAGCTTCGAGCTCTGGCCCTGCCGTAGGCTCTGAGCCTCCGGTCTGGTCCTGGTCTCAGTCTCGGTCTCAGTCCTGGTCTGGTCCCAGTCTGGTCTCGGTCTCAGTCTCGGTCTCGGTCTCGGTCTCAGTCTCAGTCTCAGTCTCAGTCCTGGTCTGGTCCCGGTCTGGTTTCAGTCTCGGTCTGATTCCAGTCTCAGTTCTGATCTCAGTCTCAGTCCCGGTCTGGTCCCGGTCTGGTCCCGGACTTGGATCAGTCCTGGTTCAGTCCGGCATTGCAGTCACGGAAGTCACGTAAACGGGAAACGGTCGTTATCAGTTTTTTCCATTCTTCATTTAAACACAAAATCGAAAACTGAAAAAACAAATCATTATCAGTTTTTTTCATTTTGGTTTTGGAGACAAATAATAAAGAAAACAGTTGTTTTTTCGTTTTCTTATTTTTGGTTTTATATTGAAAAACGAATGAAGGAATGATACACAGATTTTAAAGGGACGCTATTTTCTGATCTGTTATAATGTTGTTTCCTCATCACAAACAGACCTGGAGTTGTGTTTTGTTTCATTCACACGCAAACTCTGCATATTTAGGCGGAGTTCTGCTCTCAAACTGAAAACAATCTGTTCCAATTTGTCATGTCATGTGGTAATACAAAAAGTACTTCACTGTGTATTTAAACTTCATACACCTTCACTAGAATCATTTGGATCATTTCAGCCCTGGAACTGCTCATCTCTAATGAACTAAAGCAAGGGTCTCCAACCTTTTTCCTACGGTGAGCTACCGTATTTTCCGGGCTATTAGGCAGTGCACTGTCATTGAATGGTCTATTTTCAAACTTTTTTCACATATAAGGCGCATTAAATGAAACACAACAGTGTGATGGGTGAGTGGTTTTGTTTGTTTGTGGCGTTCACGGTGACTCTGGGCTTTGTTCAGTTGTGGCGTGTAGGGAGGGTGCTGTCTGGGACCAACGGATTGTCGGCGTGTTCGCAGTGACTCAGTTGTTCAGTCGTGTCTAGAAGTGGCACATTACACTCGCTTTTTCGGTTCGTTCCTCCGTTCCGTTCCTCGTCGGCGTGGAGTGATGAGTGTGTCTGTGGGTGTGTTTTGCTGCGCGGTCGCTGTCTGCTCCGTGTGTGTTTGCGTGTTCTGCGAGTGGTGTGGCTTTGTAGTTTACTGAAGTCGTGCTGGGACACCCGATTCGTGTACAGGGCGCTCTGGATTGTGGGCCGCGCAGTCGTTTTTTGATGGGGTTGGAAGCTTTTGAATGCACCCTATAGTGCGGAAAATACGGTACCTTTACAAACCAAAAATTCCAGAAAGCTACTCATTTTAGTAGCCACAAGAAACTGAGATGATTATAAGAAAGAGGGCGAGCCTTTGGGTATAATTAAATGCCTATAAAACATAAACCATTTATTAGTGCACAAAGTTGGGCTTCAAAATAATATACAAAGTTAATTGGCAAGTAATTAACCAAAATTTTTGTTGCTAAGCACAATATAATTCTGAAATTTCTTGGCGAGCTACACGGAAGGAGGTGGAGAGCTACAGGTTGGAGTTTCCTGGTCTAAAGGTAAAAGGTAGTTGTTAACTTGAAAACTTCCCTACATGACATCACAAGGTGGAGCAGAGCATTTTGAGCTTTGTAGATGTGCAAAAATATTGAAATATCAACATATTGTCTACACCTCTAATGCATGATATAAGAGACAAGTTTTTTTTTTTTTTTGTTTTTTTAGATAAAATACTTTCTAAAATTTTGAGCAGATTTTGTGTGCAATTTTATCTACATTTTCACTTTTTACAGCAATACCATCAGATTTGTGATTTAGTAATTCAGAACAACACATTCAGGTGAAAATACGAACTTCTAAACTATTACAAAGATAAAATCCTGTTAAAATACTACAGGGTTATCAAGTTTTAGACAGAATAAAACCCCACCCTGTGTAACACTCAACCAGAAGCATGTATAAATATAAATGAGTACAAGATACTCACATCAAAACTCTTTATTCAAATGATTTTTCCTAATTGCTTTTGCAAGTCTAAAAGCGGGTTTGCTATTTCTCGACCCAACATGGCCATTGCAGAGGGATCCCTTCTGTGTGTGTGTGTGTGTGTGTGTGTGTGTGTGCGTCTCTGTGTGTGTGTGTGGCGTGCGGAGCGGCGTGTTTTGTCTTTATATGGTTCAGGGCTTGTATTTGTTTAACACTGTGAGCCCCTCTCTGCTTTTTACTGCTGCTATTTCGGTTGTGCTGATTCCTCACTGCTCCTCTCTGCGGCCAAAGAGCTGCTCGGTTTAATGACGGCCCGACGCCAATCAAATACGGGATCATTTAGGTTTAATGTTAACGTGAGAACTTAAAGGAGCTGTATATAGTCCGAGCTCTCGACAGGTTTAAAAAGGTACTGCAGTAAATTTGAACAGACGTGTCTTGAACTGTGTGAAGCGTCTTGGAGTGTCAAGAAAAGTGCTATAGTGTCATGTATGATTATGCATTATTATTATTATTAGATAGGAACACCCTTTTTGAATAATTTGACAAGATTGGACTTTTGGATTGGACAGTTTGTGTGTGTGTGTGTGTGTGTGTGTGTGTGTAGTTTTTTTTGTGTATTTTGAGTGTGGTATGGGAGTGTTTGAGTTTGGTTTTTTTTTGTCAATCAAAAGTTATTTGTTACTTACTTTGTTAGCACTTTTCATACATATGAAAAGAGCAACAGAAAAATGACAATTATTAAAAATAACAGCAACCCCCCACCCCATTTTTTCATCCATATATACAACAATTTAAACAGAAACATAAAATATAAAGCTCCTAAATGTTATAGTATAAATAAAACTGGAGAGCTAAAATCAGATGGAGACTAAGTAAAATAGTAATCATAATTTAATTAAAAAAAATAAAAAATATATAATAAAATAAATAAAATAATAAATAATAATAATAAATAATAATAATAAATAATAATAATAATAATAATAATAATAATAATAATAATAATTTAAAACAAGTATAAGTTTCAATTAAAAGCTAAATTGAAAAGATACGTTTTGAGTTTGCTTTTTAAAAAAATGAACACTCTGTTCTGACTGTTCCACAAACGGGGGCCGTAAAAGCTGATTGAGGCCTCAACTTGAGTTTTAGTTTGGACTCTTGGGACAGTTAAAAGACGAGACCTGAGGACCTGAGAGTCTGAGAGGCTCATATGGTTAAAGCAGATCAGATAAATAAATAGGATAGGATCATTAAGAGCTTTATAAACCAATGAAAGAACTTTAAAATCTATATTTATCTAAGTCTATATTAAGTCTATTTGTTTTTGTTATGTATAAATTTACATAAAATTGGAAAAAAAAAAACTAAAATATGAGCAAAAATGTATTGTACAACTGAACCTGTGTTGCCATTTCCTTAATCTGCAAATATAGGACACATGTGTTTCTCATTCTCAGTATACATGAGTAAGTGCCTCATGTGAAAGCTCAGAGCCTCCAGAATTCTCTCCCTGAGCTGCAGAGGCTGCACTAGCACTGACTCAAGATTGGCTCCAGGAGCTGGAGGAGGTTTAGTGAGCATTCAGATCAGAGAATCCTTCTAACTTTAAAACAACTGGATTTCAGCTTTGAAACTGGCAACCCAAATTAAAGACACATGTCAAAAATACAAAATTAAGAATAAATCAGTATCACATTTGTTACCAGTAAATGCGATATTGAACATACTGTAAATCTGAGCACGTTTACTTTACCTCTGGGGAGACAGACAAATCCTGCCTTAAAATGTTCTATATTATATAAAATTGACTTGTTGTCACCTCCTCAAAAACAGACCTGGAGTTGTGTTTTGTTTCATTCACACATGTTTGAGTAAACCTTTATTTTTAGTCATTCTACATCTCCAGAGCTCAAAATGCTCTGCTCCACCTTGTCATGTCATAAAGCTGTAGTTTTTAAGTAAACAGCTCCTTTTACATTTTGCTCAGTAGTAGGGGTGTAACGATATCCAAGTCTCACGATACGATACCTTTGCAGTATGAAACTCACGGTACGATATTTTTTGTGATATCATGGGAAAGTTCACGATATGGTGCGGAGGCTCACAATTAGGGTACGATACTTTCACGATATACATCTCAGGGTATGATATTTATTGCAATATTTTGTGGAGGCTACAAAACTGTGAATATGCGACTTTTTCCTCCTAAAAGTCCTTGACAAGACTTAATCCAAAGAACTAAAACTTAAAAGTGCTTAAAACTGTTATTTCTTCTTGTAGTCTGCACTGAAATGGAGCAAAGGATCATGGTCTATGTAGTTCCTTCTGTCTTTTTTTGAGCTATTGTTGCACCAGAACTCTTCATTTAAGCAAAGAAACTTGTAATTCGATATATTGTGATGGTCCACGATATTATTGTGAGAACTTTGACGATACGATATCACGATATTTTGTTAAATCCCTAGTCAGTAGAGAATGGCAATATAAGGGTCTTTAAGATGTTTTCAATATTTTCAGGTTAGAAAATGCTACTAAGTGGATGCAAGAAAATCTATACCGTAAATATAGTCAGTCACAACCTGTGCCAAACAATCAATCACGTCTGAAGAAATTAATCGACCACAAAAGCATTCACTTTCTCTCACATGATTATCTGGCGTAACCCTCCTGCAATCCAGACCCACTGCACACTTTGTAACTCTGCTGCCATCTGCTGGTGACTATGAAAATGTTTATAAGAACCATGTCACTACGTCTTAATTAAAGTGTAGTCTAACCTCTCAAAATTTTAAAACGCGAAACAAAACCCATCAGACACGGCGCACTTACTGTTCACTTGGAGGGTCCATGCTGCTGAGGCAACGGTGGCTCCTCCCCCTGTGGTCAGCTGACACCTGTAGGTCCCCCGGTGCTTGGATCTGACCCGGTCGATGGTGAGGGTGAGTCTGGGGCCGTCCTGTCTCTGCTCCACGCCAACACCCAACCCAAAGGGGGCGCCGTCCTTCAGCCAGGTCACCGTGGTAAATGTAGCTGAGGACACTGAGAACACAAGTTATTTTTACTGTTTTTATTGAGGTAATGGTATTTTAATTGTACTTATAAGTGTATAAACCAAACTTTTGTGGTCCTATAGCCCATTCATTCATGCACTGCAGTGTTAACTAGTAATGTAAAGATATCCAAATCTCTAGGTACAATATTATCATGATATGCGTCTCACGGAACGATATTTATTGCGATATTTTGGAGAGGCTAATATAATTCTAGTTAGGACACTTTTTTACTTTTAAAATACCTTGACAAGATTTTGGTGTGAATTATTTCCATCATAATCCCAAGAATTCAAGTAAAAAACATATTTCTTCATGTTGTCTGCACTGAAATGAATCATGGGATGTGTAGTTCATAAGCTGTTGCTGCTATAAAACCATGCATTTAAGCAAAGGAACTGATAATTTGATATATTGTGACAATACGATATCACAATACTTCGGTTATTGTTACATCCCTAGTGTTAACCTTCCAAAACAAGATGGATTCTTGCAATATTTGTGAGATCACAAACTTATGAGAATCCATCTTGGCCCCCACTGGTACAAAAAGCAACATGGTCTGTGTAGTTTCCAAGTAAATAGGAGAAAAAGATCCATTCAATGTTAGTATTATGAGACATTATAATGTCAATAAGGCTAGACCCTTATCTTTTTATTTTTATTTATTTTTTTGTTTTATTTATTTAAAAGGGACAATGCATATTCATGAACATATACTTGTAAATAGGCCAGAATTAGCCCGAAGGCGACTTTTATCGTGCTTGGCAGGTCAGAGAGACAGAGACATAAGACATAAGAACATAAGACAGTCACACAATAGACAAACATGGTAGAAACGGCACAATAAGACACAATCACGACATACAACATTGACATTTACATAGGAACATAAAATTAGTGGTTACAGATCTGGTTTCTCTTAAGCCATCGTTTCAGATTAGTTTTAAATGAACTGAATGTGGTGGAGTCTCTTATTGCAGCTGGAATGTTGTTCCAGATTTCTGTTCCCTTGACTGATAACACCTGCTGAATGAAAGTTGTGCGTCTATAAGATATTGCACAGTCGTCCTCTAATAGAAGCTCTTGTTCCCCGACCACTAGAACTGGACTTGGTCTTAATGAACTCACCCAGAGGAGGTGGAGCGAGTCCATTTAAGATAAATTGATTAAATCACATAAAATGCTATAAAATGTTCACTTTATGATTTCATTTGTAACTAGTGCTGTCAGGCGATTAAAAAAATTGAGAGATTAATTAATTATGATCTGTAATTAATTAATCTAATTAATCTCTTTTTAATCTCAGCTAAAAATTGCTGAGAAAAGCCTTCAACTTGAGGTATTTTCATTTAAATTCATTATTACATTATTATTATTACATATAAACTATGAACACTCTAGAGCCACATCAGCTCGTTTGAAATTATAATGTGTTTAATGCTGATTTGCGCAAGTCTCACAGAAACGAAACTTAAAAAACCGCATGGCTAATTTGCATAAACTAAGCGAGAAAAAAAAAAATGCTCTTGTGTCGCTGATGCGGTTCAGCTTCTGTGGGACTGAAGGACACGACTCAGTGGAATATGAGTGTTGTTTCTGTGACAGAGTGTTGAAGGTGAAGGTGAGTCTGTTCTGTGTTTGTGTCGTGATGTTTTCAGACGTGTGCAGCTTTATCACAGATGCGGCGAGAACGAGAATGAAAATCACAATTGTTTGCGGGAGCGATGTGTTATTGTCCCTACAACACATAAAAACAGATTTTATAATAAGGCAACTCGCGTACAGAAACAGTAAAGTTAGAGATTAAAAATGAGATTAACGCGATTAAAAAACATAACGCGCTAAATATGACTGTAATTAATTAATCGCAATTAACGCGATAATTTGACACCCCTATTTGTAGCTTACACTGGCAATGCTGACAATCATCAAAACAATAATCATCTATTTCAGAGTTACCTTGGCAGGTGAAGGTGACCTGTGCTCCCTCTGTGGCCTCCTGGTCCAGAGGAACTGCCTCAAAACGCAGGTCAGACCCCGAGAGCGTCTTTCGAACACTTCTGAGGCACAAATACAAATATTATCAGATCATATTTAACAACTCCAGTGAAAAAAAACAAACTTAATCCTACACTGATATAACTTTTTAAATAACTTTTATTTTACCAGCTAAAACATTAAAAACTAATTTCTCTTTACAATGTTGGCACAGGTACTTAAAAGTCAAGCAAGGGACTGGCACCATCTGCTGGCCAAAAACTAAACTGGTGGGCTAGAGTGAGAAATCCTTTATAGAAATCGTTTACAGAACTTTTCTTAATATAATTTTATAAAAAAAGATCAATAATATTATTTGCAAATGTGACAAGCTACAAAAATCTACAACCAAATCTGCAGTTTGACTAATTCAATTTGGCAATCTCAAATTAATAAAAGTAATACTGTAGTCGTGCTCTTCTATTTTCATTTAAACCTCTATAAGAAACATTCTTCTTTGCCAAACAGGTTATAAAATTGAGAATAAAATTAAAGTTAACTAAAACATTAATGGAAAAGCATGGCCCTGTACCTGTTATTGTCTGAACCACTGATTGCTACTTGAGGTGGTGTTGAAGGAGGATTCACTGCGGACTGGACCTGAGCATTGAAAATAAACATCACAATTCTTTAAAAAGCAGATTTTGCGTTACTCCACCTCTCTGGTCTTACTTTTATGGGAGCTGCAGTTTTCCTGGGGGCCACAGGGGGGAGCTGTACAGCAGGTCTGGTTCTGGAGCTGCTCTGCGGAGGCTCTTCTTTAGTGTCTGTGGGTTCTTCTGCGTGTGACTTGGAGGTTTTCATGCTGCTGTTGTCTTTCACAGTGGACTGGGGCTCAGTTCTACAAGAAAACGACAAATATTCCTGGTTTCAGAAGACATCACGACTAATAATAATATAAAATTAATCCTAAAATCCTAAAATTAATACTCAAATTAAATTAAATTAATACTCAAATGCAGATTTTTGTTGTAATACAGTGAAGTTCTTGGGTCTAGTAAATAATAGAAATGATCAGATTCCACATTTGTGAATTTGCTTCTTCAGTACTTCATAGTAACTTCTAATTATAAAGAGATTTAATCATTTCTCATTTTAATTTAATCATTTTATTTTTTTCATTTTGTTGTATGTACTCATATGACAAAATTTAAAGGTCTTACAAAGTATAAATGTGTTAATTTGTTTGGAAACACAAGTTCAATATTATTATGTTATTAATATTATTCAATCTTAAACATTGGGGTACAGTGCAAAGTGGGTTAAAGGTTAATTTTCCAAGGAAAGAGAAAAAATATATCAAATGTTGCTCCCTCCTCCACAGCTCCCAAAGTAAAAACGCCTCTTCTCACTTCCTTCTTACGCTAGAAATCATGCTTTTTTAGAGTTCAGAATTGCTGAATGACTTGCTGTTAAATTGATCAATCCAGGAGTAATTTAATGAACAACGCGAGGTGGGATCAAGTTGTGGTTTTGCAAGTCTCAAGTAAGTCTCAAGTCTTTGGCCTCAAGTCCGAGTCAAGTCCCAAGTCAAAGACAGGCAAGTCCAAGTCGAGTCTCAAGTCACTGGCTCATAAGTCCAAGTCAAGTCCAAGTCCTCTGCTTTGAGCTCCAATTACAAGTCTTTAAACCAAAAAAAGTACCAAATATAACCTAGATTTTTGCAATTTATATGACTTTTAAGCTAAATTATACTTAAATAGTTATGGTATATGAGTATTTATATAAGAGTTGTAGAAATACTAATTTTTCCTTTTTGAATGTCTTGACAACAGTGTGAATTATTATGGTCAGAATAGAAAGAATTAAGATTTAAAAATGCTTAATAACAGTTATTTTATTTATTTATTGTCTGCCCTGAAATGGAAGGATCATGTTATGTGTAGTTCCCTCTGTTTTACTGTATTATACTGTATATTACTGTAGTACATTTGAGTATCACAGTACTTCAGTTACACCCAAAGTAACAAACAGAAGTGGGAGCGACATGTTCCAGTTTGTTCCTGTAAAATTCAGCACCGCATTTACCTGTAATCATTTATCTGCACCTTTATTTAACTGTAAAGAGAAAAGTATTTTCTAAAAACATATATTTTTAGGAGTCTCCTCAAGTCACAGGGCTCAAGTCCGAGTCAAGTCCCAAGTAAATGACCTTCAAGTCCAAGTCGAGTCCCAAGTCTTAGTCCATTTTATCAAGTCAAGTCTCAAGTCCTAAAAATAGTGACTCAAGTCTGACTCAAGTCCAAGTCACGACGTGCAAGTCCACACCTCTGCTTTAAACCCTTCGTCTGCTTCAGTCGCGTCGTCACTGGAAAGGATCTCCAAAAATCACCTTAGTTTTGCTTCGCTCCTTTTCACCTTCTCTTCTTCTTTCAACGATCTCAAAAACTGACATTCTTTTGCAGCGAACCGGTCATGGATTCTTGTCTGTCATTGCAACAAACTTTGTGCTAAGTGTGTTAATTGAGTAAACGGCGTCTTGTGTATGTGGAAAGCGCGAGAAGAAACATAAATCGCGTAATCCCAGTGCGCCCGAAAGTCAGTTACGCTAGAAACGTAGGGAGTTTGGCCCCACCACGTCCACAGCTGATGGGTTACAAGGCTGCTGCGCCTCTATAATGCTAGTTTGAACTTTCATTGACAAAATAAATTCTACATACAAGCTTCAAGTGTTTTCCCACCAACTGGAAGGTCACCAGTCCAAACTATGTCCAAGAATCTTATTGTGAATATAGCTGACAATCATTTCCAAATCCTGCCCAATTACTGTGCAAGTGTTTTGTTATGCCAAATATAAATAATAAATAATAAATAAAATAACAATACCAGAAAAAAAATAAGTGACTTACTTTGTTGATTCACTTAAAGAAGCTGTAAAAAAAACCAAAACAATGAAAGTTACCCGACAATTCCAACGATTATCACATCTGAAAATGAAGCGTGTGATTGGTGGATCACCCTGGACGCTGAGCGGAGCCGTTGCCGTGGTCGCCCCGGCGCTGTTACTGACCACGCAGGTGTAGCACCCGCCGTCCTCCGCACACACTTCCTTTATCTCCAGGAAGTGAAGACCAGAGCGCTCGAACATGGAGACCCGCCCACCCGCCTCAAGCGCCGCCTCATCCTGACAAAAACACAGATCAGTGAAAATTAACCTGAAGAGAAAGTATAGACCTAATATATTTAATTATAATTTTGTGACCCTTATTACCCAAAATTGAGTCTTGTGAGCTTTAATCTATTTTATAATCCTCAAAAACATACTTCTTTCGTTTTGTTTCATTCACACGTTTGAGTACTGCCATACAAAGGTAAAAGATCTTCACTCTCCAGAGAAAAATGACTTCATAGTTTGTGTTGTCCAGACAAAAGTATAACAGGTAGGGCTTCCAAAATTTGACAAATAGTTGCTATGAAGAAATGTCGGTATGTAAAAAATATTGAGCTCAAAATTTACCTTATTTGTCAGTTCCTGTACTCGGCCTTTTTATCATGAGCCAAAAAAAAGGAGTCGTGCAAAAGGCAAAAGGCAGAAACTAACATGATCATTATTTGCTTGATTTTCTCCAGACTTCCATCCATTATAAGAAAACACTTCACCAAAGTCGAGTCATCATGGTGTTTGTTTGAAATTATACAGAAGAGCTTTGGATTTCCTGTTTAGTGTTGATCAGGATCGTGCGGCGACACTTACACAGTTAAACAGTCTGACACAAGTGACTTTGCAGAATAGTGTGTACAGTATGAATAAATACACAAAATACTGTCACATTAAAGATCATTTAAGTATCATTATTTATTTAATGTGTTAAGAGCCTATGCCAAGGCCACAACAACAAGAATGAGGCGAGAGGTTGGATTTTAAAATAAAACATATTTATGAACTAAATCACAAACAAAACATACACTGTTACTGCCTTTTGCTTTTGCACGACTCCTTATTTTTGGCTCATGATACTAAGGCAGAGAACAGGAACTGACAAATAAAGAGTCAAAGGTCAATTTTGAGCTCAATATTTTTCACGATATTTATTCACATGATAAAGGAGGTCTCAAATACTGCACCCCCAAAACGACATCAACCAATTGTTTATTGTTGTTTATTGTTGTCTGTCTACATCTCCAAAGCTCAAAATGCTCTGTTCTTTTATTTTTATTTATTTATTTTATAGGGACAGTGCATATTAATGAACATCTACGGCACTGCAGTGTAAATATGCCAGATTATAGCAAAAATGCTCATGTCCATCTGTCGTCCCCAGGCAGGTAACACCACAAATTTAACTAGAAAAGCACTCAGAGAGCGCAGACCTCCGCCAAGGACTACCCCCATTTTTTATATAAATTGCGATAAAATCAGTCTTCTGGATCAGATCCGGATCAGCCTTTGGAATATGAAAGAGGATCCCATTGTCCATCCCTGAGTCAAATTTCATGGGGTTTGGTCAATAATTAACCGAGATATTGAGAAACTAAATTTTTGGCCCCATTTACCACAATGTTAACTAAAATTTCAAAGAGATCCAGAATCCAGGATTTCTTCCGGATCACCCCCAAAATGAAATCAGTTCTTCCTTTTCAAATCCTGAAAATTTCATCAAAATCGGTCCATAACTTTTTGAGTTATGTTGCTAACAGACAAACAAACAAACAAACAAACAAACAAACAGACAAACGCCGGCAAAAACATAACCTCCTTGGCGGAAGTAACAAGGACTAAACCAGGACTAAAACCAGGTCTAAATCAGGACTAAACCAGGAATAAACCAGGACTAAAACAGGATTTAACAGGACTAAACCATGCCGTGCGGACCGTGTTTCCTCCTCTTCTATCAATAATATTTTTAATCTGGTTAAGGAAAGTCTGTGCTTTTTATTGTCTTTTAGCAGACAAAACTTCTTATGTGAAGATTTCCTCGTCTTTGCTACTTTACAGCAAATCAAATAATCCAAAGTATTCAGATTACGTTACTCACTATAAGTAATTTAATGGATTACGTTACAAACTACATTTTGGGGTATGTAATCTGTAATCTGTAAGGGAATACATTTTAAAAGTCACCTTCCCAACACTGGCAGCAGAACCATCACCCTCTTCAGCCTCTCCAACTCCTCCTCTTCACCCGTGTCTAGTCCCACGGGGGGAGACATTTTCCAAAACAAATCTACCTCACACCTCCTTACTCACCCTCGCTTGTTTGACGTTACAAGTTCCTTCCTTTTCACATTTCCAACAAATCCTGAAAATTTCATCAAAATCGGTCCATAACTTTTTGATTTATGTTGCTAACAGACAAACAAACAAACAAACAAACAAACAAACAAACAAACAAACAAACAGACAAACGCCGGCAAAAACATAACCTCCTTGGCAGAGGTAACAAAGAAAAAACAACAAAAACAAGTGACAGATCTGAAATAAAAATGTCCACAAGTCTGGTTTTCCTTTAGCAGCTGTTTCGAGTGGGATTTGAAAGTGGCCAGTGTTGGAGTCTCTCTTATTGATAGTAAGAGACGGTTCCAAAATGTAGTGCCTCTAACTGAGAGCACACATTGTCCGAATGTGATGTCACCACCTTGTGATGTCATGAAGCAGTAGTTTTCAAGTTTACAGCTATCTTTGTCCACTATATCTTGGCAATTCCAGGGCTGAAATTAGCCATCTGATTCTAGTGAAGGGGCATGGAGTTTAAAAACACAGTGGAGTACTTCCTGTATTACCACATGACATCACAAGGTGCAAGAAGAACTATAAAGAAGCCTAAATATGCAGGGTTTGTGTGTTAAACATGTGAATGAAACTCACAACTCCAGGCACATTTTAAACATTATACATTAAGAGAATAGTGAAATATTGGCTCTTTCAAAGCTTGTAGATTAGAAAAGGGACACAGGAGTGCACATATTCTGAACAAAAAGTTACAATAATTGAAACCATGATTATAAATTTGATTAATTTGATTAACTGAGCAACCCAAGTGAAAAACAAACAAACACAAGAGCTCATAAACTCGTCTCACCCGTTGCCATGAGACCTGTGGCTGGGGCCGTCCTGTGATTTTGGCTGAAAACTTGACGGTTTGTCCCGCTTTGGCACAGATCCGACCGGGTTTGGTGATGAAGCGCGGTGGGCTCTCTCCCCAAATACCGGCTCCGCTCTGCACCGCCGAGACCCCCGAGCGACACCTGCAAACACAGAACCAGGAGACTCATTTAGCTGTGTGTGTGGAATCTTCTGCTCATTTGCACATCTGTGACACTGTTCAGGACATTACGCCTCATAAATCAGATTTGTCAAAACAAGAACTAAACAGATATTACATACAAGGGTGGAAATAGAATCAGACTCAGACAAACTTTATTGATGCACATGGGAAATTCCTGGTACACATCACAATATATTATAATAAGAAAGAGGGGGAAAAAAAAAAACTGTTCGGAACATACTTCTGTTTTGAGGTCACATTTCGGTTCATTTTCAGTACAGTATGGGAACAAAATACAAAACCATTTGCTTGTTGTTTATTTATGTGTTAAACCAACAATTTGTGCTGCTTGGTAATAGTAATAAGTTAAATAAAATATTCTCAAATAAGCATCAAATGTATGAAATATTATTAAAAAAATAAAACCTTTCAAAAAGTAAAGTGCACCACTAACAGTTCCAGGATGAAGTTTTACTCAATCTTCATATTTGTGGCCATGCGGGCGAAAGGTGAAAGTGAGAAAGTGAGGACTGTGGCACAATGACAGTAGTTTTGTGAGGATTCACGTGGTTCGGAGGGATATAGTCAAAGCGGGGGGCAATTGTTGTCAAGGTGGCCGCCCTAACTATAAAGCACTGCGGGAAACACTGCCCCAACCACACATGAGTTCCCTCATGAATATTACAGAGGCAAGTCTTCTGTGTAGCTGCACATGTGGTGGTGGAATGTAAACACACATAAATTGTGGAAATTCACTCAGCACAGCCCTGCACAGAACCCAGCGTCCTGTATCGAAACAGTTCTGCACAAATACATGTACCATTATACCCCTACTAATAATAAATTATAAACACCAGTTTACACCAATTCCAAAACACCTCCTGCTATATATATATATATATATATATATAATTTAGAAACAGCATAACTTAAAATGCCTGCTGAAGAATCAATTCCCAAACACCCATCTTGCCTATTATGAATGTATGTGCACGTAAGTGGTAAGTGGAAATCTGAGAGGCACAGTTGCTTCGATTAGTGTTGAGGCAATAAATGAGGTGCTTTAAAAGTATAAGGTGTTTTTCTTACTGTTTGACGCTCATTTGCTCATAATCTCTGGAACTTCAACTGATTAGAGCAGTTGTAAAGATAGCAACTTGGTATGTACGTTACGTTATATACCTTTCTCAAAGCTAAATGAGTAAATTAGAGATGGGAAATGCATGCCAGCAAAATGAATATTACCATTTTCCTAAAAACAGATCATGATTCACATAAACTTGTCTTTATATTGTCTTTATATAAGTGTCTTTATATTACAATGACAATTCTTGTCAAAGTTCACAATTGATTGTAGTCAGTTAAATCCACCTGTCACTCACTCAAAACAGACAATTTATTAACCAAGAATGAGATCACAATTCAATTTTTATCACCATATTGTCCCTAATGTAAATCCAGTAATGACTATGTAATAGGAAAGTGAGCTATAACTGCATGGTTTTGAGTTAGAGGAATTTACACAGACACGGGGGAGAACACGCAAACTCCACACAGCACAAACTCGGAACTCGAAACTACAACCTTGGACCAATGATTAACCAGCTTTTCTGTGACCTCTTTCCTGCCCCAACCACAGCAACTGTTAAACTGTTGACATCTCCAGAGACACATGCTTTCACTATCATCCTCCCCGCAGCCCAGTGAGCCGTGAGAGGACATGTTTATGATGAGCCTGCAGGACGGACACTCCTGTGAATATGTGAAAACCATTAGCGGTGAACAGTAGCAGCGGCTCGGACCGGAGAGGCCGTATAATAATGAACTGGAAATTCACTTAGAGAAGGGAGAGACCGATTTACTGCCGCGCTCATCTGCCGGAGCGAGGTTAAGGACCTGGCAGGTGGAGAGGCACCTGTCAAAATGCCTGTACTAGATTTTTTTTGTGCATGTATTTGAGCAAAGTTTGTCTTGGCTCAGTGCAGACACAGTATATTGTATAACTCTAAGCTCTTATGGTAGAAATGAGAGACTCCTGTGTGGTGTCTGCAACTATAACAATAAAAAATAAGAGACTTAATTTATATAGAGCTTTTTAAACACTCAAAGATCCTGTACAAAGAATAAAACTTGAATGCAGAACTAGAACTAAAACCAGGACTAAACCAGGACTAAAACCAGGTCTAAACCAGGTCTACACAATGTCTAAACAAGGTCTAAACCAGGACTAAAACCAGGACTAAAACCAGGTCTAAACCAGGTCTAAACCAGGTCTAAACAAGGTCTAAACAAGGTCTAAACAAGGTCTAAACAAGGTCTAAACAAGGTCTAAACAAGGTCTAAACCAGGACTAAAACCAGGTCTAAACAAGGTCTAAACCAGAACTACAATTAAAAGCAGTACCGTATTTTTCGGACTATAAGGCGCAATATCAATAATGTGGAATTCTCTCATCATTTTCATGCATAAATTGAACCGGATTATAAGGCGCATTAAGTGAAACTAACGGACGACACTTGAGACTGATTCTTAGCCCAGGTGTCCACGATCCATCGGCAGATCGTGGTGTAATTCGCCCGGCGTTGTCTCCCTGTCTTGGTGAATATGTATTATGAATGTGAATGTGAGTGGATCATTTAAATTCGTTTTTTTTTTATTTCCTATGAGCATGACTCAAGTATACATTGAGTAATAATGGTTTCAATGCAGCTTTGCGTACATTTGTTTACATTTTACAGAAGCAAAACTTAAAACCACATGGCTCATTTACACAAACTATAAGCTCTTAAAACCAGATCTCTTCTCATGCGATCATACGGTCAGTGTCGGTCAACCTTCGCGAGGCTCCTGACTACAGTAGCCGTAATGATCTGACAATCAAGCGGTGCAGCTTCGTAACTTACCAAAGTCGTACTAAAACATTTTGACAGATTTTTGAGCGCCGTGTACCACATAAAATCAATTCAAGGTCAGTAAAAACAACCAGAATTTATACATAAAGGATTATAAGATGAACTGTCAATTTATGAGAAAATTTAAGAATTTTAAGTGCACCTTATAGTCTGAAAAATACGGTACATATAAAAAGTGTTAAACTGTCCAAAAATCAGGATGTGCGTTGTTAGCATTACCAAGAGTGCAAAGGCTGTGAAAAGAGTTCATAAACATATTACGGTGAATACTTTGGATACTAGGAAGGTGTTAGGAAGTGAGAAATAACTTTGGAACAATGCAAACTGTTTAAAATGAACTAGTTCTGTTTTTTAAGTTTTTAAGATGGTAAATAATCTGTTGTAGCCCATTTAATTCCATTGCATTATTTATATATTCATTTATATAAACTGAAATGATTAACAAGTTTAACTATACTGCATTATTATACTGTTATGAGTTTTACAATACGATACACTGAATTGTAAAATACCACTTTATAAATGCATTGTTTTGCTGCTGTTAAATCGCTTGAAAAATACAACAATAAACTAAAAGAGTTAATTATTTGTGAACAAATATTGAACAAACCACTTAGACGTAATACTGTGAATCCATAAGAGTGCATATTGAAAACATTTATTTAACTATATTTTACACAATATTTTACATACATCTAATTTTACAGTTTTAGCTTGAACAAGACTTTTGAGATTTGGAAATATATGTTGTGGAACTTACCCAGTTTTAAAGGAAGAAGGGAGGCCATACTTCTTGTTGGAGTTTTCTGAGGAAGAGGAAGAATAGATTTTTAAAAAGGATGAATTGTATAAAACGTATAACTACTTAAAGCAGAACTAAGTAACTTTGAGTGATAGAGCTCCCCCTGCAGTTCCCTTATGAAAATACACTGTCAGAGAAAAGACTTCAAAGCACTTTTCCCCCTTTTCTTCTCATTTCTCATTTATTACAATAAGGCATCAGATAACAAACATATAATGAGTATCTAACAAAGAGCCAGGATTCCCCAAGAGAGCTCTCCTCAGGTCGGGGTCAGCCACACTGCAAGTCAGTTTTTCCTCACAGAGCCAGCAGGGGGAGACGAGGAGCGCTTTAAACACCCTGAAAATACATATTTAATCATCACAGGGACTTACAAACATGTTTATTAAGGTAAAAATGTTACTTAGTTCTGCTTAAATAAAAAAATTTTTTTAAAAAAGTACTTAAAGGTGAGTTGTGCAACTTTTCTAGTGGAGGGTCCTTTACCTGCTTGTCTCTATGGAGATGTTATTGCTTTGCCTGGAATGTTCCATGGTGTGACATTAAATGATCTATATAGTCATTACAACAATAACAGAATAATTCTCTCTTTGAATAAAGTTGCCTCTCCACTACTAAAACCAGGACTAAACAAGGTCTAAACCAGAACTAAAACCAGGACTAAAACCAGGTCTAAACCAGGACTAAAATCAGGGTTAAAACCAGGACTAAAACAGGACTAAAACCAGGTCTAAATAAGGTCTAAACCAGGACTAAAACCAGGATTAAATCCAGGTTTAAACCAGGTCTAAACCAGGACTAAAACCTGGTCTAAATAAGGTCTAAACAAGGTCTAAACCAGGTCTAAACAAGGTCCAAACAAGGTCTAAATCAGGACTAAAACCAAATCTAAACCAGGACTAAAACCAGGTTTAAACCAGGACTAAAACTAGGACTAAAACCAGGACTAAAACCAGAACTAAAACCAGGACTAAAACCAGGTCTAAACAAGGACTAAAATCAGGGCTAAAACCAGGACTAAAACCAGGTCTAACCCAGGTCTAAATCCAGGAGTAAAAAACCAGAACTAAAACCAGGTCTAAACCAGGTCTAAAACCAGGAGTAAAACCTGGTCTAAACAAGGTCTAAACAAGGTCCAAACAAGGTCTAAATCAGGACTAAAACCAGAACTAAAATCAGGACTAAAACCAAATCTAAACCAGGACTAAAACCAGGTCTAAACCAGGACTAAAACCAGGTCTAAACCAGGACTAAAACCAAGATTTAACCAGGTCTAAACCAGGATTTAACCAGGTCTAAACCAGGTTTTAACCATACTGAAGACAAGCAGGTGGCGGACCCTCTAGTTGAAAAGTTACACATTGCGCCTTTAAAGTGCATCTTATTTATACCACAGTTTAACCACCAGTGAGACACCAGTTACCTCTAATAACTTCCACATTACATGAAAAGGAAAAATCTGGTTGTATTTAGAAGAACAAGGATCTTATTGGTTTATTTACGACTGAACAGACTCACATCACATGCACCTTCACTGCGATGACAAAGCGCGGAGCTCAAACGCAGCTGTGTTACAACCAATTGGGGAAAAACAACACTATAAATAAAAGTTAAAGGCTATGTACACACTGAGATTTTCCAAAAGGTTATACAGGGAGACTGGAGTGGAAAAAGAAATCGGAGAGGCAAATTCCACATGACAACGCCGGCTATGTTTAGATGCACTTCAAAGTCCGATCATTATCTGATTTCTGGAGTTATCAGGTTATTGGAATGTCAGGTAAACAGTTACATCTGATGGGAGGAATCGGATTTCTTTCGGAGCGTTCATATGCAGGTTTAAATTGCTCAGTCTTTTTCACTGATTTGATTATTTGATTGATTATTTATTTTATTTCGGTCACAGGTATATCTTGACATTAATTCACAGTCATATTTAGTCATATTTAACATACACAGACAGAAAAGGTGCAGGCTGAAGCTTAAGCTTTTTATGCCTTTACCCTTTATTCCTTTATCAGAGCGTCATCTTGACACCAGTTCATCTTCATAAATACAGCAAGAGAAAACAAACAAATCAGAAACAAACTGACACATTTTTTTTTTAACTTACATGTTTTTTTCAAGACATGACTTTATAGCACCTACATGTTTGGATTGAAGATACTTTTAGGGCTAAATATGAAATGTGAAAAGTCCCTCAGTCGTCCAGGTAGAAACCATGGCAAAGGAGAATTTCAATTTGTCAACTGGACAAAGTTTATTTGGTCGACTACATTTCTCAGCTCATCCAAGCTGCTGAAGAAGAACTGAGAGAAACGTATTCGCCACTAAATATGAAACATTAATCCTTTTCCACTCACCTTATGTTTTGGTATTATAATTTTTTAACATTCAAAATTCTGTTAAACAAAAGGCGCAGACGTTTGGAAATAATCATAATATCCTAATAAGACCTTAACACAACACTGTAGTTGCATGAAAGAGATACTAAAATTCCATGACTTTTCCCAAACTTTCATTGAATTTACAAAATTCAATGACTTTTCCAGGCCTAGAAAATGGCATTTTCAATTTCCATAACTTTTCCAGGACTTCCATGACTGTGGGAACCCTACTGATAACAATAAGCATTCGAATAGGGCCTGGGAGAGATCACTAGATTACTCAAACATGTATGGATGACATTTAAAACTTCTTCAGGCTTGTTGTTTGCAAAATACCTCCTCTTTAATATTACCTTTAACCACTTCTAATATAGGCCTGTTATGACTCGAAGGCCAGCACATTTAAAAGGACACAGGGGTCAAGAGTTAGCGTTTCATTTCTTTTATTTTTGATCTTGTTTTCTCATTTGTTCTTTTAACCATTTCAAAGAAATTTAAAAACCCTCCTGTGCCCACAAAAAAAAAAAAAAAAAAAAGTAGTAATGAACAAAACGGTGGACCTGATGAGTTGGCCAAACAGAACAAGTAAAAACAGGACAGCCGGTCTCACCAGGTCAAAACAAAAGGCTAACAGACTATAAATACAGGACAGGCAGCCGTATTTACAGCTTCTGCACAGCCACGCCAAAATAAACCATAAAAAAAGAGTTAAGCAAAAAACAAAACTTCCAAAAAACAAAACAAAATAACTGATAGTTTAACTCGGTGCGTAACAAGGCCATAGGACCAAACTAAGCCTACATCAGGACTGAACTGGGATTAAAGGTCCTATATTACCTCAAATTAACTCTTTAGCTTCAGCTTTAAGACAAGTTATAATGTTGTTACCTTCTAAAAACAGACCTGGAGTTGTGTTTTGTTTCATTCACACGTGTCTCAGTAATCCTGCTTTATTAGTCTGTCTACATCTCCAAAACTCAAAATGCTTTGTTCTACCTTGTGATGTCATGAAGTGGCAGTTTTCAAGTTAACAGCTCCTTTTACCTTTAGTTCAGTAGAGATTGGTAATTGGGCTGAAATCATCCAAATGATTCTAAAACACAGTGGAACACTTCCTGTATTACCACATGACAAGGTGTGTTTTCTGTTTGAGTGAAGAATTCAGCCTAAATACGTAGAGTTTGCGTGTTAATAAAAAATGAAACAAAACACAACTCCAGGTCTGTTTGTGATGAGGAAACAACATTTTACTATAGAATGGGGTCTGGGACAGATCGCTAGATTACTCAAACATGCATGGGTGACATCTCAAACCTCTTCAGGCTTGTTGTTTGCAAAACACTTCCTCTTTTATATTACCTTGAACAACTTCTAATATAGGCCAAAGGACCAAACTAAGCCTACATCAGGACTGAATTGGGATTAAAGGTCCTATATTACATCAACTCAACTCTTGTCAGCTTTAAGACAAGCCAATGATGTTCATTATGTCTTCTTATATACTTTAACTTCTTAGGTTCTTTTTAAAGACAATGCAGTAAAGTGTATTTACCTTGTTGACATGTTTCGGCTGCTAGCTGCTAGAAACATGTCAACAAGGTAAATACACTTTACTGCATTGTCTTTAAAAAGAACCTAAGAAGTTAAAGCTTTAAGACAAGTTATAAAGGTGTAAAAACAGACCTGGAGATGTGTTTTACTTCCTGTATTACCACATGACAAGGTGTGTTCTCTGTTCTGAACTCAGCCCACACACGCAGGGTTTGTGTGTTATACAAACAACATGAAAACACAAAATGAAACCAGAACTCCAGGTCAGTTTGGGATGAGGAAACAACATTTTACTACAGATCAGAAACTAGTGTAATCAGGAATTTTTTTTTAAAAGGACCAACCAGTCAACATACAAATAGAATATCATAGAATAAATGTGAGGAATTGCAAAGATGAAAGATTAACGAGTTACCGTCCAGCAGGATCTCCACGGTGACCTGCCGACTCCCCGCCTGATTGGTGGCTTGGCACGTGTAACAGCCCAGGTCCTCGGCAGTGACTCCGCCGACAACCAAGCTAAACAAGCCTCGCCCGCTCTGCTTGACGACGCAGCGCTCTCCCCCGATCACCGGCGTCCCGTCTTTGTACCACGTGACCTGAGGCTCGGGCTGACCGTGAACCTGGAACAGACAGACGGGACTTTGAAACCACAAGCTTTATAGTTGAGAACGTACCACAATATGAAAAATAGAAAGAGGAGACTACGTTGGTCACTAGGGGCGTAACGATATCCAAGTCTCACAGTACGATATCGTGACCGTATGAACCTCACGGGACGATATTTATTGCGATATTGTGGGAAAGCTCAAGATATGGAGAGGAAGCTCAACGATTAGGGATGTAACAATATCCAGATCTCTCTGTATGATATTTTCACGATATTTTGTGGAGGCAAAACTGCTAATATGCGACTTTTTCCTCTTCAAATGCCTTGACAAGACTTAATCAAAAGACTTAAAAGTGTTTAAAACTGTTATTTCTTCATGTAGTCTGCACTGAAATGGAGCAAAGGATCATGGTCTATGTAGTTCCTTCTGTTTTTTTTTTTTTTTTATCTATTGCTGCACCATAACTCTTAATTTAAGCAAAGAGACTTGTGATTCGATATATTGTGATGGTCCTCAATATCGTTGTGAGAACTTTGGCGATAAGATATCACGATATTTCAGTTATTGTTACATCCCTATTGGTCACTGTAAATATGTCATGTCATTTTCTGTATTGTCCGGGCGATTAGACGCGCTCTTAAGCCTCTAACCCAATCAAAAAACGACCGCACGCCCCACAATCCAGAGCGCCCTATACACGAATCCACTCCGGTGTCCCAGCACGACTTTAGTAAACTACAAAGCCGCAGCACGCACGCAAACACGCACGGAGCACACAGCGACAAACACCCACAGCCACACTCATCACTCCACGCCGACGAGGAACGGAACGAAGGAACGAACCGAAAAAGCGAGCGCAATGTGCCGCTTCTAGACACGACTGAACAACTGAGTCACTGCGAACACGCCGACAATCCAGCGGTCCCAGACACACCCTCCCTACACGCCACAACTGAACAAAGCCCAGAGTCACCGTGAACGCCACAAACAAAGTCCCACTGACCCATCACACTTTGTGTTTCCTTTAAAGTCCGGTGCGGTTTATTTGTGAAAAAAGTTTGAAAATAGACCATGTAATGACAGTGCACCTTATAATCCAGAGCGACTAATAGCCCAGAAAATACGGTACAAATAAAAATCACATCACTTTCATACTGGGCAAAGTGGGTGAAGTGTCTTGCCCGAGAACACTACAGCAGTAAACGCCGGTCCAAACAGGATTAAAACATCCAACCTACTGGAGGAACATTTTAAGGAACTGTATGAAGGTTGCGCTCGTCCAGTTTTAAACACAGTATTACAATCACAACTGAACCTCGGTTGCCAGTGTCTAAATCTGTTAATAGTGTTTCTCATTCTCATTTAGGGCTGGGTATCATTAAGAAGTTGCCGATACGATACATATCTTGATATACAGGTCACGATACTAAACATATCGCGATACAGCGGACTTTCTATTCGATACGATATAATTCAAATCAATTTGATACGGTTCAATAAAAATAAAGGTTAAATCATGGCTATGATACTAAAGGTCTTTTTTTTTTTTTTTTTTTTTTTTTTTTTTTTTTTATTAAAGACAGCAGAACATAACATTCAAAAAAAACAAAACAAACATCAACGTTTAACAATTGCAATATTCAACATAAAAACAAAAAACAAAGAAACAACCACAACACCACAACAAATACAAAAAAAAAAAAAACCCATTTCCCCCCAACCACCCACACCAACACAAAGTCAAAACAATATAAATGTGATAGTGCAACATAAATACACCGCTAGGCTCCCGAACACTGATAGACTGCGGCCAATTTATAATTGAAGTTCCTTTTGTCTCTCTTCCTTCCCTTTTTTTTTTTTTTTTTTTAAATTATAATTTTTTAAATGTATTAGTCCCTATACTCAAACTAATATTTATTTTCACCATCATCAGTTCCCCTCATTATCTTTCACCATATGTCACAATCTCAAAAAACATAACCCTAAAGGCATTTCTTTTTATTAATTATTACTGTTATTATTATCACTATTATTCCTACTATTATTTCCACTACCTTTCATCACTATTACTATTTTTATTATTATTAATTATTATTACATCCATAATACCTATTATTATCTCTACTATTAATTACAATAATTACAACAATAATATTTCATTATTATTATTATCATTATCATTGGTAGTAGTAGCAGTAGTAGTAGTGACAGTAGTAGTAGCAGTAGTAGTAGTAGTAGTAGTAGTAGTGTCAGTAGTCCCCAATAGTAGATATATGAATATTATATAGATCCCGACTTTAAATCTTTATGGCCGACATCAGTTTATATGATATATTTGCAAATATATCACAGACTAATTTTCTCCCAGGTATTTAAGAACCTCCCATCTCTTTTTATACTTTTTTTTCTCTTTGTCTGTTTCAACTGTGTAACCTTCCCAGGTTAAGTACTGATAAATATATTTTTTTAAATAATTAATATTAAGTGAGAATTGGTTTTTTGCTTTAAAAATAAAACGTTTTCCTAGGGTTATAATTAAATTGACAGGATCACTTCTATTTTCAAAATCTCCTAGTAAAGCAGAGGCTAAATCCAACTTGAAAACCAAACCCAACTCTAAACACATCTTCTCTACCTCACTCCAAAAAGAAGATACAATGTGGCAGTACCAAAACAGATGTTCAGTCGACTCTACTTCCAAACAGCAAAAACGGCATTCATTAGTATCTATCATATTCCAAATTTTTAACATTTTCCTTGTAGGCAGAAAATTGTATATTATTTTGATTTGAAAAAATCTATTTTGTACATCAATATTGGTATTGTAAATTAATTTAAAAATCCACTCCCATGGTAAAGGAGAGTCAATTATGTCCTCCCACTTTCTAAATGTATTGTAAGGGATTGTCTTTAATGAGTTATATGATAAATAAAATTTATTTATTTGTTGGTTTATTTTTATTCCTTTCATCCAAATAGATTTTTTTGTTGATGGTTTACACACTGAAAGTTTATGAAACCCTTGATTTATTTTGTTGCTTCCATTTCCTTCCCAGAGCTGTAATGATTTGATTATATGAGTGAGGTGAACAAACATTACCATATACATTTGTACATTCTTCATATTTAATGATCTTACCTTTTTCATTGGTTAGATCATTTACAAAAATAATACCCTTTTCAAACATTTTTTTCCAAAAGAAAGGTTTCCTATCTATCACAATATTTGAATTGTACCATATGATCTGTTGTAGGATGTCATCTCTTTTTTCTGGTTTATGAAATTGGAAGCGCCACCATGCATGCAGACATTCTTTTATAAAGCTAGATCTATTTCCAATCAAATTATCCACATATAGAAAGTGGGAGGGCATCAGTTGCAAAAAGGGATACAGTTTTTTGCTGCCATAGTAAGTGTTTTTTGTCCAACAAAATGCTCGTGTACCACTCTGTATTTAAATAAAGTTTTTGAACCATTGATGCTTTTAGAGAGAAACATAAAGCTTCTAAATTAAGCAGTTTAAAACCCCCACAGTTATAATCATTGTACAAAACCCCTCTCTGAATCTTCTCTGGTTTGCTATCCCAAACAAAGTCAAAGATCTTTTGTTCATAGGTTTTAAAGAAGTTTTGTGAAGGAGATGGTAATGACATAAATAGATATATAAATTGAGGAACAATAATAGAATTAATAATAGATACTTTCCCATATAAGGTCAAAAATTTCCCTTTCCATAATTGAACAATTTTATCAATTTTTTCTTAATTTTATTACTATAATTAACAGAACATAGGTCTTCAAGGTTCTCTGGGATAACAACTCCGAGTACATTTATTGGCCCATCAGTCCATACAACAGGTACTTTACTTACATCCATGGTAAACTTTGTACCTTTTAAACTGCCTATCCTCAACATTTTACACTTATTATAATTCAATTTTAGTCCAGATTGTTGGGAAAAGGATTCCAAAAGGTCCAATAGATTTTGTACATAATGAGGTTTAGGGCAAATAAGGAAGTTCGTGTCGTCAGCATACATTGATATTTTAGTTTCTATGTTGTTATTAATTAACCCTTTTATATTTTTATCCAATCTAACTTTAATAGCTAATATTTCCATTGCAATAATAAATAAGTATGGCGACAACGGACATCCTTGTTTTAGGCCTCTTAAAAGGGGTACTGACTCTGAGATGTGTCCATTATTGATAATTCTACAATTTGTTTTGTTATACAATGTTTTAATCCAATTTATTAGAGAATCACCAAAGTTAAAAAAAGAAAGACTTTTACATATAAATTCTAGGTTTATCTGATCAAATGCCTTTTCTAGATCTGCAACAAAAATTAGTCCTTTTTTATTCTCTGTATTATAATTTTCAATTATTTCCAACAGCTGTCTAATGTTATTACCTATATTTCTACCATGTAAGAAGCCAGATTGATCCTGGTGAATGATGTTGGCAAAATGGATTTAAGTCTTAGAGCTAAACATTTTTGCGAGTATTTTTGCATCATAACACTGGAGAGTAATAGGTCTCCAATTCTTTAAAATATACTGGGTTCTTTGTACTGACCATTTGATTCTTGTTTCAATAACAATGAAATGAGACCTTCTTTTTGGGAGTCAGTCAAATACCCCATTCTATATGAGTAATTAAAACTCAAGAGTAATGGTTTTCTTGATTTCTTTGAAGAATGTTTGATAATAAATTCAATAGGTATTCCATCTATTCCTGGGGTTTTCCCTTGTTGAAAGGACATGACAGCTTCAGAAAGTTCTTCCTCACTTATAAGGCCTTCACATAGATGTTTTTCTAATTCACTTAGTTTTCCATCAAATTTTTTTGGGAAGAAATCTCAGTATCAAGAGGAGTTACCTGATGTGTGAGAAAATATTTTTATAGTAATTTACGATTTCTTTTAATATTGTAGATTGTGTAGATAATATACTTCCTTTATTTGTAACTATTTTACATATATTCTTTTTAGAATGATTTTTCATTTGAAGGTTCAGAAAAAATTTTGAGCATTTTTCACCTTTTTTCATCCAGGTCGCTCTTTTAAGGTCATAGCTTTTTATTAAACTATTTTCTACCAGATCAGTTAACTCCTCCTGTTGGCCATTAGTGTGTCAAGAAGCTCATTTGTTGAATTTATATCTTGGTCTACTTTTTGTTGTAGTTCTTCAATATCCTTCTTTAATTCTAATTCCTTTATTTTAATTTTTTTTCTTTCTTTTCCATGATGAATAGGCAATAGCATGTCCCCTAAAACTACATTTAAGCGCTTCCCACACTATAAGTGGGTTTGAAGATCCTTCATTAAATTTAACAAAATCATTAATGAAGACTTTCGTTTTTTCAATAAATTCACCATCTTGGAGTAGCATTTGATTGAATTTCCAATATCCACATCCACGTATAACTTTCTTCTATTACGAAATTTAAACCTATACAGTTATGGTCTGAACGTAATTTGTCTTCTATTGATGATGTTGTAACTTTATTTATCAGGGAGAATGAAATCAGAAAATAATCAATACGGCTTGCTTGATTCTGTCTTCTCCATGTGTATCTTGTAAATTTGGGGTTTTTAAATCTCCAGATATCAGTTAAATCGAATGTATCCATAATGTTATTGATCTTTTGTAAAGACTGAGGATGGTAATTTATTGAAGTATTTCCTTTTCTATCTAATGATTTGTCTAAAGCAACATTAAAATCCCCTACTATAATCATTTCCCCCTGGTGTTCTTAATAATCTGTTACCTATCTCATCAAAAAACAAAGGTTCATCTACATTTGGCCCATACAGATTCACCAAACAAATTCCTTGTGTTTGAATTGTTAAACTAAGAATGAGCCAGCGTCCTTGCGTATCCCTTTCTATTGATCCTAATTGGAAATTTAAATGTTTCTTTACCAATATCATAACACCTTTTGAATTACTGTTGCCATGTGAAAAAAAAATAGGACCATCCCACTCTTTTTTCCATTTTTCTTCATCTGTATTTGTTGAGTGAGTTTCTTGAAGGCAAAAAATATCTTGCGGTTTACTTTTTAGCCACATAAATATGGTTTTTCTCTTTCTGTTATCTGCAAGGCCATTGCAGTTATAACTAATTATCCCAACTTCATTGTCCTTAATTCCATAAACCATGAGGCCTCAGAATGTTTACACATTTTATTAGTTCACTCATTTCCATTTCCCCTAAAATAAAGTTTCCCATAATTGAATTCTGTTGCACCCCTACACCTAATAAGAAAAACATATAACAGGGCAAACAAACATACATACAACAAAGACACACAGACATACAAGGACATACAAAAATAGACATACACACATGTACCCCCCAAAGCAAGAAAAATAATGGAGCATTCCCCATTTTATCCATTGCCCAGTCCCAAAGTAAACTGAGTAGCTCCGATCGTCAGTCCTGTCAAGTCCGTATAGTCGTTACCATAGCAATATTGTGATGACGTAATCACTATGCGACTTTGTTATTGTTCATCATGCCTGTACAGTTCACCATTCACATACAGTTTATCGACTATAAGACGGACTTTCTGCCCTTTTTGCCTAAAGGATTTCATAACTGGAACTAACTTACGTCGCTTTTCAACAACCTCGGCGGGATATTGACTTGTCATGAAGAATCGGGTGCCTTTCAACTTTTTAGACAGGGCAAGCACTTCATCTTTTCCCTTGGAGCTAGCGAACTTTACGACCATGGGTCTCGGTTTACCTTGCTCCTTTCGCTGTCCCAGTCTATGTGCCCGCTCAAATTGGATCTTCCTTGCACTTTCCTCCGTGAATCCGAGTTGCTCCTGCAGGAAAGTCCTGACGAGGGTCTCCGCCGAACCGTAAGTCTCTCCTTTTGCCTCATCTATCCCCATGATGAGCAGGTTGTCCCGCATGCTCCTGCAGCGGAGATCCAGCAGTTCCGACTTTAACTTCTCGTTTTCATTTGTCAGGCTAGTAGTTGTAAGTGTCAAACCAGCCACTTGTTTTTTTAATGTCTCTTGTTCCTTTTCCATGTCCTGTATTTGCTTGTTGTTGAACTCCACTGACTTTTTCAACTCCACGACCTCATTTTTTAGTTCGTCCAAAATGTCCAATTTTTTAAGTTGTTCAGCCATCATCTGCAACATCTTACGGTCCGCAGGGGTAAAGGTAGTTTGTTCATCCGCGTCGGAGGAAGACAATTGCTCACGAAAGCGTTTGGATCCCCCCTTTGGCATGGTGGCTAACAATGGATACCACCGGTGTCTCCTCTTCTCAAAGTACACTCGCGCGTGTGCGAAAAGTTAAATTCACGTCCACTAATCCACCGATGTGGATGTCATTCATTTAAACTGACCTTAGAACGGAGCGTTTTGGTTTTTTTTTTTAGATTAGAACATACATTGGGACTGCTGGGACGCGATCTCAGCGTGTGTTGCTCCTGGCAGCCATCTTTTTACTAAAGGTCTTTGTTACACCACTTCTTGTGTAAAGTTAATAAGAAACAGACCCATTTTAATCATCAAAGCAGTGAAAATGTCAAAAGTGTTGCATAAACGAGTTTCCTTCCACTAAAAAACAACAACAAAACTGTAGCTCTGTAACAAAATAATTTAATAAAATATACAAAAAAATACTCTTGGTGCTATATCAATACAGCAGCACACAATATCAATACAGTATCATCATATAAAATGATGCGATATATCAATATTTTGATATTTTTGCACACTCCTATTCTCAATATATGGTCTGTACTCCATTGTATTTATGTTAAAGTACTGTAATTTAGCTGTAAGTGGACAGTAAATGTGTTATAGTATCATGGCCTTGAACTCAAATGTGATTATTTTTAAGGAAATGTGATTTTACTGTGATGAAATATCAAATTTAATGAGTATATATTTGTAATGATAAAATTATTTCAAGAGACCCAGGAAGACTCGCTGATTGCGCCGCTTTCTAAGCTAATGGGATCCATATAAATAAACAAATAAAAAATAAAGTCCAGCTACAAAAGCACTGAATCATGATTGGCTGCAGGTGCTGGGGTTTAGGTAGTGAGGATTCAGATCAGAGAGAGATTTTTTTTAAGTTTAAACCAACTGGATTTCAGCTTTGAAACTGGCAACCCAAATGAGAGACTCGCGTGAGGCTCATTCTTTTTTTCATTTTTAAACTTTATTATTAGAACGTTTTAGTTATGTATATCACACATTTACATACACAAATTATTAGTATTGTGAAACAGAATAAATCATCAGATCAACCAAAAAAAAGGGAAAATGAAATGAAATGAAATAAAAATACAATAGGAGTCCATCCAGCTAGTGACATCTGCAAATATTTTTTACATTTACTTTTACATTAGGATTTTGATTGTAAGAATTCCACTTTTTCCAATACAGTTCTCCTTTATCTGAGGAGTGTTTTAAGCAAAATGTTAGCAAATGTTCCATAATCTGAATTTCATCGATTATGTCAACCCATTCTGAAACAGTAGGAGGGTTGACCTGTAGCCATTTTCGTGTGATCGCCTTCTTGCTGGCTGCATGTAGCATCTGAAGAAGGTATCTGTCCGTTTTTTTTTTGTTTTTTTTTCCAGCCCAGTTGGTATGTTTCCCAAATAAAATACATTAAAACTTTCTTCCTGTAAGAAGCTTAATGTTTTTAATAATCTCTGTCCAATAGGGGGCGATCTTGGGACACTGCCAGACAATGTGAAAATGTCCAACTGATGATTGTCTACAATTTCTCCAACAATTATCAACAGCGCACAAGAGCTGTTTTTTTCCTTCGCTTAGTTTATGCAAATGAGCCATGCAGTTTTAACTTTCATTTTTGCAAGACTTGCGCAAAGCTGCATTAAACACATTATAATGTCAAACGGGCTGATGTGGCTCTAGAGTGGTTATGTTTATATGTCGTAAAGTTGAATTTATTTATGCAGATTAGTGGTGCAGATTGTAATAATAATAATCAATCGTTAATTCTCCCAACAATAAGAAAATTTAATCGAATCCCTAGTTCTCATCGCATGTTTCCAAACATTTTCCTGGTTTGTGAAGTAAGCATGAATAGAGCCTATTATAACATAAACAGCTTGGCTATTGTAATTAAGAATAAATCAGCATTACATTTGTTATCAGTAAAAGCTCTATTGATTTGCACATATTTACCTCATCTCTGGGGACACACATAGGTTTATAAAATTTACATACAGTTCCTTTAACAACTGAGAACATGATCATTTTCCCTCTTCCGCCGTTTGACAAAAACACACATCATAACTCGTGTAACATAAAGCCGTGCGTTTAGAGGACCTGTAGAGGAAGGAGGATAAATACAGTAGTGTTCAGCAGGTGGTGTGCAGATGTGCTGATAGTTTGATGTCTTCAGCTGGACTGCAGGTCACGAACTCCAACTCCCAGAAGTCCTTTCTCACACCACTCACTTCACTGAGGCCGTTTTTGAGAAAGCATTACCTGCACCTACCACCGGCAACAGGGTAACAGCAAGCAACACCATAAATGTGACTTATAGGGACTTTTTAACTTTTTTTTGTTTTTTTTTAAGCACAATTTGTCTTGTCCCAGTACAGATATATTGCTTAAGCAGCTCTTGAGGTCAAAAAAGTCAGCTGTGTCATGTCTGGATCTAATCTGAAAGCAATTCATTGTTCAGAAATCAGGAAGTACGCTTAAGCATGCTGGGTGTTTTTACATTTACTATCAGGGTAAAAGTCTGCTTTGTAAGGCTACGTTTATATGACGAGGGTCTGAACAGAAGACGCAAAAGTGGCGTCACGTTTTCACTTTTTATTCTGCGTTTAGACGAGCGTTTTCGGGAGTAAATCTGCGTTCAGACGGTAATGCAAAAGTGTGTGGAATTCGATTGGGTATGCATGCCATCCGACATGTTTGTTTCTGTGTACTGTATGTATGTGACGTAAATGTGTACGTGACGTGAGCAGTTCTGACCAGAGTTTTGCGTCTTGGGCAGTGTACGCAACGGTCGAGCGTATTCAACTTTTCCATTCTGGAGGGCGATTTCAGATTTTTGCATTTTCAAGCCCCATAAACGCAGTCACCATCTAAACAAAAGACTCTTCCGATAAAATATCATGTCGTTTTTATCAGCAAGTGTTCTAAGAGTTGTGAAAAGTGCGTATAAACTCGTTACGGTAAATAATTAGGATGCTCAGAATGCATAAAGTAAATGAGAAATAACTTAAGATCAGGAATTCGCAAAGTTGAGTTTGGGGCCTCAGAAGCACTGCAAAGATTGTCCACACAACAAGAGTTAAAGAAAATGGAGTTTGAAATCATTTATTTGCTTAATTTACTACCTTAATCCAGCCCAACATTATAGTTTTGAACTGAGTATGCATTATTATTGGGAGACCCTGTACAATCTCCGAAAAAACGCTTTGCAGACTTTGGGAACTACTGCAAAAGTTCAGGATTCAGTTCATGGCGCACATTTTAAACATATCAAGGATTATAAATATTTGAAAGCAGACATAAATCTTAACTGCTAAACTAATACAAGAATCCCAGGTATTTCAGAACATTTGTGTATAAATGTAAACTACAAGGTTAGCATGATTTATGAGATCGTTTGCTGTTGGAAGAGGATATTATATGAGGAAACATAGTATTGTGCAAAATGAACTGTTTAGGGCTCCAAACTCCCTCCACTGCTCTGTACTCACTTCGTTCTCCAATTTTATTTGTTTAAATCAGTGATACACACAAGATTTGGCAGCATTGCGTAGCTATTTTGGCACAAATTTAAAAAAAATAAAGAAAAAACTACTTGCTAGAGTGATGTGCAGCTATCCATAAGAGACGTTTATGGCGATGTAGCGTAAAAAGGCAGATGGGAATCGGCTCTTAATACCTCATTGACCTCCACAGTTTTCCTGCTCGGAAATCAGCAGATTTATTTCTACAATTAAGTCATTTTTAGATCAGTATTGTTATTAAAACTGTCCAAAACACAACATAATGATCCACGGGTGTCATGGATTATAGCAAACAAAAGCAAACAAAAGCACGATAATCTTCCTTAAGTAATTCCAGACCATTCAAATCCCTGAACATTTTTCATAGTATTTTAACTACAATAGAGTTATACTGAGAAATACTATAGCAATACTTTAAATGTTTTTTTTTTTTTTTACTTTAATAACTAAACATTGTTTGTTGGATTGAATATTTATCATAATGGCTTGTAGGACTGCTACTTGACTCCATGGAGATATTATTGCTTTGCCTAGAATGTTCTAGCCAGATTCATCATCCGGTTTCACTTCGTGGAAACCGTCTGACTTCGCAGCTTTAGGATTAATTCGCTCGATGGTAGGCAGGTACTTTTTTTTTATTTAACATACCGCTCCTATTTGGTCGTGATGTACATAATGCAACAAATCCCTTAGGAAGAAGGACAATAACGTTTTTCCCCTTGATAAAATTCACCAAACATTCTCTTTGTTCCGGCTTTAAATCCTTGATCTCGGGAATTGTTGCCAACACAGAATGTCTGGCTTCATCTACATCCATCTTGATGCTTTGTTTACTGTTGTGCTGTTCAACAAAAGGGACACAGACAGGCGCTTGAGTTTGACGTCACTGCTTCACAGCTCTTCGCTGATTGGCCAGTGCACGGCCTACAACTTCTGGGGTTCTTGCAAACGTCTAGTGCAGGCATGTCCATACTATGGCCTGGGGGCCAAATGCGGCCCTCAGACAAATTTTTCTTGGCCCTCAGGAGTCCAGGAGAATTGGCCCAAATTACCGTGCATCAACGAAAAATTTACTTTTTATTGCAAGTTTTTTGAAAATCTACCTTGATAAAGCCAATATTTAATATTTAGTGTGTAGTTTTGAGGATCTTAGTGTGTATAAAGACTGATGGCTCATTTTAACGTGTTAAACATGCAGATATTTTAATTATTCACTGTTATGAGCACCAGTATACAGCCCTTGATCGGCCCTCTGCTTCGTCTGTGTTTAGACATGTGGCCCTTGATGAAAAAAGTTTGGACACCCCTGGTCTAGTGTATTCCGATTCTTGACCTAGTCACTGGAGAGAAATTAAATTGAGTAGAGGCACTAGGTGGCACCAGCCTGGCTAGGAATGTTCTACAGTATAGAATTAAATTGCTATGGAAACCATCAGGTCCCAAGGAATAAAAAAAACTGCAATTGAATACATCCAAGATTCCAGGCAAAGCAGTTTCATGCAGGAGAAGAGCAGATGGTGGGCCATGGAACCAGAAAAGTGACATAATGCACCTTTAATTACAGAAATATTTCTCAGTTCTAATAAAAATATCACATCTGATTTACTACAGCTCCTCTCCAAATCCCTTTTTATTTGAGGGAATGTGCTTAAGAAGGTACAGATGGTGCGTTCGGGGTGCGTGGGAGAAAGGGAACACCTCCTGAGCACCCCTAAAGCGCTTGTGTGAATTCCTGAGTGTGTCCATGTTTTGTGTTAGCCTGATCTGTGGTCCACTGCTTCTCATCAGAACACAGCTGCCAACAAGATCTGAGTTTAAGTTAATCCTGCGTTCACCGTCTCTGTATCTGCTCCAGCTTCGACCAAGCGAAATATTCAAGGCAACCGATACTGGAAATAAGGATGTTTTCAGCTTTGATGGGCCCCTGCGTGACTCTGCTATGAAACTGAGAAATTCTGTTCTGCTTAGATTATCAACGTCCATCATCAATCTGACATGTAGCTACAAGACTTCACTGGTTAAAGGGACCGTCAAGAGCCTGCACTCTTTCAGACGAAACCTACTTTTTTTTTTTTCATTCTCAGTGCTGCACAGTATTTTCCGAGCTATTAGACACGCTCTTAAGCCTCAAACCCCATCAAAAAACGACCGAACGCCCCACAATCCAGAGCGCCCCATACACAAATCCACTCGAGTGTCCCAGCATGACTTCAGTAAACTACAAAGCCGCACAACCTGCAGAACACATAAACACACACGGAGCAGACAGCAACCACGCAGCAAAAAACACCCACAGACACACTCATCACTCCACGCCGACGAGGAACGGAAAGGAGGAACGAACCGAAAAAAGCGAGTGCAATGTGCCGCTTCTAGACACAACTGGACAACTGAGTCACTGTGAACACGCCGACAATCCAGCGGTTCCAGACAGCACCCTCCCTACACGCCACAACTGAACAAAGCCCAGAGTCACCCTGAACGCCACAAACAAAGTCCCACTGACCCATCCAACTGTTGTGTTTTGTTTAAAGTCCGGTGAGGTTTATTTGTGAAAAAAGTTTGAAAATAGACAATTTAATAACAGTGCGTCTTATAATCCAGAGCGCCTAATAGCCCGGAAAATACGGTATTTTTTGGACAATAAGGAGCATTAAGCAAAACAAACGGACGATCGTAGTGTAATTCACCCTCCCTGTCTTGGTGAATGTGTATTGTGAATGTGGGTGGATAATTTAAGTTTGTTTTTTTATTTCCTATGAGGAGGAGTAATAATGTGTTTAATGCAGTTTATGTTTTTACAGTAATGAAACTTAAAAACACATGGCCCATTTGCATAAAAAAAAGCATTACCCTTCCAAATCGGTTTTACAAGGAAGTTGCCAAGCAACACGTGTGACACGCCCCTTTTCCTGGGACGGCGCGACTCAGACCTCAGGTAGCGGAAAAAAGTAGACCGAGTAAGGATTCCGAGTCAGAATCCAATGTGGCTCCGCCCACTGTGATGTGTAAATATGAAGTGTTTTCATTGTGTTTGGACACTTTGGTGGTTTAAATGACAATCACTGCCTGTGGGTCTGGTGTTGTGGTGAGGTTACACGCTACTCTCAGAGTGCGACACACAAAACATAATAATACGCCTCAAGCTCGGACGTGACGTTAAATCCACGGTCCAAGTGGGAATCGGAAGATAATCAAACGCAGGTAACTCTGCGAGGTTCCTGACTACAGCAGCCCTAATGCTCCAACAATCCATCAAGTGGTGCGGCTTCGTAGTTTACCAAAGTCATACCAAAACATTTTAACAGATTTTTGAGTGCCGTGTACCACATAAAATCAGTTCGAGGTCAGTAAGCACAACCAGAATTAATATATAAGGTGCACCGGATTAATGATTTTTGAGAAAATTCAAGGATTTTAAGTGCGCCTTATAGTCAAAAAAATATGATATATGGAAAAGCCATGTCTCATGTGAAAGCTCAGAACCTCCAGAATTTCAGCATTGAAACTGGCACCTAATTATTTTAGACCAAATTAAATCTAGGCACCCTAAAGAAGTGAAAATCGCAAGAGGAAAAGTATAGTTAAAAGGCCTTTATTTAGACGGCCAGAGCCAACATGTTTCGACCATGACTGGCCTTCATCAGGGATTACTGGCACCTAATTACTTTATTGTTCCATCCATTCTTTTTTTTTTTATTGTATTTTTTTTGTTTTTTTACATTAGACGATACTATAATTTGGCATACTTCCAAAGAAGCCAGTATTTTATAGTTAATAGGTTCATAACATAAGAAAATCTGAACTGCATGGGCATGTTTTGTGATCTCACCTTGCCCTCCAGCCGGGCGTCTCCTCCCAGAGCGACCCGGACGTTTCGAGGCGGCAGGACGAAGGCCGGGGGCTGGCTGCCATGGGGACCGCCTCCTGTCACCGTGGAGACCGCAGAGGAGGCGGAGGCAAGGCGCGTGCCGCTCATAGCACTGTCAGAGAGAGACGACCACAAACAATATGTCAACACATTAATAAAACAAAACAGCAGAATAAAATAGATAATGTTACAGCCCCCAAGTCTCCAGTTCACTGACTTGTTTTGTGTGTGTTTTAATTTCTTCAGCTGTCCCTCCTGATTTCTGCTGTGAGAGTCCTGGTCCCTGATTGGTTGGGCACTTCTACACTCGGCCAATCCTGCCTCACCTTTAGCCGCATCCCCCTATTTAAGATTTAAGAGGATCCCCAACATGCATTCAGGGCTTTCACTTGAACAGCCACGTAGTTCTGTGTCTCTCATGTCACTCTATGGTTTATTTCTGTGATTATGACTTTGGGTTTTCGAGACACTCATGCCTTTTGTTTACATGTCTCTAGTTTTGTCGTCTCTTGATTTTATGTGACTTTGTATGAGACACTCAAAGTCAAACATGACCTTTGTATGTTTTTAAATTTAATCTTGTGTTGCAGTCCTTTTGGTTCATTTCTGTACAATTAGTTTGCTTTGGAAGCTTTAGGTACATATTTTAGCATGTTTTGTTAATTTAACCTTAAATTATTACTTTATTTATACAATTTTTCCATCTTGGTTTCTGCTACGTCCCTTTTCCTGGCAGAGTTGGGTCATAACAAATACATCATTATAAAATGTACAACTTGTATATTATTTGTCTTTTTTAAAGTAATAAAAAATTGTCATTCTACATAGGGTATGTTTTATGTCAGAAAAAAGAAAAGTGAAATATATTTGTGATTGAAAGCAGGATTGTCAAAAGTATTTGTACTTACTAAATGCTAAAACTAGTACAGATATTTGATACTGATAAGGAAAAGCATACAGTCAGGCTCAGGTTATAAAAACTATGGAACCTACCTGGACCAGAGAGGGATTACACGGATATAAGGCCACAGAGTAATATATTAAAAAAAAAAAAAAGGTACTACGATTTAATATCGAATAATACCTCCTGTTAAGGTTAATATAAAAATTGTGCTGTCTCAAATAAATAAATAAATAAATAAATAAAATTACATTCTACTGTCTAAAATTTTTTTTTAATTAATTCATTTATTTATTTTTATTAAAATTATTACTATCTTCGGAATCAGAATCTATTACTATTATTGGAATCTGTATTAAGAAATGAGTCTATTACGAGTTTGAAATTTTAGTATCATGACAACACTAACAGAGTACCCACAAGTACACTGATAAAACTTCACCTTTCCAGAACAGTTTTTGAAAGGTCTAGAGCAGGCATGTCCAAACTATGGCCCGGGGGCCAAATGCGGCCCTCAGACAAATTTTTCTTGGCCCTCAGACTTCCAGGTGAATTGGCCCAAATTACCTTGCGTCAATTTAAAAAATATTTTTTTACGGCAGGTTTTTTGAGAATCTACCTTGATAAAGCTAATATTTAATATTCAGTGTGTGGTTTTAAGGAACTTAGCATGAATAAAGACTTATGGCTCATTCTAACATGATAAATATGCACACATTCCAATTATTCCCTGTACTGAACATCAGTCTATGGCCCTTGATCGGCCGTCTGCTTCATCTGTGTTTAGATATGCGGCCCTTGATGAAAAAGGTTTGGACACCCCTGGTCTAGGTATAGCAGAAGTAGTATAAAAGACCCTTGTAATATGACTATGACTAAATATTCATTTGGGTAAAATATTAAAAAGAACATTTTATTCTGACTTAAAAAAAATATGTATTATTATCATTGTGGTATAAAAGTCTGTATTGAGCATCTCCCTTGGTGTCAAAATAAGTTCAAAGGAAAAACGGGGTGAATGAGATGGTCAGTGAACACATCATCTTGTGACCGTCTGCACATGCATGGACTTAGAGAAAACTCACTAGGTTTAATCTCTTTAAAACATGACATGTTGTCAACTTGTAGATTTACTCACATTATTTCTCCAAACTCAATATTAATAAGATGATGTCTGAAAACCTAAAAAGTGTACTGTCCACCTCTGTGTGCTGCACATTGTCAGACAAACCATATATAGATATAGATATAGAATATTCAAAATAATTTGTCAAAAGACATTATAAATATAAAAATACTGTTGTAAATAAAATAAAAAATTGAGGGGGAAATTTATACTAACATTCAGACAAATAATCAAAAAAAAAAAATAAAAATCTGCCATGTCTAATTAATTTCTATTTATCAGTGATCATCTTGGGTCTTTTATGTCGAGGTTTATATGAAAGATCTGCAGCCAATCCAAAGCATGTGGTTAAGAACAGAGTTCAGACTCAGGAAATTTGACTTTTTGTGTTAAATGGCATCGCCTGTTTTAGATTAGTCATACTTTATTATCCAAAAGGGAATTCATTTCAGGCAGCACAACACATAATAACAATAACATCAATTTAATTAATACGCAGTGAAGCGTTATATAGCTGTATGTTACACCATGTTCAAGAAAACCATTTAAAGAGTTTGAGTGAAAAAGAAAAAAATTTGATCATGCAAAATGAAGCAAAAAAAAAAAAAAAAAAGAAATCTTGATTACTTTTATCATATCACGCAGCCCTATTTGCAAACATTTATTTTTTGTTCTTTGTAATTGTTATTTGAAACTGGGTAATGCTCCAAAAATGCACCTTTTCCTGCTAAATAAGGCCCTGGTGGTGTGTATTTGCTGGGCTCTGGTTGGTGTCATGATGTAATTCTGCATAAACAGATACTTCTCTCTTATCGCCACATGTTTTCACAGCAAACAGAACATGTCGCCTTCCTCTGGCTGCCCTCCTGCCAGTGCCTTATACGGACTCGAATAATACCGCTGATCTGATGTGATTTCAGTGCTTTTACATCTCACATGGCATTATTGAGATGGTTTGGTGCAGGGTCAAGGCATGTGCAGAGTTTCACGGTTCGCAGCGGTTTACAGAGCGTCTCCAGAGCGTACAGGAATGTGCAGTAGAGGTATATAGTCCTTTACAAAATGTATTTCAATTTGATTCAATTCTGTTTAATCTTGAATGCAATTAGCAAATCACTACAGCTGCAATTTTCTACCATAAATTCCTCTAAAACTAAATATTTTGTCTTGCGCATAAACCTGCTAACCCTGTAGTTTCAGTTTGTACAATCAGTTTCTGAAATATGATTCTTGTATTAATCAACAATTGTGATGCTTGTGAGGAAAAAAAGAAAAAAAGAAATAAATAGATGTATCTAGCATTTAGTCCAATTTGCAATTTCTTCTGGATTTAGGAAGTATTATTAATTTTCGTTTAAATAGTATGTAAGATTCTGGAAGTGGCACGATTTGATGGAAATACGAAGTTAAACCCAAACTTCACAACATTCCCCTATGAAGATAAACATTATATAAAATGTGTTGATTAGCAAATAGGTGGCTAGCACTTTTTAAGGGGAGTTTGCATGTTTTCCCTGGGTCTGGGTGGGTTTCTTCTGGCATTCCGCTTTTCCATGCACAATAACTAAAATCCTCAAGCTAAGACAGTCCTAACTAAGAGTACCCTAAGATCTGGACATGGGTCACTGGCAACATTGAAGAATACCGTATTTTCCGGGTTATTAGGCGAGTTCTTAAGCCTCTAACCGCATCAAAAAATGACCGCGCGCCCACAATCCAGAGCGCCCTATACACGAATCCACTCGGGTGTCCCAGCACGACTTCAGTAAACTACAAAGCCGCACCACCCGCAGCGCACGCAAACACACGGAGCAGACGGCGACCGCGCAGCGAAAAACACCCGCAGACACACTCATCACTCCACGCCGACGAGGAACGGAACGGAGGAACGAACCGAAAAACGAGTGCAATGTGCCTTTCTGAGTCACTGCGAACACGCCGACAATCCAGTGGTTCCAGACAGCACCCTCCCCACGCACCACAACTGAACAAAGCCCAGAGTTACCGTGAACACAACAAACAAAGTCCCACTGACCCATCCAACTGTTGTGTTTCATTTAAAGTCCGGTGCGGTTTATTTGTGAAAAAAGTTAAAAAATAGACCATTTAATGACAGTGCGTCTTATAATCCAGAGCACCTAATAGCCCAGAAAATATGGTAGGTCAAATGCAGAGGTCAAATTTCCCAACAAGGACAATAAAGTTTTACAGCACCTGGGAATTTTCAGTTTTGAGACCACAGAAGAATCTCACCTATTGTGCATGTTTATTAGCCAAGATGGCGCCACCTAGTGCCTCTGCTCAATTTCATTTCTCTCCAGCGAGTAGATATCGGAATACACTAGACCAGGAGTGTCAAACTCATTTTGGTCCGGGGGCCGTATCCAACTCACTTTGATCCCAAAGGGGCCGGATCAGAAAACTCATGTCATATAAACCCCAAAAATAACAATAAGTTCAAATATTTGTGCAGACAGAACAGAATCTTTTTTAATTGATGAACTCTTTCTTTTACAAAATACTATAATATCATGAACAACCTGAAACTTTAAGAAAAATGCAATTTCAACACAATGTTTTAACATGAACTTGTATGCAAATAGTAGTAAGTCAATTTTTCTTGGGAAATCCTGCACTTGGCTCCACTTTTCTCATTTTTTACATTTTGCTGATGAGGGTGTCATGGTCAACAGTCAAAACGATCGTCCTTTAAGAGCGTTTGTAAAGAGCCAAGTCTTCATTTGTGCTGCTCTGGTGGGAGGGGCCACGCACAGAGGCGCTGGAGAGGCTGCTATGATAAACACCGCAGAAAATTACCAATATTTTTATAGAAAATATCATTCAAATATTTTAGTAGAAAATCAGCTGAGGGCCAGATTAAAGGTCTTGGAGGGCCAGATCTGGTCCCCGGGCCGTATGTTTGACACCTGTGCACTAGACGGTTCGCAAAAACCCCGGAAGTGTGAGTTCAGGCACCAGCCAATCAGCAAAGAGATATACATTAAGTGTTGGTAACGATTCCCGAGATTGAAGATTTAAAGCTGGAACAAAGAGAATATTTGGTTAATTTTATCAAGGGGAAAGACGTTATTGCTCGTCTTCGTACAGGATTTGGGAAAAGCTACCAGACCAAATAGCAGCGACTGGATTAATTTAAAAAAATATCCTGCGAGGTCAGACGGGTTCTACAAAGTGAAACCAGCTGATGAATCAGACTACATGCTTATAATCTAAAATATGAAGACAATGATTTCCATAAATCTGAGGCGATCAACAGTCTGTGACGACAGCGTACAGGTGCTCACAGACGTTCCAGAGACACAATATTAGTCAGTAATACCTGGCAGGAGGATGGGGGGAAAAAAAGAGAGAATATGTCGACTTCACATGGAAACTGAGGCACCAAGGTCAACCCGGGGACAACAGGCTGTGAGGATAAACCAGTACTAGAAGCTCAGTCATTCTTAGTAATATATTTATTATTGTGAAAAGTGAGACTAAAACAAGAATGTACACGCCTCAACGAGTGACAGCGTGTCGCCAGTGAAGAGACATAATCCGTCTTTTATAAACATGTGAAAAAACTAAATAAACAACGCATTGTGTGGAGTTTCTGAAGCGTACAATTAAAAAAAATGTAACATGATATATAGCTGTTAATTTGTGCAAAAAGAGCTTGAATTCATCGCATCAGAACTCTGTATTTTATGGATGAAACAAAGTCAGCTCCCAATAGTTGATCACTTGTTCCCACAGGAAAACTATAGATAACAGCAGAGCGTTACCATGGTGACGGGAGATACCACAGCACTGACACACTGTGGACTCTTCGCTGTTACGGCCTTGTGTTCATGCAGGTCAAGAACAGTGAAAATCACACACAGCAGAAACAAACGGTCAACAAAGTCCTCGCTTATTTCCTCTTACAGGTTTGAAAGAGTTAACAACATCGATGGGATAAAAAAAAAAATGATATTGTATAACATAATACTTTTGCTTTACAACAGATACTTTCCATTTCACTTCACTATATTTGCATATTCGATTTGATTGTGTTTAATCTTGCCCTGCCCTATTGAAATATGAATGAATGCAATTAGCAAATCACTACAGCTGCAATTTTCTACCATAAATTCCTCTAAAACTAAATATTTTGTCTTGTGCTAAACCCGTACTTTCAGTTTGTACAATCAAAAAAATCATAAAAAAGTAATTAGATGTATCTAGCGTTCAGCCCAATTTGCAATTTCTTCAGGATTTAAGAAATATTATGAATTTTCGTTTAAAGATATAGTATGTGACATTCTGGAGGTGGCACATCATCTGCACGAGTCCATGGAAATACAAAGTTAAACCCAAACTTCACAACGTTCCCTATGGAGATAGATTGGTTAAATGCCATACTGGGGAATATTATAACCAAAGGAACATTTCTCCTTCTCCAGGCCAAATAAGCGTCAGGTTTGTGGAGATGCAAGCCCGCTCACAGAAAGGACACGTGCTTTTCAAGGTTTTTTAGACCAGACAAAAAAAAAGTATATGTTTTGGTTAAGATGTTCTTGCAGAGGATTTAAACACATTATATTCAAGTTGGATAGTGGCCCAGTAAAATAATGCATTGGTCTCACATACAGTATTTTTCGGACTATAAGTTGCTCTGGAGTATAAAAATGCGTAATGAAGAAGAAAAAACATATATAAGTCGCACCAGACTATAAGTCACACTTTTTAAAGGAAATTTACTTCATAAAATCAGAGACCAGGAACTAATACTTCATGTTGAAAGTCAAGTTCTAGTAATAACAACAGAACAGAGAACAATAGACTGTTAACGTCACATATGATTTATGCTATAGGCGAGTTTCAGCTGACGTCATTGTTATTAAAAGTGCGCGTTGCATGCTGGGAAATATTTTATTCGGCGGCAAGAAACACCGTAGTGGTCAAACACAGTGCGTAACCTCGCATATTTATCCCTAATAATGGTAAATTCCTGCTGCATTATCGGATGCACAAATAGAAGCACGGAAGAAGAAAAAGGTCTTTTTCGTATTCCGTTTCCTTCGGTCTGTACACTCTTTTCAGTAGGTTCGTTCAAGCTGGATTGTGGCTCTGAGTTTTGGTGAGAAATTGTGGATTCTAAGTTAGAATCGAATGTGAAGAAGTACATGTGGAAATTTCATCCTGGGATTTATCAGAAACTGTTGCTACGTCGCTACGGAATTGTTTGTTTTGTATTTCGAAGCGATTCAGCAATCGTTTGAGCGTGACCTTGTTTTTCTGGTATTTGTGTCCCAAATTCAGTGGTGGTGTGTAGTCCGGATGATTCAGATCACAATGCGGCTCTCCTCTCAAAAATACGACACATTTCGCCTTAAAATTGATTGAAATTACACATTAAAATAATTTATTTAACAGAAATGCACAAACCTGTCAAGAAATGGGCCCAACATACGCGGTCTGAACTTGTTGGAGTCCACAGTTTGCTAGGATCTTCTACATTTGCTCTGTGGATGTTTGAAAGCCATTTAATTCACCGTTAGAGGTTCTTTTCACTCAGAATATGAAAAAGACATTTTCCTTCTTCCGTGCTTTTATTTGTGCATCCGATAATGCAGCAGGAATTTACCATTATCGGGATAAATACGCGAGGTTACTCACTGTGTTTGACCGATATCCTGTTTCTTGCCGGCGACCAAAATATTTCCCAGAATGCAACACGCGCTTTTGTCAACAATGAAACTCGCCTACAGTTATCTGAAGAACTGTTCATATTATAATCATATTATTCCATCCTTTCTGAATCCCGACAGGATGGTTTCGGTTGGCACTGAAATCCAGGCTTTGTCTGTCCTAAACTCCCGGTTGAAGCTGTGTTCTCCATCCCCGCTTTCCGCCAGTACCAAGTTTCTCGCTCACTCCAAACTTTCTTTCTGCTGCTCGATTATCGTTTTCATCTGAATATTTCACTACTTACAGCTGGACAGAGGCTTTTTCTGCAGGAGACATTCGCAGTAGAGGGTGAATGCGGTCTACGGTGGTACGAGAGTAATAGGAGCAGCAGATTCTGGCACACAAGCCTAGAGCGTCTCACAGCTGTCAGAGTGAAAATATAAGTTGCACCAGAGTATAAGTCACAGGAAACACCCAAACAATGAAAAAAAGTGTGACTTATAGTCTGGATAAATACGGTTGTAATTTTATATCAGTCAGTCACCTGCTTGTTTCTATAGATATGCAGTGTTGGGGAGTAACAGATTACATGTACCGGGATTACGTAATCAGAGTACAAATTATGAGTAACTGTATTCAGTTACAGTTACTGTTTCAGTGAGCGGTAATTGGATTACAGTTACTTTGTTGAAATAAATGGATTACAGGGCAGTATTTTCCTGTTTTCACATTTGGGGCTAAACCATGACTAAAACCAGGACTAAACCAGGACTAAATCCAGGACTAAACCAGGACTAAAACCAGGACTAAACCAGGACTAAAACCAGGACTAAAAGCAGGACTAAACCAGGACTAAAAGCAGGACTAAACCACGTCTAAAAGCAGGACTAAACCAGGACTAAACCAGGACTAAACCAGGACTAAAACCAGGACTAAACCAGGACTAAAACCAGGACTAAACCAGGACTAAACCTGGACTAAAACCAGGACTAAAACCAGAACTAAACCAGGACTAAACCAGGTCTAAACAATATGACACATAACAGTAGGGTGGACATAACTGAAGGCAGCAGTGATCTCATATAAAAATTATTTCTCTATCAGGATGTGTTTGCTACATTCATGTCGTTTTAAAAAGCACGACAATATCAAGTAATCCAAAGTATTCAGATTACATTACCCACTTTAAGTAATTTAATGGATTACGTTACAAACTACATTTTGGGGTATGTAATCTGTAATCTGTAGGGGATTACATTTTAAAAGTCACCTTCCCAACACTATAGATATGACAAGTCAAGTCATATTGTTCTGCCTGCAATGTTCCACAGTATGGCATTAAACAGTTCTACTTTGCATTTATTCAATTACAGATGGTTTTATTGCTCAAAAATACCAAGAGAAACAGACATACAGACATTCTGACCGTGAGCAGGGTAACCCTCTCCACAGACCTGACCTGTAACTTGGTCTGGTTTGGTCTCCGTGACGACAGAAAGGTTTAATACCATGCTGTGAAACATTCCAGACAGAGCAATAACATCTCCATGGAGAAAATAATCTGACCAGGCCTTCGCTGGAAAATTCACACTTTAACTACCTTCACTTGTCTGTGCAACTGGAGAAATACAAAAAAATATGATCCACTATTTTGTCAAGTATCCAACACTGACACTTTTGGTAAGAAGATTTAAAAAAAAAAAACAAGGGAAAATACTACACGCGGTTTGGGGAGTAAATCAAAAGCGACTAATGCAAGCCAAGACTCATTTCCTCATAGGTCTGCCACCTCAATTAGCCCATTTCCTCTATCTTCAGAAGGCAGTGTGTGTGTGTGCGTGTATGTGTGTGTATTGTGTGTGTGTGTGTGTGTGTGTGTGTGTGTGTGTGTGTGAGCCCATTCACCCAGACACTCCAAATCTCCTTCAGAGCTGCAGAATTCCTCTAATTCTTGGTGTCATTTTTCAGACGTTTCCCTGTGGTTTGGTGTGTGCTTTGGACACTGTTTCGTCTCCCACTCAGGAAACTCCTCCAACAAATGTGAGACACAAGTACACTACCAGTCAAAGGTCTGAACTGAACTCACCCTCTCATTCATCGTTTTTTTCTGTATGTCTACCACTTTCTATTTTAGATGCACGCAGAAAACGTTGAATATATGAAGCGAGATGTACGGGATTATGTGGCAAACAAAGAAATGTTAAATACCTCTACTAACTAAAAAGATGGAGCGTGGCTGAACTTTTTGACAGGTCATGTATGTTTAAAAAGCACCAGTGACAAGTTTGGACTCATCTCCTCATTTGGAACACAGCGTCTAGCACGTAGCATAAAATCTGGGAGATGAATCCAAGATGGTGCAGTATTGTTTTCAATGTTCTGTGCTCAACGACGCATGGGCCCAAAAAAAAGTTTCTCTTCCGCATTTACTTCTTCAATAGGGGCTAGCACCTCCCACCCATGTGACGTCTGTTGCGTGCACAGCGTAGAGCGTTTGGACCAATCAGAGTGGAGACGGCCTAGCCCTGCACTGAGCCCGCGCTAACTTTTACAATGTTAACTTTTAGGCACTTTGAGGATTTCATTTTTTTTTTCAGTTTATGTTATGTAAAATACAAAAGAATCCTTACAAAATCCTAGCCTGATTCATCAGCTGGTTTTACTTCGTTTCACTTCGTACAAACTGTCTGACCTCACAGCATTAGAATTCGTTTGTTCGACCATAGGCAGGTACTTTTTATCATTTAACCAGTCGCTGCTATTTGGTCGGGACGTATGTAATGCGCCGCTAACGGTGATAACTGGTATATTAAGCTTTTCTCAAATCCCGTAGGAAGAAGGACAATAACGTCTTTCCCCTTGATGAAATTCACCAAACATTCTCCTTGTTCCGGCTTTAAATCCTCAATCTCAGGACACGTTGAGAACACTGAATATGTCACTCTTCTCTGATTGGCTGGTGCCCGAACTCGCACTTCCGGGGTTTTTGTGAACCGTGTAGTGTATTCCGATTCTTGACCTAGTCACTGGAGAGAAATGAAATTGAGCGGAGACACTAGGTGGCGCCAGCCTGGCTAACAAAATCCGACCTTTGTCAAAGTTATCGATGCCCTGTAAGCAAAACACGGGCAGTTTGAATTCCCAAAAAAATGCATTGTTCTTTCTGGGCCCCAAGTTCCCAGGAGCTGCAGTACCTGAAGCGGCCACTAGTCGGTCTCCAGTCCAGTGTTTATTATTGATCCATGATTTATATTAGGGCTGGGTATCATTGAGAAGTTGCCAATACGATACATATCTCGATACATAGGCCACGATACGATACATATCTCGATATAGTGCGCTTTTGATTCAATACGATATATTTCAAATCGATTCGATAGAGTTCAATAAAAATAAAGGCTAAATCATGTCTGTGATACTAAAAGTCTTTGTTAAACCACTTTTTGTGCAAAGTTCATATGAAACACAAACATTTTATTCATCAAATGTCAAATGTGTCACATAAAAAAGTTTCCTTCTGATGTAATAAGGAAGGAGGACATGTATTTGACAAAAATTGTTTTAGCTGCATCTAAAAAAGGAATTACAAAGAATTGGTTACAACCAGATCCACCTGCACAACAAGACTGGATCAGGATTGTGGAAAGAACAACATATAATCTTAAACTGAAAGGGTACAAATACGATGAGCAATGGGAAAAATGAAATGTATTCATAAATGACACCAGTAAAACAACATAGTACATAAAAATGTCAATACCAAATGCATGTTTAAACAAGAACCTGTAACTCCAGATTGTTGTTACATTGTTTTTGATTTTATATTGTTTTTGTATGTTTTGAAATGTTACTTAAAACCAATAAAAACAAAGTTATAAAAAAAAAAAGTTTCCTTCCTCTAAACAAGCACCAAAACTGTAGCTGTAACAAAATAATTTAGTAAAATATACCAAAAAATACTCTTGGTGATATATCGATACAGCAGCCCACGATATATCGACATTTCAATATTTTTGCACACCCCTAATTTATATATACAGTCTATGATTTGGACTCACCTTCTTTTTTTTATGGAATTATGCCTTTTGCACATCTGGCAAAGGACTGCAGAAGGAAACTAGCCTCTTGGATAATTCATATTATGCAGCTGTACTGTTGGCCAATATGCATAGTCCTTGTTATAAAAAAAATAAATAAATAAATAAATTCTACTTTACTAAAGAGACTACATACTGTATTCATGCCGTAGAAATGTACAACAACTCACCTTTAAGTAACAAATTGTATATAATTGTTATATACTGTTTTTATATACAATTAAGCTTGTGCAAAAATATTGAAATATCGATATGTTGTATTGTTTAATGTGATGATACAGTATTGGTATCGTGGGCTGCTGTACTGATATATCTCCAAGAGTATTTTTTGGAATATTTTACTACATTATTTTGTTACAGTGATGCTGTTGTCTGTAAGTATATCAAATGTAGAAAATACTAAAGATATAGAAAACAATGAATGAGACAGTGAGTCCAAACTTTTGACTGGTATTGTGTGCAGACAAATGAAAGACGATCAAACAATTCCTCTATGGGTAAATGAGGACTGAACCAGACCAAAACAAGCAGTGCTGGATGAAGTACTCAAATCTATTCGAGTAAAAGTAAAAATATCACATGAAAAAAATGAACTTGAGTAAAACTATTGAAGTACCTGTTTAAAAATGTACTTTAGGAGTAAAAGCATTTTTTTTAACAATTAAAGAATCAATTTTGATAAAGAATTTAGCTGATTTTAAGTGATTCAATCGATTTCTTAATTTTTCTAGCTTTTTTTGTGTATTTGGTTTGCTTGACTAAAATTACATTTGCAAAAAAAGTCTCTTTTTACTTTTCAGTCAAAATCTAAAATGTAGTGGAGTAGAAAGTACACATACCTGCCCTCAAATGTAGTGAAGTAAAAGTTAAAAGTATCCACTGTAAAAATACTCAAGTAAAGTACAGTTATCTAAAAATTGTACTTAAGTAGGCAAGGCAAGATTATTTGTATAGCACAATTCATACACAAAGTAATTAAATGTGCTTTAGAGAATAAGAAATGCATTAAAATCACAATAAAAACAAATCAAAATATAAATAATCATAAAGATTAAAATTTAAAAAGAGAGACATAAATTAGAGAGAAAAGAAGTATTGTACTTTTACATTTGTACTTCCACCACTGAAAATACGGACTACGAGACCAATATTGTTCCACAAAACCATCATTATTAGTCATTAGTCTACATCTGCTCCCACTGATGTAAAAGCACGTAGACGAGTATAAACAGGTCCAAGTAACAAACACAGATGGATGCAGTATTTTGATTTTAAATTCCATAAACATGACCTGACTGTGCCCCCAGATACGAGGAAAATCTGTTCAAGTCAAACATACCTTTTACTGACGAACATTGTAACGCTGATTTATTCTTAATTACTAAAACACTGGACATGATGAGCAAATTATTATAATACGATGTTCTGGTTCTTAAGAAGGAACAACCAGGTCTAAATAAGGACTAAACTTGACTCTCTACACAGACAGACTAAACCAGGTCTTAAATAGGACAAAATCTTTTAAGATGGACTAAACCAGGTCTAAATAAAGACAAAAAATTACTCTATAAAGACAGACTAAACGAGGTCTAAACCAGGTCTAAACTAGGACTTAATTAGTATCTTTAAAGACGTATTAAACCAGTTCTAAAATAGGACTAAACATGACTCTCTATAGAGACAGACTAAACCAGGTCTTAAAAAGGACTAAGTCTTTAAAGCTGGACTGAACCAGGTCTAAACAAAGACAAAAAATGACTCTATAGATACAGACTAAACTAGGTCTAAACCAGGTCTAAACTAGGTGTAAACTAGGTTCTAAACTAGGTCAAAACCAGGACAAAACCTCCAAACATGACTCTCTATAGAGCCAGACTAAACCAGGTCTAAAACTGGTATAAACTTGGTCTAAACTAGGTCTAAATTAGGACAGACCATCCAAACATGACTCTCTATAGAAACAGACTAAACCAGGTCTTAAAAAGGACTAAATCTTTAAAGCTGGACTAAACCAGGTCTAAACAAAGACAAAAAATGACTCTATAGATACAGATTAAACCAGGTCTAAACTAGGTCTAAACTAGGACAAAACCTCCAAACATGACTCTCTATAGAAACAGTCTAAACCAAGTCTAAACCAGGGCTAAACCAGGTCTAAACCGGGTCTAAACTGGGTCTAAACTGGGTCTAAACTGGGACAAAACCTCCAAACATAACGCTCTATACAGTCAGACTAAACCAGGTCTTAAATATGATCAAATCTTTTATGATGGACTAAACCAGGTCTAAACAAAGACAAAAAAAATGACTATAGAGACAGACTAAACCAGGTCTAAACTAGGTCTAAACAGAACAAAACCTCTAAACATGACTCTCTATAGACACAGAATAAACCAGGTCTAAACCAGGTCTAAACCGGGTCTAAACTAGGTCTAAACTAGGACAAAACCTCCAAACATGACTCTCTATAGAAACAGTCTAAACTAGGTCTTAAATAGGACTAAATCTTTTAAGATGGACTAAACCAGGTGTACACAAAGACAAAAATGACTCTATAGAGACAGACTAAACCGGGTCTAACACAGGACTAAACTTGGATCTCTTAAGTCAGTCTAAACCCGGTCTAAACTCGCCTACAGGACTAATCTCTTTTTAAAGAAAGACCATGTCCATGTCTAAACTTACACAAGTCCACGCCGACTCTCAACCAGATATAAACAGTTTGATTAAACCAGGACCAGCCAAATGACTCGTGAAGATTTGAGTTGAGATTGGCCAAATTCTCCGGGGTTGGTGGGCAGGTTGGGAGGTTTTATCGGGGCAGATTCCGTGGCGTCAGTGGAGTGTTTCACAAACTTCCCGTCGCCACAGCACGACTCTGGCCTCTGCTCCGTATGAACTCGGAGCGCGGGGCAGCTTTGTAATGAAGGGTTAGTCTAATGGAAGTATTGTTATTATAGGCCCATTATGGTTCCATGCCCTGCCCGTGTGTGTGTATAATGACAAGAGATAGAGCACAGGCCACTCGGACGGTTCCATTACTTGTGGTTAGACGCGGGAAAGCCTAAAAACCCCAGGGGGCGCTGAAGAGTACAAGTCACAAGTACAAGATTACGAAAGGAGAGCGATTAAACTGTGGAGCCAAAGAGAAAATTGTTAATATTTGCTCAACTGGAGAGAAACTACTCAACCGTTTTAACACACACATAAATTCACCAGTGCATGCAGCTATTATGGGCAAGGCGGGTAAAGAGTCTTGCCAAAGGACACAACTGCAGAATCCATCTTGTTTTATCTGTTTAACACAGATTTAAGTTGTTTTAAACCACATTCCACATTTCTTGAGGTAAGGTTAATCAGCAGTGGACGCAGTGCTGTTATGTGAGTCTGTGGGTAGAAAAAAGTAGAAAAAGCAGTGAGAGCCGAGAACAGGGACGATGTGGCCGTAACTTCTATGATTTAAAGGTTATATAATACGCAAAACTGACTCTTGTGAGCTTTGAGACATGTTATACTGACGATGTTGTGTTTTGGGTCATTCACACATTTCTTATTAGGCTACGTTTACACTAGGGATGGGCAAGATTAGTCGATAATTGATCATTAAGAATTTCATCGATTACGTTCATTTTAATCAACAAACCGAATGTAGGTTGCTGTGCGTAGTGTAAGGTGACCAAACGGGGGTCCGTACATGTGTCTCTCTGCACTCAGAAGGAGCGAGCAAACAGAAACAGTCGGTCAGTCCTGCAACGTACCGAAGCGCAAATGCGTATTTAACGATGACTTGTACAAGAAATTCCACGCTTTCCGTTGCGGTCGGGACAAGTGGGAGGCCATGTGCACAGTGTACAAAGCAGCACATATGTTTCTGTGTCCAGTGGGAAAAAGTTTTGCCAGGTGAGAGACGCGCAATGTCGATGACGAGTCCCCACCTCCCTCCCCCCGTACGGTGTCCTGGTTTGACAAAACACAAATATGGTCACACTAACCTGAGTCATGTCTTTTAGTCCAACAGAAGTTGAACCGTATCAGCGACACAAGAGCTGTATTTTTATCTTTGCTTAGTTTATGCAAATTAGCGATGCGGTTTTAAGTTTCGTTTCTGTGAGAGTTGCACAAAACTGAATTAAACACATTATAATAAACGGCCTGTTGTGGCTCTAGAGTCGTTACGGTTTATATGTTGTAAAGTTGAATTTATTTATGCAGATTAGTGCAGATAGTAATAATAATGATGATCATTTTAATATAAAAAAGTTAATGATTAATCGATAATCGATCGTTAATTCTTCCGACAATCGATTAAGAAAATTTCATCGAATGCCCATCCCTAGTCTACACAGAAACGAATATTTCCCTCCCTCTGTTTTCCAAAATAACATCGTGCACATAGCATTGTTTTTAAAGAAGTTTTCGTTAACATTAACCTGCATAAATACGCCATCGAGCCCCATCGTAACTACTATTAGATTCAAACCTGTAGCATTTATTTCATTACAGTTTTAAGTATTACTCAAATATACCTAGAAAAACTTGCATTAGTGAGCGGGCTCGCCTGTCCACAGATCTGTTAAAGAAGTGGCAAAATCACTGACCTCTGAGCCTCATTCGTCTCCGGTCATGGACATGAAACATCAGCCGTGTGTGTAAATGCAAACACATGAAAAGTGTTTCAGCAGAAGAAATGCGACTGCTGCTCTGATGCTTCATGATCATCATCAGAGCAAAAGACAAACTTTGGTCGCACTTTTGGCGCATCAGCTGCTTAAAACTCCATTTATCCCATTTTACACGTAAACGCCAAACCGTAGTTTTCCAGAATCTCCACTCTCACTCTGAGTTTTTAGAAAGATTCAATTTCAGAGAAGAATTCGCCATTTGTGTGTAAAAGTTGGGTACAAACGAAGGGAAATGTCTCCATTTTTAATCATTTTTCATCACACTTTATGTGCAAACGCGAAACGGTAGTTTTCCAGAATCTTTTTTATTAATTTTTTTTTTATATTTATTTGAGCAAGGTAAAACAAAATCAACAACACTAACAAAAAAAACAAGGATATGTACATGTACATATTAGGGATCTGGTGTTCAAAAGGCTTATAATGGAAAAAAAAAAAACAACTTATAATGTAAATGTATTTTATTGTAATTTAAAGGATCTCCACTCTAGCTGGAGTTTTAGGTAGAGTTGGTTTCAGAGGCGAATTCGCTGTTTGCGTGTAAAAGATGGGTACAAATGAAAGGAAATATCTCCGTTTTTAAAAATACCTGTGTGCGTGTAAACGGGGCCTTAGTCTGTCTAAACCTCCAAAGCTCAAAAAGCTCTCGTGTGATGTGATGAAGCGGTAGTTTTCATGTTAACAGCTCCTTTTACCTCTAGTTCAGTAGAGATTGGGAATTCCAGAGCTGAAATTACCCAAATGATTTTAGTGAAGGTGGATGTATTACCGCATAACGTGTGAATGAAAGAAAACACAAGTCCAGGTATGTTTTTCACGAGGATACATACTTAGTAGATCAGAAAATAACGTTATATAACCCTTTAAATGTAACTTGTTAAAATGAAATGGCAAGAATTACAGGCGACTAATGAAGGTCAAGTTTTAACCAACAGAAACTGAAAGCAACAGCAGGGTTTATTCTACTGGTGACTGATCAAAGCAGCTAAGTACACAAGACATACAACATCATTCATGTGCAATCAATGGCCACATAAACTAAAACAGAGTTGAAGTGATTTGAAACCTGCAGAACGAGTCGGAATGGTTCTAAAAATAGGTCACTGCGCCTACAGTTTAGGGATGGGGCAGGATGCCGCAAGATTATTGTCCTTCTGAAGAGAAATGGATTTATTTATTTACGCAATCAAGACGCAACCAGAATGGAACCAACAGCCAAATGAAGTAGTAACAAATTTGGCCATGACAGTGACAGTTTATGCTCTTTGTTGGATGCAACTTGCAAAATATTAAAAGACCCTCTACCATCATGAATAATTAGGATGCTTGGATTGCATAAAGTAAGTGAGGAATAACTTTGGGTCACTGAAAACTGTTTAAAATGAACCAGTTTACGTTTTAATACGTTAGAAATCAGGTACAGTGTCTTTAGATGGATGGATGGACAGATTCTTTAATTTTTTTAAATCTGTGAATGGCACTCTATAAATAAAGCCCTACTTACTAACTTACTATAAATAAATAAATAAATAAATTCTTTATTCAGGGTATCCCCAGGTTTGACTACCCCAAATTTTAAGACTTTTTAAAGACCTTTTTAAGACCACTTAAATGAAAATTAAGACCAACATCGCACCCATTATGTGGGCGAAAAACACCAGATCCGATTCTAATAATCACCAACCAACATAAAGTAGGAAAAAAAACTGAGGCACTCAAAAAGTACAAAATAATTAAAAGCCTTTAATACCACATGGCAGATAACATGTTGGCGTATTTTAACTTTATCTGCCATGTGGTATTAAAGGCTTTTAATTACTTTGTACTTTTCGAGTGCCTCAGTTTTTTTCCTACTTTGTATTTGAGACTGGTCCCTAAACTGAAGAGCACCAAAAGGACAATTCTGCACAATTTTTGCATATCCAAGTAGCACTCCTGCCCCCAAAGCTTTGCCACCAACCAGCTACTGTATCTAGAATCTAAACCTACACTTCCCCATGATCCATCCAACGTCTTCCTCCACTGTACTGATTGTTTACTCACTACTGCCGGTTCCAGAAACCAAAGTATTGTTTGCGCATACTCCAAATTAGACATTCATTCACTTAACATGATTTCACATTGTTTTTTGTTCCTCCCTCCATTTAACATTGCACAGCAGCCCGGTTGAGTTTACAAAAAATAGTCTAATGAAATTTAAGACATTTGTGAAAAAAAATAAAGACAACATAATTTAAGACTTTTTAAGGCCTGAATTTAGGAACATGAAATTTAAGACCTTTTTAAGACTTTTAAGACCCTGCAGCTACCCTGTTATTGGTCCTGAGTCAACCAGAACCAATAATGGTTTGTTTACACTAAGGCCTATGCACACAACCTTCAAACAGATGAACTTTGCAATGGTCACTTGTAGGGATGTCCAATATCGATATCCAAATCTCTCAGTACGATATTATCACGATATGCATCTCACGGTACGATATTTTGGAGAGGCCGGTATAATTGTAGATCAGACACTTCTTTACTTTTAAAATACCCTGACACAATTTTGGTGTGAATTATTTCCATCATAATCCCAAGAATTCAAGTAAAAAACATATTTCTTCATGTCGTCTGCACTGAAATTAATCATGGGATATGTAGTTCCTGATGTTTATAAGCTGTTGCTTCTATAAAACCATGAATTTAAGCAAAGGAACTTGTAATTCTATATATTCTGACAGCCCAGGATATTATTCTGAGACTTTTAACGACACGATATCATGATATTTCGGTTATTGTTACATGCCTCATTTGCCATGGCATGCTTTTACTGAAAACAATACATAAAATAAAAAATAGTTTGTTATCTAAAAGCCTAAGAGCCAACACACAATAGGCTAACAGAATAAAACGATTTTTCATTATTTAGGGTGAATGTCAATCTCGTCTGTGTATTTTTTGCAACTAAATTTGCTTTTATTTTCATGTTTATCTTTTCTTTTGGTATTTAAAACTTTGATTCTGATTTTAATTTTGATTTGTACAATGATGATAATGAGGAGCTGACAGCGCTGCCCACTCTGCCACACATTACGGTAAATGCATCTCCCTTTAATTGAACTGGAAATCCCCCTCAAGCACAGAACTGTAACCTCACATCTGATAAGCAAGTTTGTCCTTTCATCAGATAACAGCAGAGCCTTCAAACGGATTCTCTGGAAACAGGATGAAGCAACTCTCAGATGCCAGTTGGGAATAATTTGGTTTGAAACTCAATATATGAACAACAAGAGCGTGTACAGCCTGCAAAGCATTTTTTAAGCAATTTATGAGGAAGCAGAATAGCAGGACTAGAAAAAAAATCATTACAGCAAGTGGGTAGATGTTGTATTTAAACTACTGAGGACTGACTTACTGACAGGCAGAGTTGGGGAGTAACAGATTACATGTACCAGAGTTACTTAATCAGAGTACAAATTATGAGTAACTGTATTCGGTTACAGTTAATGTTTGAATGAGTGGTAATTGGATTACAGTTACTTTGAAATAAATGGATTATACTGTGGTATTTTCTGGTTTTCACATTTTGGGCTATATCCCTTTTTTTTTTCTCTCGGTAATTCCACTCATTGCCGGACACTAAATCACACTACATCTTAAACCAGGACTAAAACCAAGTCTAAACTAGATCTAAACCAGGTCTAAACCAGGACTAAACAAGGACTAAACAAGGACTAAAACCAAGACGAAACCAGGACTAAAACCAGGTCTATACAAAATCTAAACCAGGTCTAAAACCAGGTTTAAAACCAGGTCTAAAACAAGGTCTAAACTAAACCAGGTCTAGGACTAAAACCAAAAAAAAAAAACCAGGACTAAAAAGGACTAAACCACTAAACAAAACAGGTCTAAACTAGACTAAACCAGGTCTAAACCAGGTCTAAACTAGATCTAAACCAGGTCTAAAACTAGATCTAAACCAGGTAAAACCAGGTCTAAACTAGATCTAAACCAGGTGTAAAACCAGGTCTAAACTAGATCTAAACCAGGTCTAAACTAGATCTAAACCAGTGTAAACCAGGTCTAAACTAAACTAGATCTAAACCAGGTCTAAACTAGATCTAAACCAGGTGTAAAACCAGGTCTAAACTAGATCTAAACCAGGTCTAAACTAGATCTAAACCAGGTGTAAAACCAGGTCTAAACTAGATCTAAACCAGGTCTAAACCAGAACTGAACTAGGCCTAAACGAGGTCTAAACCCGGACTAAACTGGTCTCAGTCCCAGTCTAGCAAAGTGCAGGAGTGGGACTCAAAATTCTGTCCCGTGCAGACCTCTAGTATGAACCGACAAACTAATAAAAGAATCACATTTCAGTACAATATATCAAATTACAAGTCTCTTGCTTTTTAATTTAAGAGTTATGGTGCAGCAATAGCTAAATAAAAAGACAGAGGGAACTACATAGACCATGATCCTTTGCACCATTTCAGTGCAGACTACAAGAAGAAATAACAGTTCTAAACACTTTTAAGTCTTAGTTCTTTGGATTAAGTCAAGGTATTTTAAGAGGAAAAAGGTAAACAGATTTGTTAGCCTCCACAAAATATCACAATATCGTATCAAGAGATTTGGATATTGTTACATCTCTAATCGTGAGCTTTCCCACGATATCGCAATAAATATCGTACTGTGAGGTTCATACCGTGACGATACTGTACCGTGAGACTGGGATATTGTTACACTCCTAACCGATACTGATGCTGGTATCGAATGTCACTGCCAACTAGGGATGGGCATTCGATGAAATTTTCTTAATCGATCGTCGGAAGAATTAACGATCGATTATCGATTAGTCATTAACGTTTTTATATTAAAATGATCATCATTATTATTATTATCTGCACTACTAATGTGCATAAATAAATTCAACTTTACGACATATAAACCGTAACGACTCTAGAGCCACATCAATCCGTTTGACATTATAATGTGTTTAATTCAGTTTTGTGCAAATCTCACAGAAACGAAACTTAAAACCACATCGCTAATTTGCATAAACTCAGCGAAGATAAAACTACAGCTCTTGTGTCGCTGATGCGGTCAACTTCTGTCGGATTAAAAGACATGACTCAGTGGAATACAGGTTAGTGTGACCAGATTTGCGTTTGTCAAAACCAGGACACCGTACGGGGGGAGGGAGGTGGGGACTCGTCATCGACATTGCGCGATTCTCACCTGGAAAAACTTTTTCCCACTGGACACCGAAACATATGTGCCTGCTTTGTACACTGTGCACATGGACTCACACTTGTCCCGAACGCAACGGAAAGCGTGGAATTTCTTGTACAAGTCATCGTTAAATATGCATTTGTGCTTCGGTACGTTGCAGACTGACCGACTGTTTGTGTCTCGCTCCTTCTGAGTGCAGAGACACACATGTACAGACCTGTTTGGTCACGCTACGCACAGCAACCTGCATTCGGTTTGTCGATTAAAATTAACGTAATCGATGAAATTCTTAATGATCAATTATCGATTAATCGATTAATCAGGCCCATCCCTACTGCCAACACTGAAACATTTGCTGGATCGGGTATCGGTTCCATGATATTGGTTCGGCCGATATCCTGGCTGTGTCTTAAACTGGATGTAATTAGACTATGGCTGATTTTGGAACGTCTCATAATGTTTGAACTTTTATTCACACAAACCTGTTCTGGAGTCATTTGAAGGATACATAACAGTTGCGTAACACGTAACACAATCGAGTCTCTTGTGTAATAATTTATTTCGATAACAAGTGTCATTTTCAACTGAACTGAAAAAGCTGGATTCAATACATCCCCCACATTTCAGAACATGTTTGTACAAATCTAAACTACAGGGTAAGAGGTTTTATGCTGAATAAGACAGGTTATTTTGTTGTTACTGGAGGAAATGATGGTACTTTGAAAATTGCAGCCCTTGAGATTTGTTAATTATATCCATTCAAATTGGCTCTACTGACAGGTTGGCCTACGTTTGGGCTATTTTCAAGTTTTTATATATTGAAGCCAACTAGGCCTACTTGTATTAAAGGTGCACTATGTAACTTCTAAGGTCGATTTGCTTGGTTATTTCTTTACATAGAAAGTTTCACAGTATGGCATTACAATCCCTGTATCATTCGTTCATCTGTTTTTCAAGATAAAACTAAAAATAAGAAAATGGAAAAACAACTATTTTCTTCATTATTTGTCTCCAAAACCAAAATGAAAATTCTGATAACAATTCGTTTTTTTCAGTTTGGGCAATGGTTTCCCGTTTCAATGACTTAAACTGCGATGCCGGACTGAGCCAGGACTGAACCAGGACTAAAACAGGACAAAACCAAGTCTAAACCGGGTCTAAACCAGGTATAAACTGGGTCTAAACCAGGACTAAACCAGTCTCAGTCCTAGTCTTATCTCGGTCTCAGTCCTGGTCTCAGTCCTGGTCTGGTCCCAGTCTAGTCCCGGTCTCAGTCCTGATCTTGTCCCGGTCTGATCCCGGTCTAGCCCCGGTCTCAGTTCTGGTCCAGGTCTGGTCCCGGTCTCAGTCCTGGTCTGGTCCCGGTCTCAGTCCTGGTCTGGTCCCGGTCTCAGTCCTAAACCAGGACTGAACCAGGAGTGTTGAGACGGGCCCGGAGGTGCGCATACATAGACTGTCAAGTGATCAGGACTGAGACTCAGACCAGACCGGCACCATACCAGGACTGAGACTAGGACTAAGATCCAGACTCAGACTGGGACCAGACCAGACTGATACCAGAACTGAGACCGGTTTAGTCCTGGTAGACCTGGTTTAGTCCTGGTGCAGTTCTGGTTTAGACCTGGTTTGGACTTGATTTAGTCCTGTTTTAGTCCTGGTATACGGCACAAAAGTCTGGCATCGGATTTTAAGTCACAGAAACGAGAAACGGCCGCTATCTGTTTTTTTTTTTTTTCCATTATTCACTTAAATACAAAATCGAAAACTGAAAAAACTAATTGTTATCCGTTTTTTCATTTTGGTATTGGAAACAAAAAATGTTTTTTCATTTTCAAAAATGAAAAACGAATGACACATGGATTCATTACACATGTCTGCCTCTCTTTGACATTTAAAGGCGCATTCTGTAACTTTATTACATTCAACTTTTCTGATTACATGAAGACAAAGGGGGGAACATTCTGACCAAGCTGGTTCTATCCAGCCCATGAAGAACACACAGTAAGAAAGCACGTTTTTCTGGATATTTTTGTAATTGTCAGCACTTTTCATAAAAAAATTTAAAATAAAATAAATGCAAAGCAAGTCAGATTAATGCCATACAGTGGAACATTTCGGGCAAAGTATAACATCTCAACAGAAACTAGCAAATGGCAGACTGCCCAGAAGAAAAGTTGCATATTGTGGCTTTAAGTTATTCTAAATCGGCTAGTGTATTTTGACCATTTGTGGTTTTCCTGTTGTTTTCCTGCCTCCTTATAGCCTATAATTAGGCCTAGTAGTGGCCTATCTTAAAGGCATGGTCTGACACTGCATGGCATCAGAATAAGACTATCTGAAAATTAACTTCGTTTTTTTTTTTTCTTACTTATATTTTAACTGTAAGAACTTGAGGAATATTAAACTACTAACATCTTATAAACCAGGATTATATCTATGACAAAACCAGGTTCATAACTTCGGGTAAAAACATAATTAAAGCTGCACTATGTACCTTTTATAGTAGAGGTTCTGCGTCCTGCATATCTCCATGGATATGTAACTGCTTGGTCTGGAATGTTCCCCAATATGGCATTAAATAGATCTAGCATTTTTTTTAGTTAGTTTGTCTATGGCGCAAAAATACAGTGAAGAACATGTATTCTTAGTGTGTGTGAGCTCGCCTCTCCATAGATTTGATCTGTAACTTTGCCTACATATTCGATTACGATTTAATACGATATATTTCAAATTGATTCAGTACGGTTCGATAAAAAATTATGTCTATATTATGGCTGTGACACTAAAAGTCTTTGTTAAAACACTTCGTGTGCAAAGTTCACAAAATGCACAGTGGAAATGTCAAATGTGTTGCATAAATAAGATTCCTTCCTCTAAACAAGCAACAAAACTGTAGCGCTGTAACAAAATAATTTACTAAAACACACCAAAAAATACTCTTGGCGATATATCGATGCACCAGCCCATGATATCAGTACTGTATCATCACCTTAAACGATACAATTCAATATTTTTGCACATCCCTACTGCCAACCATCCCAACCCAAGGTGTGGTTTTGTTTTTTTTTTGCACTTTTTGTTAGCAGTTTAATGTCAAATAGACTTTTTTAGTTTATTTAAGGTGACCAGATGTCCCTATTTACACGGGACAGTCACAGTTTTGAGCCCTGTGTCCCCTGTCCCAGCAGATTTTTCCAAAACCAATGATTTGTCGCAGTTTTATACAAGAAATGTCCCAGATGTCCCTATTTTTGGCATATGTGATACATGCCAACAGTAAAGAGAGGCATAAATTGTCATTTATTTAAGTTAAATACATAAAATGATAAGTGAATGAGCCAAGTGTATTGCACATGTACAAAATATTATTAATGCAACCACCACAAACCGGAGGTGTCCTAGTGTTTTTTTATTTTGAAAATCTGGTCACCTCTATATTAACTTAAAAGCTATACAAGATTTAAACCAGATCTACTCAAACATGTGTGAATGAAACAAAACCAACTCTGGGTATGTTTTTGAGAAGCTAACAACAAGACAACAAGATTTAATGCTCACAAGAATCAATTTGTTGTCATACAGCACTTTTTAAGCTATTTAATGTCAAATAGAATTTTTTTTTAAAGTTTATTTAGGGCAGGCATGTCCAAACTATGGCCTGCGGGTCAAATGCGGCCCCCAGGCTCCCAGGTGAATTGGCCCAAATGACTTTGCATCAATTAAAATGAACTTTTTACTGAAAGTTTTTTTTGAAAATCGACCTTGATAAAGGTAATATTTAATATTTAGTGTGTGATTTTATGGATCTTAGCAAGAATAAAGACTGATGAGCTATTCTAAACACATATTTCAATTATTCACTGTACTGAACACCAGTCTATGGTCCTCTGCTTCGTCTGTGTTTAGACATGTGGCCCTTGATGAAACACCTCTGATTTAGGGTGACCAGATGTCTCTATTTACATGCGACAGTCCCAGTTTTGAGCCCTGTGTCCCAAGTCCCAGCAGATTTATACAAAACTGTTGATGTTATACAGGAAATGTCCCAAGTGTCCCTTTTTTTTGTGTTTTTTTACAGATTTTACCTAAACCAAGTCTAAATCAGGACTAAACTAAGACTAAACCAGGACAACATGAACTAAAACTGGACTGTTGTGGATCACAATTTTTGACTAATTTGATCCTGCCAACAGTAAGGAGCATACATTGTCATTTGTTTAGCCAAAATACAGAAAACTGTGTTTGCGAATGTCCATAAAGCAAAAAAAAAAAATGCAGCGACAGAAGCCCCTCAGATTATGACTGACGAGAATGCACAATCTTACGCGCTCTTTTTACTATTTTATCTATTTCAAAAATCCAAACCCCTGTGTGTCCCAGTATAGAATTTTTAAAATCTGGTCACCCTATACTGAGCTAAAGGTAAAATGTATTTATTAACTTGACCAGACGTCCCTATTTACCAGGGACAGTCCAAGTATGAGTAACTGTATTCAGTTACAGTTACTGTTCGAGTGAGTGGTAATTGGATTACAGTTACTTTGTTGAAATAAATGGATTACATGGCGGTATTTTCCTGCACATTTCGGGTTAGATCCCTTTTTTTTTTTTCCCCCCCCCCCCCCGGTAATTCCAGTCATTGCTGGACACTAAACCATGTCTAAACCAGGTCTAAACCAGGACTAAACCAGGTCTAAACCAGGTCTAAACCAGGACTAAACCAGGTCTAAACTAGGTCTAAACCAGGTCTAAACTAGGTCTAAACCAGGTCTAAACTAGGTCTAAACCAGGTCTAAACTAGGTCTAAACCAGGTCTAAAACAGGTCTAAAACCAGGATTTAACAGGACTAAATCATGCTGTGCAGGCGTGTATCCTCTTCTTCTATCAATAATATTTTTAATATGTTTAAGTAAAGTCTGGGCTTTTTAATTGTCTTTTATCAGACAAACCATCTTATGTTCAGATCCTCGTCTTTACTTCTTTACAGCAAATCAAGTAATCCAAAGTATTCAGATTACATTACTCACTTTAAGTACTTTAATGGATTACGTTACAAACTACATTTTGGGGTATGTAATCTGTAATCTATAGGGGAATACATTTTAAAAGTCACCTTCCCAACACCGCTAACCACCACAAACCGGGAGTGTCCCAGTTTTTAGTTTGGAAAATCTGGTCATCCTAATGTTATCAGAAGATTTAAACCAGATTTACTCCGTGTGAATGAAACGGAGGTAACAGCAATATAACAAGCTCAATTTAATGTGATAAGGCACTTTTTTTTTCTTTTTTTTTTTTTTTTTTGCTGTTTAATGACAAATAGACGTGTACTTTATTATTATTATTATCATCATCGTTTCTCTTTCGCAGCGGGAATTGCGGCGCGTGTTGCGTGGCTACGTCGCCCTCGTGCCTCCCCCGCCCACCTGAACGTCCTTTTAACTCTTCAAAACAAGTGGCACTCCGCAAACAAACAACAACAACAACAAAAAACGACGAACAAAACGAAATAACCCGAAATATCCAACGCTTCCAAACCCGTTCATAACTTCTACGAAATGTTTATCGAGCCGAAATTCACTGAGTCATTTGAAGTTACTCACCGACTTAAACGTCCGACTCCAGGTAAGAACAGAAGCGGCTCTGTTCACGCCAAGAATCGGAGCTTTGACCGCGGGGTTTTGCTAGCTTCTACGCCTCCTCTCTCCTCTCCTCTCTCCTCTGCTTCTCTTCTCCGCAGTGTGGCCCGGGCTCCACCTCTCTGCACCGGAGTCAAAACACTGGCACACAGGCTACACGAGGGAGGAGGAGGAGGAGCTGCCATCTTCCACCGGGGCGGGGGGGCTGTTCCCGCGTTTACGCACTGTTTATGGGCCAAATTACGCCGAGATTGAGGCCACGTGTTCAGCTCCTCCACGGATCTACAGGCGAGTTTCATTGTTGACAAAAGCGCGCGTTGCATGCTGGGAATTATTTTGGTCGGCGGCAATAAACACTAGTGATGGGCAAATGAAGCTTCATGACGCATTGAAGCCTTTCATTCAGTTGGTTCACTCTAGCGCACAGGTGTCAAACATAAGGCCTGGGGGCCAGATCCGGCCCTCCAAGACCTTTAATGTGGCCCTTCGGTGATTTTCTACTCAAATATTTTAATGATATTTTCTATTAAAATCTTGTTAATTTTCTGTGGTGTTTATCACAGCAGCGTCTCCAGCGTCTCTGTACGTGGCCCCTCCCACCAGAGCAGCACAAATGAAGACTTGTCTCTTTCCAAACGCTCTTAAAGGACGATCGTTTTGACTGTTGACCGTGACACCCTCATCAGAAAAATGTCCAACATGAGAAAAGTGGAGCCGAGTGCAGGATTTTACAACAAAAATGGACTTATTCCTGTTTACATACAAGTTCATGTTAAAATATTGTGTTGAAATTTTATTTTTCTTAAAGTTTCAGGTTGTTCATAATATTATAATATTTTGTAAAAGAAAGACTTCATCAATTAAAAAAGATTTCTGTAACAGATTTGTGTTTCTTTGCACAAATATTTGAACTTATTGTTATTTTTGGGGTTTATATGACATGAGTTTTCTGATCCGGCCCCTTTGGGATCAAAGTAGGTTAGATACGGCCCCCGGACCAAAATTAGTTTGACACCCCTGCTCTAGCGCAAAGCTTCTTGAAGCTTCATTTGCTCTAGCAGGACGTCTACTGGACACAAAAATATCAGTTGACATGAATTTGAAGTGTGTGACATTTTGCAGAAAGCCTGTGAATAGAACGGTCAGCAAAATAAAGAAGTATGCAAAACATGTATATTGTAGTGATGGCAGTGTACTGTGTATCTATGTACTGGCAGTATGGAAAAAATATTATTTGAAAATTATGAAAATGGAAATCGCAGCAAAATCCGAACCACTTCCTGAATCAGTCATGTGGTACAGCCGGGCAGCGAGGCTTCGGACGTCATAATTTTCAGCGGACACGCCCCCTCCCTACTCGACTCACGCTTCGAAGCCTCGATACGAAACGTCACATCACTAATAAACACTAATTCAACACGACGGACGGAGCGAGAAAGCACGTAAACCAGGGGTCTCAGACTCGCGGCCCGGGGGCCAACTGCAGCCCTCGGAAGGATTTTTTGCGGCCCTCCACTTAATTCCAAAGAATAATGTCAGTGCGGCCCGCGGTAGATGTACGCACAATCCCACCCCCCTACCGCGGACTGCACTGACAGATAAAGCTGCAGTCGGTGCCCATGCAGATTTACAACAACAGATATTGATGCATCTTACATCCCAAAACTCAACTTACAGCAGTCGTGAAGCAACGAGCCTAAGTGGATCTGTTAATACGAGTACACGTGCACATACGGCGTTTTTTTTTTTTCATGCAATCGCTATTTATCGAATACTCAATGCGGCCCAGCCTCACTCAGACTTTATGTAATGTGGTCCCCAGGTAATTTGAGTTTGAGACCCCTGACGTAAAGGGTATTGATCCCGGTGTTGTATCCACTCTAACGGCAGAGGAGCGAAGACGATTTGACCAGAAATTGGTCATAAGCATCGACGGACGCCAAATCACCCTTTTCAACCCCTACAAAAGCGTGGACCAAACTAGGGATGGGCATTTGATGAAATTTTCTTAATTGATCGTCGGAAGAATTAACGATCGATTATCGATTAATTATTAACGTTTTTATATTAAAATGATCATCATTATTATTACTATCTGCATTACTAATCTGCATAAATAAATTCAACTTTACGACACATAAACTGTAACGACTCTAGAGCCACATCAATCCGTTTGACATTATGTGTTTAATGAGGTTTTGTGCAACTCTCACAGAAACGAAACTTAAAACCGCATCGCTAATTTGCATAAACTAAGCGAAGATAAAACTACAGCTCTTGTGTCGCTGATGCTGTCAATTTCTGTCGGATTAAAAGACATGACTCAGTGGAATACAGGTTAGTGTGACCATATTTGCGTTTGTCAAAACCAGGACACCGTACAGGGGGAGGGAGGTGGAGACTCGTCATCAACATTGCGCGACTCTCACCTGGTAAAACTTTGTGCAAAAATAATGAAATATCAATATATCGTATGGTTTAATGTGATGATACAGTATTGATAGCGTGGACTGCTGTATCGATATATTGCCAGTTTTATTTTTTGGTGCACTACACCACTACACAGTTTTGTTGTTTGTTCAGAGGACGGAAACTTGTTTATGTGACACATTTGACATTTTCAGTTTTGATGATTAAAAAGGACATTTTTTCATAATAATTTATATAAGAAGTGATTTAACAAAGACTTTTAGTATCACAGCCATGATTTAGCCTTTATTTTTTATTAATCATATTGAATCGTTTTTAAATATAATAATAATAATGCATCAGTTTTATATAGCACTTTTCTGGACACTCAAAGACGCTTTACAGAGCATTATTCATTCACTCCATACCCGGTGGTGGTAAACTACTACTGTACCTACAGCTGCCCTGGGGCAGACTGACGGAAGCGAAGCTGCCAATCTGTGCCATCACCACCATCACACACACACACCACTTTCATACTAGGCAATGAGGGTGAAGTGCCTTGCCTAAGGACACAACAACAGTTCATGAACCAATCTGAATACAGACCACTGTAAATGATAACCTGTAGACTGAGTGGTGCATGTTCATAGACAAACTCTAGGTACATTTATGCATACATAAATGTACAAAGCATAAAGAAGATAATAAGAAAGTATAACAGGAAATATGGAATACATTTTTTCATAATATTATTTATTTTGAGCAGAAGGGACTGTGTCCCTCGGCTGGCCTGGGAACGTCTCAGGATCCCCTCGGAAGAGCTGGAGGAAGTGTGTGTGGAGAGGGAAGTCTGCCTCAGCGACCCAGCCCCGGATTGATTGCAAGAAAAAATCATTCTCATTGTAAAAGAACAATATTGTAATAATGTAATAAATTGTGATGTGTAAGTATAAGCAGGAGTCATCACCAATCAGTCATATAGTTTTTTGTTTTTTTGTTGGTTTGTTTTTTTGTTGCTCTAAACATTTTGGTTTATTCCTTGTTTTATAGGCCCTTTCAAAATCAAAACATGAAGGCCATTTCTTTCTTTGAGTCTAAATCAAATCTTTTGCCACATAACTCAAAGAACATGCCCTATATGTACATTTTTACATCAAGAAATATAAGTCAATATAAGTATGACATCAGTTGTTAAATATATTTATCACACATAGATATTCCGTCAGTCTCCTCCAGGGCATTTGGTGTACAATGGAGTGTGAAGTGAATGAACAATGAACTGTAAAGCGCTTTTGGTGTCTCGGAAGGTGCTATGTAAATGCAATGATTAATTAATGAATTAGCGAATTAATATAAGCTTTATATTGATGTTATGAGAAGTTAATGAAGCAACAAGCAGGCAGTGTGTCTCGAAGCGTCTCTGCTCACAAGAAGCAAAGTCACAGTCAATGAAAGTTTCACATACAGGTGTTATTCTTTAGTTCAATATTTTCCATGTTCGGATTCATCACTATTAATCTGTTCAACTGATGTTTTTGTAGTTGTGTGCCTCTTGGACTGAAAAAGAAAGGGATTCATCTCAAGGTCCTGCAAAAATAACGGTAAACACTAAATCAACCTCTGGCAGATGTGTGTTCTGCCAGAGGTTGATTTATTTCTACGGGCTGATGTTGTTAAAATGAACTGTAAATGCTGCGTCCTGTCATTTCAAACCTGGGCATCTGTGTCATCATGGAGTTTTGTGAGTACAACATTGGCTAGAGTGCATTTTACATATATTTTATATTAAACACACATGACTCGATCAACTATAAGCATTATTGATAATTTGCTTAGCTTTCTACCATTTGTGGATCTGTTTTTGTGTCCTATTCACTCACACCACATTTGCTTATTCTGTACAGATTTATGTAATTTTGTGGTTTCATCTATTTAGCCCTGGGGCTGGGTTTGTCCTTGTGTAAAAGTACACAAGTTAATAAATTGTGCAAGTTTTTAGACTATACATTTCTGGTGATGCTTTGATAATAGTGCTTAACTCACTACTGGTGTACAGCCCAATACATTTTATTTAATATTAATGTTAATAAATATAATATTATAAAAAGGTAGTTAAAGGTAATTCAGTATTACAACGCAATAAAGAAAAACACAATGCGATGTCCGGTAGTGCTGACAATCATGCTTTATTAAATCAATAATGACAAAAACTCAGGGAGGCAGCAGAAAAGAGTCAATGCTATATAACTAAGATCAATTACACCATAGAGCAGGGCAGCGCGTAAGAATTTCCTGTGCTGGTCCTTTGTGGCACAGCTGATGCTGACAGCTGTGATTCAGGTGCTTAGCGGTGCCCAGCTCCACTGACAGGTGATTTTCTATAAACTAACACACAAACACACAGCAGACCTCCGAGAGACAGCTCAGGCTCTGCAAACAAGCACAGGACTGCTCCACTACTAAATGATTGGCCAGGTTGATGGATCATGGGAGCTTCTGCATGTGGTCGTTTGCCAGAAGCTGAGCACAAAACAAAACACTTGCTCAGGGAGTGCAGGCCGCTTGCACTGTGAGCGTGTCATAAAAATGGCAGTATGACATAATCAGTCAGAGAGTGAGATCCAGTTGTCCTGCTTACATGAGGGTAAATGCAAACAGCACTCAGGATCTCACAGTCTTAGCTCACTGCTCTTATTAGCAGAATTGGTTTTGTCTTGGATTGAGGTAACTTCAACAGGGAGCCTCTCTACCTGTTGAGGCAATCTTAGACTTCAACTTATCGTTGAGGCACAGTGTTTAGTTTCTCAGTTTAACAGGGTATTCGTTCCATGCGAAACTTTCTCCTGTTAAACCACATTCAGTTTCATACAGTTTCAGTTAATATTATGATTGTCATAAATTACATTGCATACATTCCCATAACCGTTAACTTCGGCTATATACATTATGTACATGTCACAGAAAAAAGGATCAAAACTCCTAAGTCCAATATGGCACATTTATAACAACTTTAGACTTAAGTCTAGTTTGGCATAAATTAAAGTCAAGTTTGGTACAAAAATATTTTATATTTACAAGAAGAGAAATTCAGGTCTAATATTATTTGATTAATTAATAAATAAAAAGGCATGAAAGGCGGGACAAGGGACAAACTTTTTTTTTTTACGCTGATCGAATACTAATGTGAACAGTTGCTGTGTCTGAGCCAAGCTCATTGGACAGTTTGAGGGTGTAGGTTCCAGCATCTTCCTCTTTCACCCCAGTGATGATAAGTGTGGTCAAGTCTTCTGAGGTGTCAATGTGGAAACGTCCTCCAGCGGTAACTTCAATGGTTTTTCCACCACGTGACCACTCTATGTGTTTGGCATCTCCAGTGAAAGCACAGGCAACTGTCAAAACTTTGCCGGGCTCAATGCTGATGTCTTCTGGCAGAGCTTCAATCCTAGGAGGACCACCTGTAAACACAGCACATACTTATTAGGATGTATATTCTTTTTTGTGTTCTTTATTTTATCTGTTTTAAGTTTTGCTTAGTAAATTATTTTAAGTCAATTAATTGTCTTACCAATTGATCTGAACATGGACCCTTCCATGTGAGATGCAATTTCTGAAAGACTACTGGAGCTCATGGCATATGACTCTGAAGCCATGGAGGACATGCTGGACATCGACATTGTTTCAAACTTCATCTCTGCTGCCATGCTGCTGAAGGCACTGGACTCCATCATAGAGGACATCATGGACTGCTGAGTGGAAGAGAAGGACGATGACTCTTCCACCATGTGAACTTCTTTTTTCATCATCATTGCTGATGAAGATGCCTCTTTATGACTCACTGTCATGGACCCTGTGGTGAAACAGAAGGATATTTAAAACCAGTTTTTATATAACACTGTAATTTCTACATACATTCTTTTGACAGAAATTCTTACCTTTTAGTGCCACTTGCTGCTGCTCTCTGTAAGCTGTGACTTTCATAAGTATAGACTGGAACACTTGCCCAGTAAAGGAGAAGCTAGATTTGGACACTCCTCCATCTGATATCATTTCACAAATGTACTCTCCTTGGTCACTCTCCGACAGGTCGTGGATGAGAAGGCTACAGGAACCCTCAGAGTAGTGCAATGCAAAGCGGCTGCTCTGGGAAATCTTCCTTCCGTTGACATACCAAACCACCTCCTTGACACTGCTCTCACATGTGCAGGACATTTTCACTGAGCCTTCACAGGCTACTGCTGCTACCTGGCTCAGGACTTTAGGTGGTGCTTTTACAGTGGGAGGAGACATAACCCTCTTGGGGGACATGATAGGAGGAGGAGACTTCATTCTTGGTGGTGACTTAATTCCCTCTGGCTCTGGGGATTTCAGGGCTCTAGGGGATTTAATGCCAGGTGGCTCTGGTGACTTCAGTGCCCTTGGAGACTTGATTCCAGTTGGTGATTTTATTCCACTGGGTTCCGGTGACTTGACACCAAATGGTTTCTTGACTCCAACAGGCTCAGGGGACTTCACTCCACGTGGAGACTTGATTCCCTCAGGTTCAGGTGATTTGACTCTTTCTGGGGACTTGATTCCTGGTGGAGACTTGATACCCGGTTCTGGGGACTTGATTCCTGGTGGAGACTTGATACCCGGTTCTGGGGACTTGATTCCTGGTGGAGACTTGATACCCGGTTCTGGGGACTTGATTCCTGGTGGAGACTTGATACCCGGTTCTGGGGACTTGATACCCGGTTCTGGGGACTTGACACCCCTGGGGGATTTGATTCCCTCAGGTTCAGGTGATTTGACAGTGGCTGGCTCAGGGGACTTTACACTTGGAACAGGAGAGGTCACAGTTGGTTCAGGTGACTTCGCAGCAGGAGATTTGACTGCTGGCTCTGGGGACTTTACACTGGGTTCAGGGGATTTCACAGATGGAACAGGAGACGTGACTGTAGGCTCAGGTGACTTGACACTAGGAGTTGGTGATTTCACAGATGGTTCTGGTGACTTGACAGCCTTAACCTCAACCTTGGGAGGTGGTCTGTGGATTGTCAAAGTGAAGTGAGCCTCCTGGCGGCCAGCTGAGTTCTCAACCACAACTGTGTACCTGCCCTCCTCTGCAGATGTCACAGAGGTAATTTCCAGAGTAGATTTGTACTGCGTGGAAGTGATACGGACACGTTGAGAGGAAGTTAGTGTTCTAGTCTCATGTATCCACGTCACAGTTGGCGCTGGTTCCCCATCAATGTCACAGTAGAATTTGGCTGTTTCTCCTTCAGAAATGGTCAAAGACTGGGGTTTGGTAAGAATCCTTGCAGGAAGGGAAGGCTTGACTTTTTCCTCGATTGCAACAGTAGTCTTGGCTTTAACTTCAGCTGTTTTCTCTGCATGCTTTGCAGTCAATGCAACCTTCTCAGATGAATATGAAGACCCAGATGACAAATATTCTGTTGATGCATATTTAACAGATGACTCATATCTCTCTGCAGATGAGTATCTCTCAGATGAGGCTGCATATCTTTCATGAGTATATTTGGTTTTGGTTTCTTCCACAGCAACGTGGCTTTCTGCTGCATAACCAGACTTGAAGTGACTTATGTGATAATGGTCAATTTTAGAAGCTTCTGGTACATACCCTTTGATGGAGTCTTCATCTCTGCGACGAGAGGTGAATGTTGTGTAGCCACCACCAGAAACATCCAGGGTTGCATAGTCAGATGCTTCTCCCTTGGAGTTTGTGCATACACAGCGGTATGTACCACTGTCCTCTTCTTGACAGTTGAGGATAATAATAGACAAAACTCCACTCATGTTAGAAAAGATATATTTCTCACTGCTTTCTGAGATTGCAACACCATTGTGGAACCATTGTACCTCAGCTTCTGGTTTAGATTGGATGTTCAGAGTAAATTTAGTGTCTTGGCCAATGGGAACACGATGAGAGCGCATTCTGACAGTTACTCTAGGCACATGATCAAGACTGAATGGAGTCTGGCTAACCACCTGGAATTTCCTCTCTGATTTCAGAGCAGCTTTCCTTGCCTCATAGCGAGACATGATGTCAAAGCGGGCTGATCGTTCAAATCTAGACGAGGAGCGGGAGGATCTCTCTGCAGATTTGACTGGACTTGGAGAACGGGGTCGGGTTCTCTCAGGAGTGGGTGAACGCCTTTCTACCTGAGCTACCTCAATATCAGCTGGAGGTCTTGTACGTGGTTTGACAAGCTCTGACACAGGACGCATCAGCTCAATATATGTTGGTGACAATGATCTTCTCCTTCTCATGAATTGTTCAACTGTAGTACGTTTTTTCTTTGTCTCAGTAACCTCAACACCCTCATGCCTCACTTCTTGTCTTCTCTCTTCATGTCTTTCATAACGAACTGGACTATGAACAGGAGAGGCAGAGAATCCGAGCTCAAGTTCATCCTCAAGCATCATTTTTTCCTCCTCAGCCCTCTTCATTGAAATGTAATCCTCCACCTGCATCATGGCCTCTTCATCACTTAGGTCTCCCAGAGATCTTCTTCTAGACTGGAAGGAGACCTCAGATTCAGGAGATGGTGAACGGCGTGCAGGTCTCACTGTCTCCAAATCATCAAGTGTCAGTTTGGGAATACGCCATCTTGGTCTGTACTGGTCAGTTATTCTTGGAAGAGGCATTACATAGAATTGCTCCCATCTGGACAAACGGATGCGGCGCTGTCTTCTCTGCACAATCCTTTCTGTTCTCTCTGGAATTTCATATTGGTCTCTGATCTTCCTGTACCATTTCATCTCAGACAAAGGCATAAATTGCTTGATGCCTTTGTCCTCATCAAGAGCTTTTGGATCGTGAACCACAGGCTCAGGGATTTCATATGGCATAAAGATTCTTCTCTCCTCCTCCAATTTCTTGGTCTCTGACTTTACTACAGTAATGTCAAATTCTCCCTCAACATTCTTGGTGCTTACAGCAGGCTTGTACATCTCTGCAGCAAATTTAAGGGCTTCTTGGGCAGCTGGGTTGAAAGCTACAAGTTCCTCTGTAGCTGCAATATGCTGAGCCATCTTATTTGTCTTTTCAATCTGTTTCTGAATATGCCTCATCTTTTCCTGTTCACTCTTGTACTCACGTCTTGTGTAAGTAAGACGGTCAACCTTGAGGGTAGCCTGGCAGCTGGCAGATCCGGCAGAATTGGTTGCAGTGACCTTGTACACACCAGAGTCTTCAAGAAGAGTTTCTCTGACATGCAGGACATAGTAGTCCACATCCTCTTCAATAACAACAACCTTAGAGCTCTGCTGTAGTGGCTTACCATCCTTCTCCCATTTTAATGCGGGAGTGGGTATTCCTGTAACTCTGAGCTCAAAGCGGACACTGTCACCCTCAACACACTCAGTGTTAGCCAGCAGACGTTTGAACATGGGTCTCATGGTCTCTTCCACAACGGGATGAGGTGTCACAGTGAGAGAAGCTTTGCAACTGTCTTCACCAAACTTGTTGTGTGCCATAACAGTGTATTCACCATCGTCAGTCTTATCCAAGTTATGGATCACCAACTGATAAAGACCTTTATCACTGATGAAAGTGTACTTGCTGTCATCATCACCTGGTTTGATCCTCTCGCCATTCTTCAGCCATGTTACATGAGGTTCAGGATGTACAGTAATTGTAACACCAAAGCGAACATCTTCACCAATGAAGGCCGTGCGGTTGTAGAGTGGTAGTGTGAACTCAGGTGGTCTCTGCAGAAGTTTTGTCTTGTCAACTCTCTTCCTGAGTTTCCTGACAGTGCGGCTGAGGTAGTACTCTTTGATGCTTCTCACTGACTCAACAAAGAGCTCTCCATAAGCACTATCCTCTCCGTCATCACTAACCACCTTGCATCTGTATACACCATCATCACACTCCTCAATGTCCTTAACATATATACTGGCAAAGCCATTGCTGTAAGTGATCTCATATTTGGGACTTGGGTGCAGCTGGCGGTTACCGAAGAACCATGAAACTTGAGTGCTCTTGTCAAAGTTGGTGAAACTGCAAGTAAATCTTACATGACCACCTTCTTCTGCTGATGCATGCATAACTGGACCAGCACGCAGGCCGTGGTACTCCGTGCCAATCTTGACTTTACCAACAGCCAGTCCTCTCTGGTTTTTGAAGGCACCACCATAGGCAATACGAGCTGCTGATACAATATAATCAGTCTTCTTAGACAGAGATTGGTAGTAACGTCTGTGTTTCAGAGTCCTGATTGCCTTGTTGCTGATATTCTCCAGCTTCATCTTCAGCCAGGGGTGTTCCAAAGCCTCATGAGCAGTCATACGGAGTTTCATGTCCTTGACTAAAAGTCTGTCTACAAAGTCTATAGCCTCTAGACTAATGTCCTTGAATGCTTCACTGTCAAACACATACTCACAATTTGTTATATTTTCAATCATTTTTGTTACTGATTCAGCTGCAAATGGATTGAGGCCACTGAGTAGGACATAGGCCATTACACCAACAGACCACATGTCTGTGGCAGTGGTGATGAGGTCATGGCGGTGGACCTCAGGAGCACAGTACTCAGGTGCAGAGAACAACATTCTGATGTTTTCTCCTGGGACCAGCAGTCTGGACTGACCCATTTCAATAATCTTGATGTTGGTGCTTCTTTTTGTTGTGTAGACAATGTTGTCAGGACGTATGTCAAAGTGGCCAAAGTTGTTGGCATGCATAAATTTGAGGGCAGAGCACACCTGTCTCAGGTAACGAACAATCTCTTGCTCTGACAACTCAAAGTTGCCAATGCCAAGGCGCTCAAAGATATCCACACCAGAAATGAACTCATAGATCAAAATGATCTCTTCCATGCTCTCAAAGTATTCATGCAGGTAAATTACATTTTTGTGTCTCGCTATATTAAGGGCCTCAATTTCTCTGAGAACTAACTCACGGTCTGTGCCTTTGACCTTAATGAACTTAGCCATGAAGGTCTTCTTTGTTGCAATCTCCACACATCTGTAGACAGCACCGAACTGACAGCGTGCAAGTTCTTCAGCAATGGTGTATTTGGAGGACAGTTCCTTCACCTTGTAGAATGGAGCCTCCTCTTTGACAATTTCTCGTGCTTCATCTACCTCTTCATCATAGTTCCTGATAACACATTTGTCTTCCTTTGTGGTAATGGGTTCAGTTGGGGCACATGGTGGACTTAAGCCAAACTCATTCTCAGCAATTACCCGGAACTGGTATTTGGTCTTTCCAAAGATATTAATAATAGTGATTGTGCAGTCAGATGTTTGTCCAGCACGGATCCATCTTTCACCATTAGCGGGACACTTCTCAATGATATAATTGATAATATCGCTTCCCCCATCATTTGCAGGAGGTTCCCAGGTGAGGGTAATTGAATCTCGACTAATATCGCTGACAATAAGTGCTTTTGGTGCTTCAGGAATATCAGCTACACAGACTTCAATGGTTTGCTTGTCAGTGCCAAATCTGTTCTTAGCAGTAATAATGTAGTAGCCAGTATCCTTGCTTCTAACACCCTTTTGGAAGACTAGGGAAGTAAAAGATCTGGTAGTGATGACTTGATGGTATGGAGAATTTGAAAGAATTTCTTGACCCTTCTGCCAAGTAACTGCAGGTTCAGGCTTTCCTGAGATGGGAATCTTGATAGTAATGTGTTCTCCACGGGCAGCATGGACTGCTCCCATTCCTTGAAGCTCCAGTGGCAGGTGGATCTTAGCAGGAACTAAAAAAAAAAAAAAAAAAAAGAATTAATATAAATACAAATTAAAATAAAATGTTTACATACACAGTTACTTTGATATTATTGTTGTAAAAAGTAGTTACCTTCCACATCGAGGTTGGCAGTCATGGAGATAGATCCTGATGCATTAGTAGCCCTGACTTGGTAAACCATTGCATCTCTTTCATCAGTATTCGTAATAACCAGTTGGTAGTAGCCTCCTTTGAATTCCTGGGATTTTATCTTGGTTCCATCAGCCAAGATCTCCTTTCCACCACGGTACCATTTAACCATTGGTTTGGGATATCCAACCACCTTTTCAAAAGAATGCAATGGTTAAGTTTCTTACAAATCAATGCATACAAACTAAATATTTCTGAAACATTACAGCTAAATGAAGTACCTTGGTGACAAATGTGGCATTGGCTTGATACTTGACAAGCATGTCCCTGATCTCTTCTCTGAAGACAGGAGCACGAGGTGTCTGATCCGACTTGGGAATGATTGGAGCAGAGATTTCACTCCAGTCACTTTCACCTCCCATGTTTTCACACTTGACACGGAATTCGTATTCAAAACCTGTGATCAGGCCTATGACCTCGTAATTGGTCTCCACAATCTTCTTGGAGGTCACTGACATCCATTTATTCTGCTTCTTCTCACGTTTTTCAAGATAGTAGTTAGTGATTTTGGCTCCACCATCGCTGCTTGGAGGCTTCCAGCAGACGACACAAGAGTCTTTTGTGGAGCTCATGATGAAGGGCTGTTGTGGAATGCCAGGTTTTTCTGGAAAATAGCAAAGTAAGGTTAAGGCAATTGTCCAGGTGTACTGATGACATCATTCAGAATATGCTTGTTATTAAAAGTTTTACCAAATGGACTCTTGATGATGACAACTGAAGGAATTTCCAGTGGTTCACTGACTCCATACTGGTTTTGTGCAGAAACTCTGAAGTAGTATCCAGCGCTTTCAATAAGGTTGATGATGCGACAGGTGGTGCCAGAGACAGAGGAAGACACAAGGTGCCATTGCTCGCCTTCTTTGGCTTCTCGTTTCTCCACCAGATAGTTTGTGATCATAGAGCCACCATCATCTTTTGGCGGCTTCCAGCTAATCACAGCTGTGCTCTTCAGCAAGGCATCAACAACCAGAGGTCCCTCTGGAATGCAAGGTTTATCTGGAAAAGATAGAAGCATTTGATTATAAACTTTTCTATTTTACTCAATTTCTACATTTTCAATTTGAATTTGCATGATTTGCAGTAATGCAGATGCAGATTTGCATTTTCAGTTTGAATTTGAGTACCGTACCTTGGATTTCAACACGCAGTACTGTGTCAATGGTTCCGAACGCATTGCTAAGTTGCACCTTGTAACGTCCGGCATTGGTCTTTCGCTGAGCATTCCTCACAACCAAGTGGGTGTAGCTTTCAGTGTTTTCAATTATCACATTCTCAGATGCATTCAGTGGTTTCTTTCCATAGAACCACATAATCTGAGGAATGGGACGACCAATGTAGACAACATGGAGACGCAAGCTGGTGCCGGCACCTGCATAGTACTTCTCCTTCAGGGGGAAGCCGGGATGGAACTGTGGTGCTGCCTGGAGACGAAGTTTACCGCTGGTTTCTATCTCACCAGCCTCGTTGGTTGCTCTACATGTGTAGACGCCCTCATCCTCCTGCTCATCTGTCAGAATGGTCAGGGAATGGTTGCGGCCATCTGAGCTCATTTTGTACTTGCGACTCTGAATAAGCTCCTTTCCATAGCGGTACCATTTGATCTCTGGCAGAGGTCGCCCAATGATACAACAAGTTAGAGTGCCAGACTCTCCAAGCTTGGTTGTTGTGTCTTCCATTTGTTCCTTCAAAACTGGGGCCTCACCAACTATAAAGACAAAAATGTGTGTGAATGATATATTAAAATCAAGAAAAGTATATTGGTGAGATGATGAACCTCTAGTCACTCATTTTAATGTTGTGATTACAATTACAATTATGCATAATATAAAAAGGTCACTGCCTTTTTTTGTGTGTTGTGAAAATATGTTTCTGACCAGTTTAAGTTGAAATATTAATTCATATTAATTCTTTATTTGATTTGTTTATAAAATAAATACTATCTTACCACTCAGTTTGGTCTTGATGCCCATTGGGGTGCGACGAGGACGACTGAGTCCAGTTTCATTTTCAGCAAAGATTCTGAACTCGTATTCTGTTGCCTCCATCAAGCCACCCATAGTGAACTGGCGATCCTTGGAACGCTCTTTAGTGCATTTCTTCCATGCAGACTCTCCAGCCTCTCTAAACTCAATCCAGTAGCCCAGGATCTCCTTGCCACCATCGTGTTCAGGTCTAAGCCAGTGAATGGTGATTGAATCTTTGGTCACAGAGACAATGTCGATCTCTCCAGGTTGGCTTGGTTTGTCTTACACAGAAAAAAAAACAACAACATTAAAATAAGAAAAACTGAGCAATACAATTTGTTCTATGTTACCACTATGTGTATTAAAACAGCATATTACTTACCGAATGGATCTTTGCAGATTACCGGCTCTGAGGCAGGACCAGGTTCACTCTTTCCAATGTCATTCTGAGCTACAATTCTAAACATATACTCTGCATCTGGGATGAGACCAGAAACATTGTACATTGTTGTGGTGATATGAGTCTTGTTGTGGCGGACCCATTTCTCTGTGGACACTTCCCTCCTCTCCACATAGTATCCAGTGACACGAGAACCACCATCATCACGAGGACGTGCCCAGGAAAGGGCCACAGTGGTCTTTGTAACATCCATGATCTCAGGTGGGTTGCTGGGAGGCTCAGGTGCACCTAAAAATAATTATGTTTTACATATCTTCCATATTTCCAACTAAAAATACATACAATTCCTAAAAGAAATAGTCATACTCACATAGCGGTGTCTTTGGTGTGACAGGCTCATCAGATTTAAGGGATCTACTGACACCAAACTGGTTTTCAGCAGAAACCCTGAAGTGGTACTGCACATTTTCCTTCAGTCCTTTGACAACAAGTGATGTCTCAGTTACCCTGGCATCTACGGTGTACCAGGCAGCTTTGGGAACCTCGCGCCTCTCCACCACATAGCCTAGGATGTCAGAGCCACCATCATCTGATGGAGCCCTCCAGCTCACACGCACTGATCTTGCTTGGATATCATCAAACTCCAGAGGTCCTTCTGGAACATCTGGACGACCAATGACTTTCACCTTAAGAAAGTGATAATTTTTTGATTAATACACAAAGTGTCATAATGCCTTCTTTTAGAATGTGCCTTCTATTTATATACGCATGCTTGTAGCTATTTATTTACATCCGCAATTCCTGTGCTTAAGTGACAGAGTTTTGAGGTTTAACCAGTAATCCCGTAAAATACCAATATAGAATACCAATAAATACCTTGATATAGACAGCCTTTCTGCCACACTTGTTCTCCAGCACCAGATCATAAGTTCCAGTGTCATCTTTGTGGGCATCCTTGATGACCAGCTCAGTCATATCATCACTAGTTGCAATCATAGCGCGGTGTGCAATGTCACGGCCATCCTTGGTCCATTTACACGTTGGAATAGGTTTACCCTTAATTGGCACAGACAGACAAACAACTCCGCCCTGGCGAACCACATAGCCTTCCTCATATTTGCGATCAAGCACATAGTCAGGATAACCTAAGAATAATATAATACAGAAAATGTTAGTAGAGCTTCACATTTAACTTCCAAGTTACCACTTGATAACTACAACAACATACCAAGCATCTCTTGAACTTTGACGACTCCAGGAATTTCAGCAGGTTCTCCAGTACCACCTGCATTGCAAGCAATGACTCTGAACTTGTACTCTGCGCCCTGAGGCATGTGAGTGAGAGTGTACTCGCACATCTTTGTAGGAGTTGTGTTGCACAGGGTCCATTCCACCTGGTCCACCTTCTGCATTTCAATAAAGTACCCAGTAATAACAGAGCCACCTTCCTCTTCTGGTGGAAGCCAGGCAAGGGAGACAGAAGTCCTGGTGGTGTCTGTGACTTTGGGCTCCAGTGGTGGGCCAGGAGGATCTGTAAAATAAGCAAGTTATTAAGCATAAATATATTTTTTTATTGGCCTATAAATCAATAAATCAATAACATAAATGGTAAATGAAAGGTCTAAAGATATACCGATGGGATCCATAGCCACAGTGATAGCAGAGCTCTCACTAGGCTTGCCAGCTCCTCTGGAGTTGATGGCGGTGATGCGGTGTTCATACTCCAGACCCTCTATGAGTCCAGAAGAGCGATACCTTGTCATAGTGACAGGATTCTTGTTAACCTTAAGCCACCTGTCGGACCCAGCTTCTTTGCGCTCAATGATGTAGCCAGCAATGGTGGAACCACCATTGTCCTCTGGTGGTTGCCATGTCAGGGTCATGCCCTCATGAGTGACATCAAGCACCTCAGGTCTACTAGGAGGTCCTGGAATGGCTGTAGCAAAATAAATAAACAAACAAATAAATAAATAGAACAAAATATAATACTATACATTTTCATTTTCTTCAACTCTTGCCTATAAATGTAATTTTTTTGCAGTAGATTAGTACTACTACAACATTTGTAATGTTTAAATGACACTCACTCTTGGGACTCTTGCACTCCACAACTTCAGACTGCAGGAAGCCACCAACCCCAAAGCGATTCATGGCAGCAACACGGAACACGTACTCAGTTCCCTCAGTGAGTCTTGTGAACTTAAAGCATGGTCTTGTGACAGACTCAGATACAGTGCTCCATCCAGGGCGGTGAGCCTCACGTTGCTCCACAACATAGCCACTAACATTGGCACCACCATCTTTCTCGGGTGGTTCCCAGCTGACAGTTACAGAGATTCCATCAGTCTCTTCAATCTTAACTGGACCAACTGGGATACCAGGTTTGTCTAGTAAACACAAAAAACATAATTATTTAACATGATCCACAAATGTCTTCACATTTAAATGGCTTAATTTATTCAAGTCTCTACTTACCAAGGACGATGACCTTGATGACCTCGGTTGCAACACCAACAGTGTTTTTCACCTCCAGAGTGTAGTCTCCAGTGTCGTTAATGGTGGTGTCGCGGATAAGGAGATGGGTGTATTTACCGTTGCTGTCGATCTTGATTCGGTCAAGGCTATCCTTCAGCTTGACGCCGCCAAAGGACCATGAGCAGACAGGCTGTGGGCGGGCTTTGATTGGGATGTTCAGATCAATATTCTTTCCACGGTGTACATGAACAATCTTCTGAGGAATATTTGTCAGGTCGATCTTAGGCATCACTGTTTAAAAAAAAAAAAAAAGATGAGCAACAGAAAAGCTTGACAAACATGCAATGTGTGTGTGTGTTTTTTAAGAATCTTCTTACCCTTAATTTCTTGGATGGTGATAGGAGTGATAATGTCCATGGGCTCACTGGCTCCTCTGCTGTTGGTTGCTCTGATCCTGAAGAGGTACTGGTCATTCTCTGTCAGTGACTGGATGGTATACTGGCTGCTTGAAGCTTTAACTGTAGCCACAACACTCCATCTGTCGGTGCCAACCTTGCAGGCCTCCAGAATGTATCCTGTCAGCCTGCTGGCACCATCATGAAGTGGTTTCTCCCAACGCAGTGTGACGGATGACTTGGTGACGTCAACCATCTGGAGATCCATGGGAACTGATGGTACTTCACAGACCAGAACAGCTTCAGCTGTCTCGCAAGGTTCTCCAACACCATATATATTCTCAGGCAGTACTCTGAAGAAGTAGTGAACGCCCTCCTCCAGTCCGGTGATCCTATAGAGTGTCTTTCTGCACTCAGTAGTCACAGTCTTGTAGGATTTCATGTTGGCTTCACGCTTCTCCACAATGTAATTACTGACATGAGCACCACCATCAAGGCTTGGGACATCCCAAGTAATGACAACAGACTCTTTGGTGTAGTCCTTGACCTTTACAGAGCCTGGAGGTCCAGGGGTGTCTATAGGTGAAAGAAATATGTAAATACTTAGTACACTGAAAACATCCTCCATGTTATGTTAATGCTGTGTCTTCTATAGATGCTTACCATAGACTTTGACAAGAATGGTGGCAGTTTTCTTGCCAGATGGATTTTCTGCTTCTACAACATATTTTCCGGAGTCATACCGAGTCACTTTCTCCACTATCAGTAAGGTGTAGGCGTCTGTGGTCTCAATGTAGCCACGGCTCTGCAGTTCAACCCCAGTCTTTCTCCAGCCAACCACAGGTAGTGGTCTGCCGGTGACAGACACAAACAGTCTCAGGGTGCCTCCAGCACGCAGACACACGGTCTTCTTCAGGTCATCAGCCAGCTCCAGGTCAGGTATTTCTATTGAGGAGTTACAATGAGTCAATGCTGGAATTTCATAACACAGTGTTAACAGGTAACAGGTTGATTTGCTTTCTACTCACCAACTTTCTCAATTGGCTCAACCTCAGCACTGGGTTCACTGAATTCTCCAGTGCCATTGCTGTTGAGAGCTGCAACTCTGAACCTGTACTTCTTATTGGCTACCAGTCCTGCAGCCACATATTCATTGGTCTTAAGAGCCTTTGCTGTAGCCCTATACCATTGTTCCGACCCTTCCTCCAAGATCTCCACCACATAGCCTGTGACATCTGAACCGCCATCATACATTGGCCTTGTCCAGGTCATGGAAATGCTGTGCTTGGTTGTGTCTGTGATGCGTGGCATTGATGGAGGAGCAGGGGTATCTATAAAAAGAGCAGGTATTATAATTTTTATTATTATTATTATTATTATTATTATTATTATTAATAATAGTAATAATAATAATTATTATTATCTTACATGTTGGGTCTCTGCAGAGAATGTAAGGTGACACATCGCTAGGCTGACTGTCGCCAGCAGCATTAACAGCTGTCACCCTGAACTGGTATTCACTTCCCTCAATCAGGCCAGTGATCTTCAGACGTGTGTCATAGATTGTGTATGTCCTATTCACACGTGTCCACCTGATTTAGGGTAGAGAAAGCAAATGAATTAGCAAACAAAACATTTCCAAGCATTTTTTTGTCTGAGAGATCATACCCACCTTGTGCTGCTCTTTTCTCGTTTGTCTACAATGTAGTTTTTGATTTCACTGCCACCATCACTTTCAGGCTTCAGCCATTCAATGATGACATGCTCTTTACCAACAGCCGTGACCTCGGGTGTACCCGGTGGTGAAGGAATAGCTAGAAAAGATGGGATGTATTAATTAACTTGTTTATCTAGATGACCAAACAAAATTATTCAAAGTTCCATTAAACATATCTAACAACTTTATTGCTGTTAGATATGTTTAATATTTAAAGGGAAGAATCTTACTGTATGCATTTCTGGCAATGACTGGTTCAGACTCAAGTGGAACTCCAGGGCCATACTTGTTGACTCCACGTACTCTGAAGATGTACTCATTGTTTTTGATGAGTCTAGAGCTGACACATGACAGAGACTTGCACTCAGTTTCCATGATGACCCAGTTGAGGCGGCTGGTCTCACGACGCTCCACAATATAATGTGTAACAGTGTCACCACCATCCTCCAGAGGGATCTTCCAGGATACAGTACATTTCTCTTCAGTCACTCTGCTGATCACGATCTTATCAGCTGGAGCTCCAGGAGTATCTGAAGGAAACATGGTATAAAGACCGTTTCTTTAAGACTGAAAATACAAAGAAAATAAACATATTATTCAATATGATTTCTTACCAAGAACCTTGACGCTGACAGCGGCAGTCTTCACTCCGTTGGCATTCTTGACTGTCAGGATGTATCTGCCTGTGTCATATCTGTCACAGTTCTTAATGACGACCATAGCTCTAGTTGAAGTGTAGGTCATAGAGTATTTCTCTCCGAGTTCCAGAATCTTGTCTCCCTTGGCCCAGTAAACAGTGGGTTCTGGTTTGCCACCCACAGCTCCATCCAGTACCAGGTCGGAGCCAGCCATCACAGTAACAGTCTCACCCACCAGCTTGCTGTCCAGCTCTGCTTTGGGCGGGGCTACACAAAATAAAACATTTGAGTTAGTGGCATGAACTTCTATTTTTTTCCTATGCTAAATCTAAATGTTAACTTTAAACTTACAGTATTCATCTTTGCAGGTGACTGGTCCAGTTGTCTCAGAAGGAGCGCTCTGGACACCAGCGGCATTCTTGGCAATAACACGATACTCATATGTGTCTCCCTCTCCTAGATTAGTGACTGTGAAGTAATTCTCTGTGATGGTGGTGTAGTTGCACTTGAGCCAGCGGTTGTCATCCCATTCATCTGTGCTGTAGACCTTCTTCTCCACAACGTAGCCTACAATCTTGCTGCCACCATCATTTAAGGGTACAGTCCAGCAAATGGATACAGAGGAGCGAGTGATGTCGGTCACCTCAGGCTTTCCAGGTGGATCTATTTTGAAAAAATGTGAATTAAAATCAAGGTAATTAATTTTGTTTTGTTTTGTCTTAAAATGTGTTTAAAAACTTACCAACTGGGTTCAGAGCTAGCACTGGTCTCGAGGCCTCACTGGCTTTGCTGAGACCAGATATGTTCATAGCATACACTCTGAATTGGTATTCCAAGCCCTCGATCAAGTTAGAAACCTTGTAATGGCACTCAAGACAAGGCAGCTTGTTTTCCCGCACCCAGAGGATAGTGTTCCTCTCCTTCTTCTCAATCCAGTAGCCTGTGACCTTGCTGCCACCATCAGCGTATGGTACATCCCATTTAATGCCGATGGCATTGGCTGACACTGACACAACATCTGGACGAGTTGGAGGACTTGGAGGCACTGGAAAAACAAATATACAAACCAAAACAAATCAGTTATTTAGTTCTAAATCTTCTACCTTTTAAATGTATGTTAGCCAATACATACCAAATGGATGTTCAATGACAACTGCTGCAGACTCAATTGACTTGCTAACTCCAAATTTATTTTCAGCACATACTCTGAAGGTGTACTCCATGTATTTGGTCAGATGAGTTACTTTGATTGTAGTTCTCTGCACGCTGGAATTGACCACTTGCCAGGAGGCAGAACCCGACTCTCGTTTCTCCACAATGTAGTTAGAGATGTCTGTGCCGCCATCATCAGCTGGCTCTGACCAGGATAATGTGCAGGACTCAGAGGAAACTCCAGAAATTTCCAAGGGGCCTGTAGGAGGTGATGGTCTGCCCACTATAAGTACAGTGACTGCAAACGTCTTCACTCCTGCAGAATTCTCCAAAACAAGATAATACTTTCCACTGTCACTTCTCTTACTGTCTCTAACTAACAAAGTGGATCTCTCAGTTGTGTTTCTGATGACAACTCTGTCAGACTCTTTCAGTTTCATTTCCTCCAATTTCCAGGTGACTTTAGGAGCAGGTCTGCCACTGATGGGGATGTCAATTGTGAATGTATTGGAGGCCTTGCAAGTGATAAGCTGGTTGGTGATACCGCTGAGGTCAGCTGTAGGCTCAATGCGAGGCTCTTTAATGACAATAGATCCTAATGTTCCCTGAGGATCACTAATTCCTGCGTCATTCTTAGCTTTCACTCTGAAGTCATACTCTGTGTTTTCAATCAGACCCTCAACCAGCATTTTTGTGAGCTTGGTCTCTCCAGCAGCAACCCAACGGTCAGTTCCCTTAGCCCTAAATTCAACAATAGCCTCTGACACGGCTGCCACCATCATGCTCAGGTTTCAGCCATACCAAAGAAGCAGTGGAACTACTGGTATCAACAACATCCAGCCTCTTAGGAGGAGCAGGTTCTTCAGTCGCAACAACGGGGTCTGTCATCTCACGAGCCTCTCCCTGACCGTACTGGTTAACAGCTATTACTCTGAACACATAAGGCACACCAATGTCCAGACCAGCAACTCTGATCATCTGGCGAGAGCATTTTGTGCTGACCTCTTGCCAAGCAAGACGACTGGCTTCACGTTTATCAACAATATAGTGATGAACTCTTGCTCCGCCATCATTTGAGGGAGCATCCCACATCACCGTCAAGGCTCCACGAGTGACATCCTTGAAAGAGATGGCTCCAGGAGGTCCAGGTGTATCCAGCACTTTGACTGTGAATGTGATGGACTTGCGTCCACTGTTGTTCTCCAAGGACAGAGTGTATTTACCAGCTTCATACCTTGTGCAGCCCTCAATGGTGAGAGTAGAGAAGTTGTCTGAGGTGTTAACATCAGCCATGACAGGCAGCTCCCCATCAGCCCGTGACCATGTGGCAAGAGGAGCTGGTTTTCCTCTGAAGGCAACATGGAGTGATACAGTGCCGCCATTCTTCACAATGTGAGTCTGTTTGAAATCAGCTCCAATGTCGATCTCAGGAGAGGTTAGCCTATCCAGAGCTTGGACAGGGCTAGGCATCACTGAGGCTTCACCCTCTCCAGATCCGTTCACAGCACTGACTCTGAATTTATAGAGCTCTCCGGGTACGAGTCCCTTTGCTGTATACTTCGTGTGAATACATATTTGGCTGTTTACTCTGTGCCACTCTTCCAGACTGGCTTTGCACATGTCAATGTTGTAGCCAATAATTTCCATACCACCATCAAACACTGGCTTAGTCCATTCCAGAGTTATGGAGGACTTGGTTGAATCAATGAGCTATAAATAAAAAGGAAAATAAGTTAAGTACATTTGGCAACTGGAAGAATTTTCAAAACATTCAGATGTATTTAGCTAATCATACCTTTATTACGCTAGGAGCACTTGGAGCGCAGGTCGGCTCTCTACATTTGAAGAGCCTTGAAGTGCTGCTAGCTGGTCCAATGCCGGCACCATTTTCAGCCATGACACGGAACTCATACTCATTGCCTTCTGTTAGATTTGTGACACGATGTCTCAGCTCTGTGATAGGTCTCTTTGAGGAGACCTTCACCCAGCGCAGGCTCTTCTTCTCTCTTCTCTCCAAAATGTAATGCTTGATTTCATTGCCTCCATCTGATCTAGGCCTAGTCCAGCCCAGTGTAATGCTGTCTCCACTGACGTGAGAAGCATCTGGAGTGCCGGGGGCATCAGGTACGGCTGGAATAGAGGTAAATATATTATATATCTAGCAGCATACTGGGTAATACTGGTAATCAAATGTCACACTTGACACTTACTGTACTGCATCTGGGCAATAATGGGATCAGAATCCAGAGGTTTGCCCACACCAAACTTGTTGACAGCAGAAATTCTGAATTGATACTCATTGCCCTTGATGAGATTTGTAGCGTTGAAAGAGCAGGCTTCACACTTGGATGTGACCGTAGCCCATGAAATCCTGGAGGTCTCTCTCTTCTCTACCACGTAGTGTGTAATAGCAGCACAACCATCATTCTCTGGTGGGTTCCACCAGACAGTGCATTTCTCAGCAGTGATACCAGTAAAACGAATGGGACCCTCAACCGGTCCAGGAGTATCTAAGAAAGATACATTCAAAGTAATGAAATAAAATCAACTTGCAAAATGTATGGATTGTGATAGCCTATAGGTATTTGTAATAATTACAATCACATAATAAACCAGATCCAAATAGTGCAAATAAATAAATAAACTGCATACCTTGTACTCTGACATTAACTTCAGCCTTCTTGGTTCCAGAGCTGTTCTTTGCTTCCACAGTGTAGATGCCGCGATGGTTCCTATCTGCATCACGGATGAACAGGCTGCTTGTGCCAATGCCAGTGGTGATCTCAATGTCAATCATGGTTCTCTTGTCAATCTCTTTACCATCCTTGTACCACATAACCTGTGGAACAGGACGGCCTGTAATGGTGCAGCCCAGTCTTACATTCTCTCCAGCTCGTAACGTGAAAATCTGATCTGGTGACCATTCAATTTCTGGAGCAACTGTAAGCAAAGAAAGACAAATGATCAACTGATAATGGATCAAGTAATTTGAGTTTGCATAGACTTTAATAGAGTTTAATTTAATTTAATACATACCACTCTCATCCTTGGTCATGATGTAAGCAGAGGAATTGGATGGTGGACTTATTGTACCCACAGCATTCCTGGCAATCACCCTGAACTCAAATCTGTCTCCAGGAGATAGACCAGTTACAGTGAACTGTGTCTCACTGATGTCAGTGAAGTTGCATCGCAGCCATTTGCCTCTGCCTTGGCGTCTTTCAACACTGTAGGCCACAATCTTGCAGCCTCCATCTCTCTTAGGGACATCCCACTGCAGAGTGACAGAGTCCCTGGTCACATCAATGCAGACAGGAGTTCCAGGTGGATCTAAAAAAGGAAGACAATACATTTGAATGTAGCTAAATATTAATGAAAATTGTACACAATATATCAACAAATAAAATAAAAATGAATAAAATAACATTATATCTTATATGTATGTATAATACTAACATAAAAACACAAAACATAATTTTTAAATACTCACCAACTGGCGAAATAGCAAGGGCATGTTTGCTCTGCTCACTGACAGGGCTAAGTCCAGCATTGTTTTCAGCATAAACTCTGAAGGAGTACTCAAGACCCTCCATCAAACCAATGATCCTGTACTCTCTGTTGGAAATGATGGTTGAGTTCACCTTCTGCCACAGCAGGCTGTTCCTGTCTTTTTTCTCCACATGATAGCCCAAAATTGGAGAACCACCATCAAACTCTGGGGCCTCCCATTTGATAGTCATGCCATCACTTGTGACGTTATAAGATACAGGCTTTCCAGGTGCACCAGGAGCTTTATACTGATGCTGGGCAACAACTTCAGGTGAGCTCAGGGCCTCACTTACTCCAAATTTATTCTCAGCACGGACTCTGAACTGGTATGCTGTTCCCTTGACCAAGTTGGGAATCTTGAAAGTGGTCCTCACAACACTTGAACATACCAACTTCCAATTGGCATGAGAAGTCTCACGCTTCTCTACACTGTAACAGGAGATCTCACTGCCACCATCATCCTTTGGTTGGTCCCAGGAGATAATGATGCTCTGGGCTTTAATTTCATCAAAGCGAATGGGTCCAACTGGAATAGATGGAGGACCCAGAGTAATCACATTAATGTCAAAGTAGTTCTTAATGGTCCTGTTATCCAAAACCAAAGTGTATTGGCCAGCATGCTCCTTCTTTGCCCCCCTGACTGTGACGGCAGTCTTGTTGTCAGTTGTCCTGAAACGAATTCTTTCACTTTCTTTCAGAGGCTGATTATCCTTGAGCCAGCTGATGACAGGTTTTGGTTTGCCCTTAAACGGTAACTCAATATGGATGTTCTGACCAATACGAACAGCCAGTTCACCATTGGGATAATCAACAAGACTGGCCTCAGGAGGAATGATGAAGTCCTTCACAATGATTGGACCAATCTGTGAAAAGTCACCTGTGCCCTTTTCATTTTTGGCAAACACTCTAAAGTCCATGATAGCATTTTCTTGGAGACCTTTAACTTCGCAGGTGCAGCGTCTGCTTGTAGCTCCCAAAGTCCAGGTGGTGTCTTCATCTGCTTTCTTCTCAATGATGTACTCTGTGATGTGACTGCCACCATCGTGGTCAGGCTTGGTCCACTGCAAGGTGACTGAGGTCTTTGTAGAATCTTGCATTACAAGATCTTTCACACCTCCAGGCGTTTCTGTGGCCCTGACAGGCTCGACAGTCTCACAGGTGTCACCAACACCAAACTCATTTTCAGCAGACACACGGAAGAAGTAAGCCACATCCTCCTCCAAACCAGTGACCTTATATGTTGTATTGGCGCACTCATTAGTGATGACTTGGTAAGCTTTCATTGTGGAGGCCTTCTTTTCAACAATGTAATTAGTGACAGGTGAACCACCATCAATGAGAGGAGCCTCCCAGCTGAGGGTAAGTTTTCCTCTTGTCACATTCTTGACTATGAGTTTTTGGCAGGTTGATGGGCTGTCAAGCACTTTGAGGGAAACAGTGACAATCTTGGGTTCTCCAACACCGTTCTCAATCTCTAGGAGATACTTTCCACAGTCATCACGAGTTACTTTGGGGATGAGCAGGGTGGTAGACCGCTCAGTGCTGTTTATTGTGTAGCGATTATCACTGGCAATATTACGATCTCCACGTCTCCAGGTGACATTAGGAGTAGGGCGACCCTTCAATGGAATAAATACTTCCACATCACGACCTGCTTTGGCTGTGTACTGTGTAGTCATTTGAACATCCAAGTCTAAGTCAGCCTCCTCTGTTGAAAAAAAAAGAACATTTTAGCTATCGGATCTACTGTTTTTTTATTCTTACACTTATATTTATATTGTTATACAAACCCAAGATATCTTTGGCTTGAACCGGTTGGTACATCTTAATGTTCTCTCCTTTGCCCTTGGAGTTGACAGCAGAAACTTTGAAGAAGTAGTATGTTCCTGGTTTGAGATGGGACACTACATACTCACAGGATTCAACCTGTGGGTTTGTAACCACCCATTCTTTTTCCTCAGCATTGAGCTGCTCCAAAATGTAGTGAGTGATTTTGCTGCCACCATCATAGACTGGTCTTTCCCAACCCAATGTGATAGAGGTCTTTGTTGAGTCAATAACACGCAGTTTGGTTGGCTCCCCTGGCAAATCTTTAAATGACAAATGTATTATGTTAAGACAAGCCCCTGTAATACAATTTCCTCAAAAAGAATAAAACATTTTAAAGACTACTTACCAATTGGATCATAGGCTTTGTATAGTTCGGATGCCTCTGAGTAGTTTCCTGCTCCAGCCTTGTTGACAGCACAGACTCTGTACTGGTACTCATTATTCTCCACAAGGCCGCTTACTTTTTGCCTGGTGTCTCTTATGGTTCCCTTCACCACCTGATGAAATATAAAATAAGTATTATTACAGTACTATACATTGCATTTGTTTATAGTATTATTATTAATTATGCTCATGATTAACCTTAAACCATTGCAGACTCTTCTTTTCTCTTTTCTCCAAATAGTAACCATCAATATCACTACCTCCATCTAATGCTGGCCTTTCCCAAATCACAGTCATGGTGGATTTGGTAATCATTGTGACCTTAGGCTTGGATGGCTCACTTGGAGGAACTATTGGAAATTAGACAAAAAAGCCTTGTATTTAGTAAGAACATTCTCCTGGTACATAAACTTGTCATTATATTTCAAATTACACAGTATACTCTTAATCATAGCTTACCAAAAGCATTCCTTGCAATAATAGGTGCGGACTCAAGCGGGTCTCCAATGCCATATTTATTGACTCCACGAACTCTAAAGATATATTCATTTCCTTGGATGAGTCTTGGTACATTAACAATGCAGTCCATGAGTTTCTCTGAGACAATGGACCACATGATTCGGCTAGTTTCTCTCTTCTCAACAATGTAATGTGTAACCATGGCACCGCCCTCATCAGAAGGTGGGGACCACATAATAGTGATGTTGTCTGCAGTGACCTTCTTAAACTGAATCTCTCCAGCTGGAGGTCCAGGTTTATCTGTAAAAGAGTGAAAACACAGTATGTTAGTATTACTGGTTATATTCTTATCTTCAGTGGATAATGCTTTTAGTACCTTGTATAAGAAGTCTGACAACAGCACAAGTAGACCCAAGGGAGTTCTTCACCTTCACTTCATATGTTCCAGAGTTGAGACGGGTTGTATCCCGCAAGAATACACTTGTTGATTCAGATGTGTGCTTAAATGAGACCTGGGCAGATGGTTTGAGCTCTCTGCCGTCCTTCATCCATTCAATAGTAGGAGCAGGTTTGGCAGTGATATTAAACTTGAGTTCAACATTGGATTCAGCCATGTATTTAACCTCCTGGAGATACTCCTGAGGTATTTCAATCTCTGGGGCACCTGAATGACAATGATACAAAAAAATGTCAATTCAATTATAAGCAGTCTTCAACTTTTTAAAACCTAAAAATCTTCATAAAACAGATTACTTCTGACTTACCATAAGTGTCCACACATGTTGCTGGTCCAGCAGTTATAGATGGGTTGCTGATTGAACCAACTGCGTTCTTTGCCATGACTCTGAACTCATAAGACTCATCTTGAGTAAGGCCAGTAACTGTGTATCGTGTGTCACTAACATTGGTCAAGTTAGCCTTGAACCACCTGCCACTAACAACCTCTTTCTTTTCAATGATGTATCCAGTGATTGGTGATCCGCCATCATAGTTGGGTTTCTGCCATGCTAGACTGATGGAGTTCTTTGTGATGTCGCTGATACGAAGATTCACAGGTGGTTCTGTAAACAGATCAAATGTTTTTAATGTAACTAATGTAATTAACTTTTCTGTCACATTATTATAAATTTAACTTACCACAAGCATCAATAGCCAGGACAGCATCAGAAATCTTACTGAAGGCACTGAGTCCAGCCGCATTTTCTGCTGCCACCTTGAACTCATAGATGAGTCCAGCATTGATGTTAGTGACCTTAAAGTGAGTTGCACGAATCACAGTTTTGTTAACTTTCTGCCACATAATACTATTCTTGTCCTTCATCTGAAGATGGTAGCCAAACACATGGCTGCCACCATCAGACTTGGGCTCCTTCCAGGCGACTGTTATGGTCTCCCTTGTCACAGCTGTGATCTCTGGTGTAGCTGGAGCATCAGGAATAGCTAAAGAGAAAGCATAAGCAACATTAAGATGTATATATTCTACATTAAATGCAGAGTGAAATATTTAGTTTACTTACTGTAAGGCAGGTTGACTGAGACTATTGGAGAATCAATGTGCTCACTTATTCCATATCTGTTTTCAGCTCTGATTCTGAACTGATACTCAAGGCCAGTGGTAAGTTTCATGATCTTCATGGTGCATCGGGCTACAGCAGATGAGACATCCATCCAGTTGGCTGTGGTTGTCTCCCTCTTTTGGATAATGTAATTTGTGATGGCACTGCCGCCATCATAGGCAGGTGGAAGCCACTTCAAGCTAACACTGTCTTCTGTGACATCAAAGAGCTCAACAGGTCCAAGAGGAGCACTGGGTCTGTCCAAAACCACGATATTGACAAAGGACTTAGTTGTCCCACTCGAGTTTGCAGCTGTAATGTCATAGCGTCCGGAGTCTCCAGCAATACTTTCCCGCAGTGTGATCTTGATGCTGTCAGGAGTGACTTCAGAGTTGAACCTCATTGTTGACTTGAGCACAACATTCTCTTTTGAAAGTGTAACTTTAGGCAAAGGTTTGCCTGTCAATGGAATTTCACACTTGAGTGTTGATCCTGCTCTTACATAAACAGTGTTATGCGGGATGTCCTTCATGTTGACTTCTGGTGGTTCTGTATTAACAAACAGAAAAAAATTGCAAACATAAGTAACAAGTAGATTTGTTGCTAATATATATCAATGCAATATTGCTGCTCTTTCAGGTATGTTACTTACCAAGCTGATCTTTTACTGCTACAGGGGTGAGCATTTCCTTGGCATCACTAAATCCAGCAGCATTTTCAGCTTTCACTCGGAAGAAGTATTCAGCATTTTCCCGCAGACCAGAAACTGTCAAGTGGATGAACTTGGTGACGCCACACTTCACCCATTTCTCTTGACCTTTCTCCAATGCTTCCACCAGGTAGCTTGTAATTCTGCTGCCTCCATCCTGTTCAGGTTTAGCCCAAGCCAGAGTTACACTCTCTTTGGTAACTTCTGTCACTCCCAGCTTGGGTGGTGGGCTTGGTTTTTCTGAAAGATTACATTATTTTACATTAATGTGGACAACTACTACAGTAAATATTGTGACATTTGTTTTAGAACATACCTGAAATTTTGGTTCCTTCTTTGGTCTCTGCAGGAACACCAATGCCATACTCGTTCTCGCCTGTCACTCTAAAGTAGAAGACTCCTCCCTCAGGTAGGTCAGTAACCTTATATGTGAGCCTGTGGCATGTATCAGTGAGCCTGGTCCAGCCCTTTTTACTGGCTTCCCGAATATCAATCAGGTAGTTTTTGACTGGTCCTCCTCCTTCATTTTCAGGAGTGTCCCAGGCAACAGTAGCAGAAGTTTTTGTAACATCCTTGACTTCAACATGTGCTGGAGGTCCAGGCGAGTCAAGCACCCTGACACTGAGGGTCAATGATGCTGTACCAGCCACATTGGACAAAGTCACAGTGTATTTACCAGAGTCATTACGAGTGGCTTTCTCCAAAGTAATGGAAGTGAATGTGTCTGTGGTGTCAATAACAGCACGGACTCTAAGGTCAACATCAGGCTTTGACCATGTGACATTAGGAACAGGCTTGCCTTTAAAGGGAACTGTCAGAGTGAATGAACTGCCATCTTTGACAATAAGAGTCTTTCTCATTTCATTGCTTATTTCAAACAATGGCTCTTCCTCTCTCTCTTTGGCCACCTGTCTGTCCGATTCAGGGCTAGGTTCACTGGCTCCTATCTTGTTGATGGATTTCACAACAAATACATATTCAACTCCCGGGGTCAATCCTACTACTGTAAACTCTGTGTTCTTGGTGTTCTGCACTCCAACAAACCACTCATCATCTGCACTCTTCCTGTACTCGACTCTGTAACCGGTCACGGGGGCTCCGCCATCAAATAGGGGTCTGTTCCATGAGAGAGTCACTGTAGTCTTAGTTGAGTCAATGATTTTAGGTTTAGCTGGAGGAGAAGGCAGGAACTGTGGGTCTTCAGCTTTTGTAAGTGGGCAAGGGATACTGGGGGCACTGAGTCCTGCAGCATTTTCTGCAAAAACTCTGTATTCATACTCGCAACCCTCCCGTAGGTTTGAGGCCTTCACTCTAAGGTCGTAAACAGGCTTTTTATTGACCCGGCACCAACGGAGTCCAGTTTTCTCTCTCTTCTCAATAACATAGCCAGCGATACTGCTTCCTCCATCAGAAACTGGACGATCCCAACAGATGGTCATAGGCTTCACTTGTTACTGCAGTGACCTGGACATTAGTAGGAGGAGCAGTAACAGTGAATGGATCCATAGCTTTGACGGCATCACTCTCAAGGGGCTCACCATCTCCATACTTATTCACTCCTCTGACTCTGAAGATGTACTCATTTCCTTTAAGCAGTTTGGTCACTTTACAGGTTGTGGCCTTCATGTCATTATAGACTAAAGTCCATGCAAGACGACTGGTCTCACGCTTTTCCACAATGTAATGCATGATTTCAGCGCCTCCATTTTCTTGAGGGGGTCCCCATGTGATGGTGCATTTCTCTGCTGTGAGGCCTGAAACCGCTAAGGGACCTGAGGCAGGTCCGGGTCTGTCAAGAACTTTGCAGTTTACAGCCACAGACCTTGTTCCACCCACATTGTGCAGTGTTAAAGCATACTGGCCTGAATCCTTTCTAATAGCATCTCTGACTACAAGGGTGGTTGCAAAATTAGTGGATGTAATTTCACATCTGGCCTTAGCATCAATTTCTTTACCATCCTTAGACCAAGAAACAAGTGGAAGTGGTCGTCCTGAAATTTCAGCGTCAATTTGAATAATCTCTCCTGCTTTAACAACAACAAGTTGTCTGAATTTATCATCCATGGTAATTGTGGGTGGATCTACGTCATCCTTGACAGTGACAGGCCCTGTGTTTTCTGATGGCGCACTCAACTGCTCTGCTGAATTCTTGGCAATAACATGGAAATCATATTGGACATCTTCTGTAAGACCTGTGACATCAAAGAAGGTATCCTGGAGGTTGGTGAAGTTGCATTTTAACCAGCGGCCATTTGGAAGTTCTCTACGCTCAACAATGTAGCCAGTAATCTTGACCCCACCATCATATTCAGGCTTCTCCCAGAAGAGGGAAACAGTAGTTCTAGTAATATTAGTGACCCTAAGGTTCCTTGGTGACTGGCATGGATCTCTGGCAGCCACTGGTTCACTAGGCTTAGTAGCTGGCCCAATGCCCGCAATGTTCTCTGCATAAACTCTGAACTGATAGAGTAGGCCTTCTTCAATTCCAGTCATCTTAAACTGATTTTCAGCTATCAAGCCTCTGCTGACTTTTGTCCATAGGATGCTACTTTGGTCTTTGCATTCAATGTGATAACCCGTAACTGGACTACCACCATCACTAGCAGGTTTTCCCCACACAACAAGCATGCCATACTTGCTTGCAGTGGCAACATGAAGATTGGTAGGTGGGCCTGGTGGCTCGAATGGATACTGAGCGACAACAGGCGCGGAGTCAATGGAATGGCTCTTGCCATAACGATTTTCAGCAGCAACACGGAACTGGTATTCTGTTCCTTGGTTTAGACGTGTGACCTTAATGGATGTCCTGGCAACTGTGGCAGACACTATCTGCCATGAAGTTGTGGTAGTGTCTCTCTTCTCCACCACATAGTTGTTAATCTGGCAGCCACCATCATAAGCAGGAGAATCCCATGAGAGACAGACAAAATCAGCGCTCACCTCATCCACCTTAATGTTGCTAGGTGGTCCAGGCTTGTCAAGGATTATAACAGAGATTTCAGCTGTCTTAGTACCAACTGAGTTGGTTAATGTGATCTCATACTTTCCTACATCCTCCTTGGTTGCATCCTTGATAAAGATTTTGGATGAGGTCTTAGAATTGACAACATTGACCCTTGTTGTCTGTTTGAGAGTGTGACCATCCTTCTTCCAAGACACTTCTGGCTGAGGTCTGCCCTTAAATGGTACATCAATCTTCAGGTCATCTCCTGCTTTCACACTGTAAGTGCTGAAAAGCATGTTAAAGGTAGGCTCAAGTGTAATGTCCTTCACCACAACTGGGCTAGCCAAAGGCTTAGGATCACTGTTGCCCTTATCATTGACAGCCGTGACTCTGAAAGAGTATTCTTCCCCAGCGGTTAGTCCCTCAATAGTAGCCTCTAGTGCTTTTGATTCACTGCAAACAGTCCATTTGTCATCTCCCTTTGGTTGCATCTCTACAATATAGCTGGTGATCTTGCTGCCTCCATCATGATCAGGTTTCTCCCAAGAAAGTGTAACAGTATGACGAGTCACATCAACTACCACAATTTTGCCAGGAGGCAAAGGAGCCTCAGAAACCTTGACTTGCTCTGTGGATGCAGGCAGGCCAACTCCAAGCTCATTCACAGCAAGCACACGGAAATAATACCTGCCACCCTCCTGTAGATCAGAAATAATGAAGGAGTTCCTCACACAATTTGTAGACACACTAGTGAAAGCCATTCTTTTCTGTTCTCTTTTTTCCACAATATAGTGTGATATCTTAGCTCCACCATCAATGAGGGGAGGCTCCCAGGAGAGAGAAACAGAGCTTCTCTTCACATCCTTAACTGCCAGATTAGTTGGTGCACTGGGTGAGTCGAGTACTCTCACATTGATGAAGGCAGATTTTGAACCACTAAGATTCTCAAGAGTCAGAACATATTTTCCAGTGTCAAACCTGTCAACGTTCTCAATGACTAACATTGTGTAGGAGCTTGTGACTTCAATCTGAGCACGCTCATTTAATGTACCATCTGCCTTGGACCACTTCACTTCAGGCTCAGGTTTTCCTTTAATAGTCACAAACAAACGGAGTGTTGAAGTAGCACGGATGTTCACCATTTTCCTCAGATCGGCATCAAGCTCAATTTCAGGAGCCTCAAGTTTCTCAGCAGCAATTACGGTGCCAGGCAATTCCACATACTCGCCAACACCTTCACAGTTAATAGCGCTAATACGGAAGTTATACTCTGCATTCTCCTTCAGTTTCTTGACAGTGAAGTTTGTAGCCTGAACTCCTGTGTATGGTGTACTGGTAACCCACTCATCATCTGTTGCTTCCTTCACCTCCACCATGTATCCGGTGATGGATGCCCCTCCATCATAAATAGGCCTACTCCATGACAGGGAGACAGTTGTGCTGGAATGGTCTGTGACCTTAGGGTTATTAGGGGGGCCTGGTGGATATGTTGCATCACAAGCCTTGATATACTCAGTTGGTGCACTGGGCTTTCCAATGCCAGCAGCATTTTCAGCTGCAACGCGGAATTCGTATGAGTGGCCCTCAGTTAGACCAGTGCATCTGAACCTCAAATCAGTCAACCTCTTCTTGTTGCATTTTGTCCATCGAATGCCATCCTTGTCACGCTTTTCAAGCACATATCCTTCAATGCTTGCTCCTCCATCACTTTCTGGTCTTTCCCAAGTAAGCACAATAGAGTCTCGGGTGATGGCACCAGCTTCTGGGGTAGAGGGAGCACTGGGGGTGGTAAAGGGATTGCGGGCAATTACAGGTTCTGATTCAAGTGGCTCTCCAATACCATATTTATTCACAGCTGTGACTCTGAAAATATATTCATTTCCAGGAAGAAGTTTGGTAATTTTGTAGCTGATGGCTTGAATTTTTGGTTCTACCATGGTCCAAGACAAACGACTGGTTTCTCTCTTTTCAATTATATAATGGGAGATGCTTGCTCCGCCATCATGTGAAGGATGGTTCCAGTGCAGATAACATTTTTCAGCTGTTACTCCCTTGACTTCCAGTGGCCCGTCTGGAGGACCAGGTCTGTCTAAGACTTTAACATTTACTGGAATCATTTTAACTCCACCCACATTGACCAGTTTGAGAGTAAAATGACCTCCATCCACTCTGATACACTCTTTTACTGTCAAGATAGTACGTGTAAGTGTGGTCTTAACCTCCATTCTTGGTGTTGTTTGGTCAATCTCCTTTCCATCTTTGAGCCAAATAACTTCTGGTAGTGGCTTGCCACTGTAATCAGCATCAATTTCAAATGACTCTCCAGCATGGACAACAGTTAGATCTTTGAACTTTGGATCCATACTAGCTTCTGGGGCCTCGATTTCATCTTTGGCAGTTATTTCTCCAGTACTCTCAGAAGGACGGCTAAAGATACCAGCAGCATTTCTAGCAACAACTCTAAATTCATATACGCAATCTTCAGTGAGACCGGTGAGAGTGAACTGAGTATCAATGATGTTGGTAAAGCTGGCTTTCATCCACCGTGTATCTGGATACTTCTTCCTCTCAATAATATAGCCTGTAATAGCACTGCCTCCATCATATTGGGGTCGAGTCCATTTAAGTGTCACATGGTTTCTGGTAATTTCAATAGCTTCAGGAGTGCCAGGTGGGTCACATGGATCTCTTGCAACTGTGCTTTCAGAGACCTTGCTTGCTGGGCTAAGTCCAGCAATATTTTCAGCATAAACTCTAAATTCATACTCAATGCCCTCTTCCAGCTCTGTTGTTTTGAAACGAGGTTCAGGAATAAGCAGCTTGTTGAGTTTAGTCCACATTAGACTATTCTTTTCCTTTCGCTCCAAATGATAACCCAAGATGGGACTACCTCCATTGTTAGTAGGAGGTTTCCATTCTACCACCATATTATCTTTGGTTGCTGCAGAAACAACTGGTGTACCTGGAGCAGCTGGCTCAGTGAATGGATACTGTGCAATTACAGAAGGTGAAAGAATAGCAGGACTCTTTCCATATCTGTTCTCAGCAGATACTCTGAACTGATATTCAACTCCAGTCTTCAGATTAGTTACTTTGATAGTTGTTCTGGCAATTGTAGCAGAGACAATCTGCCAGGCTGTTGTTGTTGTATCTCTCTTTTCTACAATGTAGTTGTTGATCTGGCAACCTCCTGTATACTCTGGTGGCTCCCAGGAAAGGCAGACATAGTTAGAGCTCACCTCCTCAATTTTAACAGGACCAGTGGGAGGACCAGGTTTATCAAGAATAATAACTGTTATTTCCTCTGTAGTTGTTCCAATAGAGCTTGTAGCTGTAAGACTGTATTTTCCAGAGTCTTCTCTATTTGCATCCTTGATAAGAAGCTTAGTAGAAGTGGCTGTACTTGACACATTTAATCTGGTGGTTTCTTTAAGAGAGTGACCATCCTTTTTCCATTCAACCTTGGGAGTAGGGCGTCCCAGCACGGGGATCTCAATCTTTAGGTCCTCACCTTGTTGCAAACTGTAAGTGCTGTATCTGATCTTAAAGCCAGGCATAACTGTGACATCCTTTGCTGTGACTGGTGAAGCAAGAGCCCTAGGATCACTCTTACCTTTCTCATTAAAGGCTGAAACTCTAAAGAGATATTCATGCCCTGCACTGAGGCCAAGGACAGTGCCTTCACAAGTTTTTGTTGTGGCAGCAACTACCCATTCCTCTGATCCAACAGGCTGCATCTCAATATAGTAACCCATAATCCTGCTACCTCCATCATGATCTGGCTTTTCCCAGGAAAGTGTAGCTGTGGTCTTGGTCACATCAGTCAAAGCCACCTTACCGACAGGTAGAGGAGGTTCAGAACATTTAACTGAGCTCTCTGTCTCAACTGCCTGCCCCACTCCAAATTCATTTTCAGCCAATACTCTGAAGTAATAGACAGTTCCTTCAGTAAGCCCAGTGATGCGATAACTTGTCTTGGTGCACTTATTGTCCACATTAGAAAACACCTTTCTGGTGGACTCACGCTTCTCAACAAGGTAGTTTTTGATTCTTGCACCACCATCAATGATGGGTGGTTCCCAAGTTAGGGTCACACTTTGCCTCTTAATGTCTTTCACTGTGAGATTAACGGGTGCTCCTGGAGTATCTAGAACTTTAACAGAAACAAAAGCAGTTTTGGTGCCAGCACTGTTTTCCAGTTTGAGGATGTATTTCCCAGCGTCGTCTCTATCACAGATGTCAACAGAAAGCTGGCTGTAATCCTCGCCTGTTTCTATTTGTACTTTAGTGGGAAGTTCTCCGCCCTCCTTAGACCAGCTAATTTCAGGAGTTGGACGGCCCTTGAATGGGACGCATATTCTCATGGAGCCTCCTGCCCGGACAACAATTCCTTTCCTGAGTTCAGAATCAAGTATCACCTCAGGGGCATCAATCTTTTCCAACGGTTTTACCACTCCTTGGAGTTCAGTTGGCTCACCAATACCTAACTTGTTGATGGCACAGACACGGACTTTATATTCCTGGTGCTCAGTCAGCTTGGGGATGGTGAATTTAGTAGCAGGAACACCCGATGGTGGTGTACAAATTGTCCATTCTTCCTCATCAGCTTTGGTAATTTCAACAGCATATCCTTGAATGTCACAACCGCCATCATAGATAGGTCTTTGCCAAGCAACAGTGACAGTGTCTTTGGTGACATCGACCACATGGACATTGGCTGGGCAGCCGGGTTCAAAGGTGGGATCACATGCTTTGAGATAGGGAGTGGCGGGGCTAGGTTTGCCAACTCCAGCTGCATTTTCAGCAGATAATCTAAATTCATATTCATGGTCTTCAGTCAATCCTGTCACTCTGAAACGCAAATCTGTTACTCTGCGTTTATTACATTTGGTCCATCTGATTCCAGCTCTGTCTCTCTTTTCCACAATGTATCCAACAATCTCACTTCCTCCAGTGCTTTCAGGTCGATTCCAACAAACAGTCATAGAGTCCCTTGTGATGTTAGTGATCTCAAGCTCAGTGGGTGAGCTTGGAGGAACAAATGGATTTCTCATGATAACTGGTGCCGACTCAAGAGGCTCACCATCACCATATTTGTTCACAGCCATGACCCTAAAGATGTACTCATTGCCCTTCAGAAGTTTGGTAACCTTGAACATAGTTGCTCCACAATCAGCTGAAACAACAGTCCATGCTAGGCGACTGGTTTCTCTCTTCTGAATAATGTAATGAGAAATGCTAGCCCCACCATCATGTCTGGGAGGGAGCCATGACAGAGAACATTTTTCCTCTGTGACATTGCTCACTGTGAGTGGCCCCTCTGATGGACCTGGTCTGTCCAAAACCTTGACACTGAAGGGAACTGTCTTGGTTCCAGCAACATTGGTTAAGACCAATGTATATTGTCCTCCATCGACTCTGATGGCATCCTTGACAACCAAAACAGCCTTGAAATCTTCATTTTTGATCTCAGCTCTTGCTGAATTTTCAACTTCCTTGTCTCCTTTAAACCACTGAGCAATTGGTACAGGTTTTCCTTCTACACTGGCCTCCAGCACAAATGTTTCACCAGCATTAATAACAAGTGTTTGGTTGTACATAGGATCAGTTTCACACTTTGGTGGTTCAACTTCATCTTTGGCTGTGATGGCTCCTGTGCTTTCAGAAGGTTTGCTGACAGCACCAGCAGCATTTCTGGCTAGAACTCTGAAGTCATATTTACAGTCTTCTGTTAATCCTGTGACTGTGAATTCATGTTCAATGACATTAGCAAAGCTAGCCTTCATCCATTTTCCTTCAGGTAGGTCACGTTTTTCCACTATATAACCAGTAACCTTACTTCCACCATCATATACTGGAGCTGTCCATCTCAGTTTAACTGAGTGCCTGGTGACAATTATAGCCTCAGGGCGGCCTGGGGGATCACATGGGTCACGAGCAACACATACTTCAGAGACTTTGCTGCATTTTCCTATTCCAACAATATTCTCAGCATATACTCTGTACTCATACTCAATGCCTTCTTCAAGGGGTGTAGACTTGAATCTGCAATCTTGGATAAGAATCTTGTTGATCTTAGTCCAGAGGATGCTGTTTTTCTCCTTTCTTTCCAAGTGGTAGCCCAAGATGGCACTTCCACCATCAGATGGGGGTTTGTGCCATTCAACTACCATGTAATCCTTGGTGTATGATGACACAAATGGTGTTCCAGGTGGACCGGGTTCCTGGAAAGGATACTGTGCAAGGACAGGTTCGGAATCAATCGCATAACTCTTTCCATATCTGTTCTCTGCATAGATTCTGAATTGGTATTCAGCCCCAGTCTTCAAATTTGAAACCTTAAGCGTTGTTCTTGCCACAGTAGCAGATACAACCACCCAGTTTACTGTGGTTGTGTCCCTCTTCTCCACTACATAGTTGGAAATTGGACAGCCACCTGTATATGTGGGTGGTTCCCAGTTAAGTGTGATACTTTCAGCACTGATGTCTTCAAACTTGACAGGGCCTGTTGGAGGACCCGGTTTGTCAAGCGTTATCACCTCAATTGAGGCATCTTTAGAGCCCAGGTTATTGGCAACATTGATGCTGTACATGCCTCCATCCTCTTTTGTAGCATCCTTTATAGTAAGTGTTGTATGATGTACTGAGTCTGTAACGTTGACTCTGGTAGTTTGTTTCAGAGCAGTGCCATCTTTAGTCCAGGTAATCGTTGGCTTTGGATGACCAGCAATTGGAACCTCAATTTTGAGATCATACCCGACCTGGACATGGTATGTACTGACTTTAGGTCGAACAGCAGGCTCAATCACAAGATCCTTCACCACAACAGACTGAACCAGTTGTCTGGGGTCACTTTTGCCTTTCTCATTAACAGCAACAACTCTGAACTGATATTCTTCTCCCTTCAAAAGGTTTGTCACTGTTGTCTCAATTCCCTTTACAGCAGCACAGACAGACCAGGCTTCACTATCTTTAGGTGCAAGTTCAACTTCATAGCAATTTATCCTACTACCTCCATCATGGATAGGCTTTTCCCAGGTGAGGGTGACAGTGCTGTTTGTAACATCAACAAGACTTACTTTGCCCGGTGGCTGAGGCTTCTCTGATATTTTAATCGGCTCTAATGTTTTTGCAGGAAGACCAACACCATACTCATTCTCAGCAGAAACTCTGAAGAAGTAGATTCCACCCTCTGGAAGAGGTTCAATCTTCCATGACATCCTGTTGCAGGTGGTGACAGGAGAGTAAACCTTTCGTGTACTTTCACGCTTTTCAACTATATAATGTTTAATTTTGGCACCACCATCCAAAAGAGGGGGCTCCCATGTAAGAGTCACAGAATTTTTAGAGATCTCTTTGACAATTAAGTTGGTTGGAGGGCTTGGAGAATCGTGTACTCTTACACTGATAAAAACTGACTTGACTCCACTGGCATTTTCTGCTGTAAGAATGTACTTGCCACTATCAAATCGATCAACATTTTCAATCACAAGAGAAGCGTAGGTACCCGTATTGTCAATCTGGGCTGTCTCTTTAATCTCACCATCAGCCTTGCTCCATTTCACCTCAGGAGCAGGGCGGCCTCTCACAGGAACAAATAGTCTCAAAGTACAGGCAGACCTGATATTAATCATTTTTCTCATTTCAGCATCCAGATCAAGATCAGGAGCCTCAAGCTTTTCTTCAAGAAGAATTTTACCAGGAACATTGGCTTGCTCACCAACCCCAACTTTGTTGATTGCACAGACTCTGAATGTGTATTCATGTTTCTCCAGAAGTTTTGTTACTGTAAACTTAGTTTCAGGGACTCCTGCTGGAGGAGTGCACATAAACCATTCATCAGATGCTCCATTGCAAGCCTCCACAATATATCCTTGAATGTCACAGCCCCCATCATAGATGGGCTTTCCCCAGGTGAGAGAAACGGTAGATCTGGTTGAATCCACAACCTTTGGGTTGTTTGGTGGGCCTGGCTTGAATGTGGGATCCACTGCCTTGAAGTAGATTGTTGCTGGGCTTGGTGTCCCAACACCAGCAGCATTTTCAGCAGAAACTCTAAACTCATAACTATGGTTTTCAAGGAGTCCAGTCACTCTAAATCGCAGTTCACTGACTGTACGCTTGTTGCACCTGGTCCACCTAACACCATCTTTGTCACGTTTTTCAACAACATATCCTTGGATTGCGCTGCCACCATCGTTGGTTGGTCTCTCCCATGTAACTACCATGGAATCTTTGGTGATGGTAGACACATCTACCTCTGTTGGTGGGTTTGGAGCAACAAATGGATTTCTAGCAATCATTGGCTCAGATTCCAGGGGCTCACCAATTCCATACTTGTTGACTGGAATTACTCTGAAGATGTACTCATTACCAGGAACAAGTTTAGTAATCTTCAAATTGAGGGTTTGAACTTTAGGTTCAACTACAGTCCAAACCAGCCTGCTGGTCTCTCGCCTCTCTACAATGTAATGGGAAACTTCACTGCCTCCATCTTGTAAGGGTGATTTCCATGCAATAGAGCATTTTTCATTTGCAACACCATATATAGAGATGGGGCCCTCCGGAGGACCTGGCCTGTCCAATACCTTAACATTAATGTTAACAGATTTTTCTCCTCCTACATTCTTAACAAGCAATGTGTACTGTCCTCCGTCAATTCGAATGGCTTCTTTTACGACAATACAGGCTAAGAAGTCTGTGTTTTTGATTTCCAAGCGAGCTGCTTCAGTAATCACTTGTCCTTCCTTTATCCAGAAGATAGAGGGCACGGGCTTACCATAAACTGAAGCCTCAAGCTTGAATGTGTCTCCAGCATTTACAACAACAGCTTGTGAGTATTTAGCTTCCAAGTCAATTTTAGGTGGATCCACCTCATCCTTTGCAGTAATAGCTCCAGTTGAATCTGAAGGCAAGCTAAAGACACCTGCTGAATTTCTTGCAATAACGCGGAACTCATAAATTTGATCTTCAGTAAGACCTGAGACAACAAACTCGGTCTCAATGATGTTTGTGAAACTAGCCTTCATCCAACGGCCTTCACCTTCTTTCTTTTCAACGACATAGCCTGTGATTTTGATTCCACCATCATACTCAGGTTTGGTCCATCTGAGTGTTACAGCATTTCTGGTGACAATAACAGCCTCTGGTTTGCCTGGTCTGTCACAAGGATCTCTAGCTACTTGCAACTCACTGACCTTGCTGGCTTTACTGAGACCAACAATATTTTCAGCATAGACTCTGAATTCATACTCAATACCTTCCTCAAGTCCAACTGCCTTAAATCTAGTTTCTGGGATAATTTGTTTATTTTGTTTCACCCACAAGAGACTATTTCTTTCTTTTAGCTCTACATGATATCCAAGAATCTTGCTTCCACCATCATTGCTGGGTACGTCCCATAAAATAACCATGCTCTCTTTAGTTGCAGACTGTACGGTTACGGAACGTGGTTGGCTAGGCACCTCATATGGATATTGTGCAATAAGTGTTTCAGAGAGGAGGGCAGATGACTTTCCATATCGGTTTTCTGCAGCAATTCTAAACTGATACTCTGATCCAGTCTTCAGGCGGGCAGCCTTAATAGTTGTACGTGCCACTGTGGCAGAGACTATTTGCCAGTTAGTTGTAGATGTGTCTCTCTTCTCAACAATGTAATTGTTTATAGCACAACCACCATCATACTCTGGAGGATTCCAGGTTAAAATCACACTGTCTGATGTGATTTCTTCCATTTTGATGGGACCAGTTGGTGGACCAGGCTTATCAAGCACAACTACATTAATGTCTGAAGATGCATCACCAGCTGTATTGTGTAATTTAATAGTGTATGTTCCCACATCATCTCTGCAAGAGTCCTTGATGACCAATTTGAGGTTTTTGTCTGTGGCTTCAGCATTAACTCTTGTAGTTTCTTTCAGGACAGCCCCATCTTTGAGCCATGTAACAGTGGCCATCGGACACGCAGCATAAGGTATATCTATCTTCAGATCATCTCCTGCAAGCACGCTGAAGGTGGTGAAGATCATTTTGAAAGTAGGTGGAATAACCAAGTCTTTAGCAACAACAGGGACATTCAGGGGACGTGGATCACTAACCCCTTTTTCATTTGTGGCTGAAATTCGGAACATGTATTCCTCTCCTTGAGTAAGGCCAGTGACAACAGCCCCAGTGGACTTCACCACCATGACCTGTGTCCATTTGTCACTTCCTTTACCCTGCATTTCTACAATATATCCTGTGATTCTGCTACCACCATCATGATCAGGTTTTTCCCAACTTAGAGTGATACTGGTTCCTGTCACTTCCACAAGGGAAACTTTGCCAGGAGGCAGTGGCTTCTCTGATACTTTAATAGGTTCCAGTGTTTCCACAGGAAGTCCAATGCCATATTCATTTTCTGCCAAGACTCTGAAGAAATAGGTTTTTCCTTCTTCAAGCTCTCCAATTTTCCAGCTGGACTTGTGGCAGCTTGCACACACTGTGGAGTATGCTTTTCTGGCAGATTCACGTTTCTCCACAATATAGTTGCGAATTCGTGAGCCACCATCAATAAGAGGGGCATCCCAAACAAGTGACACAGAGTCTCTTGTAACCTCTTTAACTAAGAGATTTTGAGGTGCACCTGGGGTATCAAGCACTCTGACATTAACAAAAGCGGTCTTGCTTCCTGAGGCATTCTCGACAGTGACTGTATATTTACCACCATCAAACCTATCAACATTTTCAACCTGAAGAGTAGTAAAAGATGGGGTAACTTCAATGTTGGCTTTGTCCAGGGATTCTCCATGTTCTCTTGCCCATTTCACATCAGGTGCTGGTCTTCCTTTGATAGGTACAAAGAGTCTGAGTGTGCTACAAGCTCTTATGCAAACAACTTTGCGCAACTCTGCTCCAAGTTCAACTTCTGGAGCAAGCAATCTGTCTTCCGCTTTTGGTGTTCCTGGCACAGCAGCAGGTTCTCCCACTCCCTCACAGTTAGTAGCACAGATGTTAATTTTATATTCCTGATTTTCTTTCAAGTTGGTTATTGTGAAGGAGGTAGCAGTCCATCCTTTCTTGGGAGTTTGAATTGTCCATTCATCCTCTTCTGGCAGACAAGTCTCCACAACATATCCAGTGATTTCAGAACCACCATCATATACAGGCTTGTTCCATGCCAGAGTAATTGAGGACTTTGTTGTATCCAGGACCCTTGGATTTCCTGGTGGTCCTGGTTGGAAGATGGTGTCAACAGCTTTGTAGAATGGACTGGAAGGACTGGGTTGACTTAGACCAGCATTGTTCTCAGCAAATACTCTAAATTCATACTCATGGCCAGGTGTAAGACCAGAAACCTTGAATCTTAAGTCTGTTACAGTCCTCTTGTTGCACTTTACCCATCGCATCCCTGTCTTATCTCTTCTTTCAATGATATAGGTGTTAATTCTGCTTCCACCATCATGTTCTGGTCGCTCCCAACACACAACCATAGAGTCTTTTGTGATAGTGGTGACTTCTGGTTGTGAAGGTGCATCACTTGGCACATATGGATTAACACAAATGATGGGTTCAGATTCCACAGGTTCACCCACGCCATATTTGTTAACAGCCATGACTCTGAAGACGTACTCATTGCCTTTTAGAAGTTTTGTCACTTTGAACCTGTTAGCCTGGAGATCTGTGGCAACATTTGTCCATGCCAGCCTACTGGTTTCACGTCTCTGGATGATAAAGTACTCAATCTTTGCACCTCCATCATGACTTGGATGCAGCCAATTAAGAACACATTTCTCAGCAGCTACATCAGTAATTGTAAGAGAATCTGGGGGCCCAGGTCTATCAAGCACCTTTACATTAAATGTAAACTTGGCAAAGCCACCAGGGTTGCTTGCTGTTAGAGTAAAAGCACCACCATCTCTTCTGAGGGAATCTTTGTTAATGAGAGTTGTGTGGAAGTCTGTTGACCTGATTTCAATCTTTGCTGTGTCTTCAAGCTCTTTTCCTTCTTTGGTCCATACCAATGAAGGGATAGGCCTGCCAGTTACATTGGCCTCCAGTTTGAAGACCTCTCCTGCCAATACAACAACATTGCTACTGTAAGATGCATCAACATCAAGTCTAGGCTCTTCAATATCATCTCTGCAAGTTATTGCTTCAGATGACTGTGATGGAGCACTAACAGCACCAGCTGAGTTTCTGGCAAACACACGGAATTCATAAGTTGCATCTTCAATTAGACCACTGACAGTATAAATAGTTTCAAGTATATTATTAAAGTTGGCCTTGAGCCAGCGTCCATTGGGAAGCTCCCGCCTCTCAACAGTATATCCAGTGATGGAAAATCCACCATCTCCCTCTGGTTTGGTCCAAGAGACAGTCACCTCATGCCTGGTGATGTTAAGAGCCACAGGCCTGCCTGGTGGGTCAACTGGATCCAAGGCATAAATTGGCTCAGAGGGTTTGCTTGGTTTGCTCAGACCAGCCATGTTTTCCGCTGTAACACGATGTTCATATATAATTCCATCAACAAGTCCAGTGGACTTAAAGATATTTCCAACAACAAGAGCTTTGCTTATTCTCTGCCAAAGGATACTATTCTTCTCCTTTCTGTCAACATGGTAACCAAGAATGGGGCTGCCTCCATCGGAAGATGGCTCATTCCAGCTCAGTGTCATGGAATCTTTGTTGAAAGATGTAACTACAGGAGTTCCTGGTTGACCTGGCACATCAAATGGATATGCTGCTACAACAGGTTCTGACACAATACAAGGTCCAATACCATATCTGTTCTGAGCCTTAACACGGAATTGATACGTCATTCCAGTTGTGAGCCTTGCTGCCTTGAATGTAGTGCGAATAACTGTGGCTGCCAATTCCATCCAAGAACCAGAGCCAGTAGTTTCACGCATCTCTACAATATAGTTGTTGATTGGAACTCCTCCATCATTCTCTGGTGCTTCCCAGGACAAGAGAACATAGTCACATGAGACCTCATCCAGTTTAATAGGACCAGTTGGAGGACCAGGAATATCATGGACCAGTACTGTAATGGTCTCTGTTACTGTACCCAGCAGATTCTTTCCAGTCATAGAATACTGGCCTCCATCACTTCTCTTGATCTCTCCAATGTTGAGAATAGTAGATGTATGTGTCGTTTCAACATTAATTCTTTGAGTTTCCTTGAGCACAACATCACCCTTCTTCCAGGTAACCACAGGTCTTGGTTTACCAAGAACAGGAATTTCTACCTTGACACGATCTCCGGCTTTAGCAATAACAGTCTGCTGGTACACTGCCCGCATGTCAAAGGATGGAGCAGAGGTCTGCTCTTTAACAACAGCTGGTCTACTCTCACGTGGGTCACTTCTGCCTGATGCATTGACAGCCATGATGCGGAAAGTATATTCTGCTCCTTCAATCAAATCTGGGACAGTGTAGTCCAGTGCCTTGATAGTTGTCGCATGGACCCACTGATCAGTGTCTTTCTTTTGATACTCAATAACATAACCTGTTATCAAACTGCCTCCATCATGCAGGGGTTTGGTCCATGACAAACTTGCGCTATCTGCAGTGACATCCGTAACATACAAGTTCTCCGGTGGAGAAGGTGCTTGAGAGACTCTGATTGGCTCTGGTGTTTCTGCTGGCTCACCCACACCTAAGTCATTCTCAGCGGAGACACGGAAATAATAATAAGCTCCTTCCTCCAGGTCAGGTATCTTGAAAGAACATTTTTGCCATGAAGTGCTCAGAACATTATATGCTTTCTTGGTGGCTTCCCTCTTTTCAACAATATAATTGTGAATCTTTGAACCTCCATCAATAATAGGAATCTCCCATTGGAGGGTAATGCTGTTCTTTGTTATTTCTCTTGGTTTAAGGTGTACTGGTGGTCCTGGTGTGTCAAGAACTCTGACATTTACAAAGCCTGTCTTCTTTCCAGCAACATTTTCAAGACAGAGATTGTACTTTCCGGCATCATATCGTGTGCAGTCGGGTATGACAAGCAATGTGTATGACTCTGTGGTGTCAATATGGGCCCTTGTTTTAAGGTTGGTGTCGTCTTTGCTCCAGGTTACCTCAGGAACTGGGCGACCTTTAATGGGAACAAACATTCGAATTGAAGCACGACAACGGACTACCAGAGTTCTTCTGAGTTCAGCATCCAGCTCAAAGTCTGGCAGTGACTCCTGGTCAACCAGTTCAGTTACTTTCTCAACTTCTGCCGGTTCTCCTGTGCCTTCAGAGTTAACTGCTTTTACCCTAAAGTGATATTTGCCTCCTTTTTGCAGTTTTCCAATGACATATTCTGTTACTTTAATTGGATATTGTGTCTCGGTCTCCCAGTCGTCATGGCCTTCTTTCTTGTACTCAACAATATATCCTTCTACTTCAAGACCACCATCATAATGGGGTTTACCCCAAGCAAAGGAAGCTGTGGTTTTTGTTGTCTCCACAATTCTGGGGTTGGATGGTGGACCTGGTGGATCTGTGAAGAAAAAAATCCAGTTCAGATGTCTTATTTATTAATATTATGAACCATATTTTATTTAGAATCTGTTACAGTGTGTATAATCACTTACAGACAATGTCCTTGGTCATAACAGGACGTGATGGCTCACTAGGCTCCCCAAATCCAGCTTTGTTTTCAGCTGTGACTCTGAACTCATATTCAACTCCCTCGCTCAGGCCTTGCACCTTGAAGCGCAGGTCAGGGACTGTTCTTTTACATGCTCTGACCCATCTCATTCCTCTCTTTTCTTTCCTCTCAACACAATAGCCTCTTATGTCACTTCCTCCATCCTGGACCGGTCTCTTCCATGAAATGGTAACCGCATTCCTGCTAACATTATCAACCTCTGGGACTGATGGGGGACCAGGTGGGCCTGTGAAAAAAGCAAAGAGGAGTTATAAATTTAAAAAAGAATCCAAAATTCCTGATCAAGTAAAATATAATCATAACAACATTATTAACTTACGGTAACTGTCAACCATTTTCACTGGAGCAGACTGGCTTGAATCTCCTTCACCATACTGATTTACAGCAGACACTTTGAAGATATACTCATTGCCCTTGATTAGTTTACTGACTACAAATCTACAGTCCATTATGTTTTCAGCGACTTTGGTCCATTGCAGTCGACTGGTTTCCCTCTTCTCAAGAATGTAGGACTTAATGGAACTACCTCCATCCTCTTCTGGTGGAAGCCAAGTCAATGTACACTTTTCAGCCGAAATATTACTGGCCTCAACTGGACCTGGTGGACCAGGGTTATCTAGGACTTTAACCTTTACATGCTCTTCTTTAATTCCAAATGGATTGCTTGCTGTGATGACATAGTCTCCAGTGTTCTTCCTGCTAGCATACTTGATAGCAATTGTGGAAGAGGTAGGGGTGGTAGTGATGGCGACAACTTCTGAGTTCTTCAGCTCACGTCCTCCTTTAGACCAGGCAGAAGTAGGTGGAGGTTTACCAACAATCTTGGAAGCAGTAATCACAATTGTGTCTCCTGCCCTGACAGATACTCCATCCTTCATATCTGGATCGATTGTGATGGTTGGTGGCTCTGCAGGGTATGAAATGTAAATTTCATTGTACGTGCATTTTATAAAATTCAAGCATACAGATAGCACAATATTTACATTATGACATTTTGTGTCAGTAACCTACCATACTCATCCTTGCATGTCAAAGACTCCGTTGGCTCTGATGGTACACTGATTGCGCCAGCAGAATTCTTAGCTCTGATCCTGAACTGGTATTGTGATCCCTCAGTGAGATCAGTTACGGTAAAGGCACAACCTTGAATGTTAACATGATTGGCCTTCAGCCAAGTCTTTCCACCAGACTCAAGCTTCTCCACCATGTAGCCAGTCAACTTGTAGCCTCCATCATATTTGGGAGGAGTCCAGATCAAAGTGACAGTGCTGCGGGTGATGTTAATAACTTCAGGTTTTCCGGGAGGATCTGAGAAAACAGAGATGCAGATTACCAAGTTCATCCTTCCACATTTTAATCATTCTAATTAATAACTAGTTACTTACCAATAGGATCCAAGGCAACAACTGCCTCTGTCACCTTGCTTGCCTTTCCAATGCCAGCCATATTCATAGCCATCACCCTGAACTCATACTCAAGACCTTCAATAAGGCCAGTGACTCTGCACTCCTTCACTCTCAAAGGAGTTTTACTAGCCCGTTTCCACATTAGACTGTTTCTTTCCTTGAACTCCACATGATAGCCTGAGGAAAGAAATTGGATCAACAAATAGACCTAATATGCATATGCATAGCTTAGATTAATTTCAGGATGTTACCAGTTATTGGGGAGCCACCAGTGTCTTTTGGGTCTGTCCAACTCAGAATAGCAGACTCATGACGAATGCTCAAAATCTCTGGAGGAGCAGGAGCCTCAGGCACATCTATTTGTGCAAAAAGGTTATAACAGATTTATACATGAAAAACAAATAGCCATTAAGTACCCATAAAAACTGACAGGTACAATACTTACTGAATGGATGCTGGGCAATGACAGGGTCTGACCTCAGGTACTCTCCAACCCCATATTTGTTTTCAGCAAACACTCTGAAGATATACTCAATGCCATCATGCAAGCGGACCACCCTCATAGTGGTCTTCTGGATGGCAGAAGCCACTGTGGCCCACTTATTATCTGTTGTTCTTCTCTTCTCAACAATATAGTTGGACACCTCAGCACCACCGTCATCTTTAGGTGGTGCCCATTCCAGTGTTATTGCATCTGCTGTAATTTCATCAAACTTAATGGGACCTGTGCAGATACCAGGTTTTCCAACCACTTTGAGTTGGAATTTACAGTCTTTGGTTCCGGCACTGTTCCTGACATGAATGGAGTATGTGTCAGCATCTCCCCTCTGGCAGTCCCTGATAAGCAAAGTAGTTACACCTGGGGATGCCTCAATACACATGTGTCCAGTTTCTCCAATGCCAACATCTCCCTTCTTCCAGGTGGCAGTTGGTTGAGGAATGCCAATTAGTGGGATGTTGATACGTGTGGTGCTGCCCTCCTTAACCACACAGCAGCCATCATGCAGACTGCTCAAGTTGCAGTCAGGAAGAACTAAAACAGAAAAACATAAAAATAAATATAGATTTGTATTAAAACAGAACCGATGCAAGAGTAGGGTTTGTTTTCTCACCAAATTGATCTTTGGCAACAACAGTTAGGTCAGTCGGTGGTCCTTCTCCTGACTCATTGAGAGCCTTGACTCTAAACAAGTACTCCTTGCCTTCAGACAGCTCATTAATGCTGTGTGAGGTGTTTTTGCCTTTCAAGATCTCCTTCCATTTGTCCTCGCCTTCACTTTGTTCCAAGATGTAAGCAGTTACAAAGCTGCCACCGTCACTGATGGGCTTTTTCCATCCCAGTGTAATTGAATTCTTAGTGGTTTTTGTGGCTTTGAACTCACTAACTGGTCCAGGTCTCTCTGTGGTGGAAATAAATTAAATGCAATTAAATAAACTTACAATGAAAGAAATTTTCTCATTTTCAAAAGTACACTTTAGTGCCCTTTACCTGATGCCCGAACGCTTCCAGCTGTTTCAATGCCCTCTCCGATTCCATAGGCATTCTCAGCCAGTACTCTAAAGCAGTACGCTTGTCCTGGCTCCAAGTTCATAATCCTAAATGAGGGTTTAGGACAATCTGCTGCCACACAGGTCCAGGCTTTTCTCTCTGCAAGACGCTTCTCCACAATGTAGTTTTTGACTGGGCCTCCACCATCAATAAGAGGAGCATCCCAGGTAATCCAGGCATGAGTTCTGGATGTCTCCTTCACAATGAGGTTTGTAGGTGGTCCAGGAGAGTCTAAGCATAAAGATTTTAGAGTTTTAGTAATTCAAGTCTACAGAACATGTTATAACATTGTCTGTATGCATACTCTTCCTGTAAAGGCTTACCGTTGACCTTGACAACAATGGTGAAACTCTTTGTTCCACTGCTGTTTTCCAGAGTCAGGACATATTTGCCAGCATCATATCTGTTCACATCTTCAATCATGAGCAATGTGTCCCACTCTGATGTCTTAATCAGCACGTTGCGTCTCTCTTTAAGGTTGCCATCTACCTTGGACCAGGTCACCTTGGGTGCTGGGCGGCCCCTAAGAGGGACGTACAATCTCATGGTGACACCAGCACGGAGAACAAGGCCTTTCCTTAGGTCAGCATCCAGCTCAGCATCAGGAGCAACTAAAAAAGTAACAGACAATTTGTTAATCAAGACATTTTGGGGCATTTGGCAAGGCCACGTTAAAAGGAAAAAAAAACAAAGAAAAACATACTCAGAATATCCTTAGGCATGTGATTTCCAGGGACATCGCTTGGCTCACTGTTGCCAATCTTGTTAACAGCAATCACTCTGAACTGGTATTCTGTGTTGTCCATCAAACCGGTCACCACAAACTTAGTAGCCTGAAGTTTTTTAGGAACATTGCATTTATTCCAGTCCTCAGCATCAGCTCTCTTACATTCCACTAAATAACCAATAATCTCACAGCCTCCATCGTAAGCTGGTTTGGTCCAGCTAAGACTGATAGAGCTCTTAGTGGAGTCTACGACTTTAGGGAAAGCAGGTGGACCAGGAGGATCTAGGGGACAGAGACATTGTGTTAAAATTGATAACCCGTGACAGAAATTGCTATTTGACATTTATACTCACAGACTGGGTCAACTGCAAGGGCAGCATTCGATGCATCACTGGGTTTGCCCAGACCAGCCTTGTTAATGGCAATAACTCTAAATTCATACTCTGAGCCTTCGGTCAGTTGGGTAGCTTTGATAGTCCTGTCAATCACTGGGCGACGGTTAACCTTAGCCCAGGTGAGCTCAGTGGCTTCACGTTTTTCAACCAGGTATCCAAGGATGGCCGCTTTGCCATCATTAGCTGGTGCCTTCCAACTCACTGTCATAGAATCCTTGGTAATGTTGGTAATTACAGGTGGCTCACAAGGACCAGGAACATCTAAAATGTATGATAAAGAAGGTTGCATGTAAATAAAGATGCATTATGTGTCTGTAAATATATTAAAAAGTATTATCAGTAATATACCATAGGGATTCTTCACCATGACGCCATCAGTCATAATGGCATCTCCGACTCCATATTGGTTTTCAGCACTGACTCTGAACTGATACTCATGACCTTCAATCAGTTTCTCCACAGAGCAGTCAGTGATGTGACCATGAATATTGGAAGTAACAAGGGCCCAATTGGCTCTGCTGGTCTCACGCTTCTCAATGATGTAGTTGGTGATCTCAGAACCACCATCTGCCTTTGGTGGCTCCCAACGTATTTTTACACGGTCAGCAAACACCTTTGCAATTTTCACTGAAGCTGGAGGACCTGGTTTGTCTGCAAAGGTGACAGATGTTATTACTTGCAGTTATCATTTTTGAATATGTATTAAGTGAGCTTTGAGGTAGAACCACTTACCAAGAACTTTGACTTTGATAGTGGCATACTTGGAGCCATTTTGGTTTTCAGCAGTAATGGTATAGTCTCCAGATTCCTTTCTGGTGACCGAGTACAGCTCAAGCAGATGAACATGTTTCAATTGCTTCATCTTCATTCCCTCCGCAAGAATAAGAGGTGCACCATCTCTCTTCCAGCTCACCTTGGGCAAGGGTTTACCAAACACTTCTGCATCCAGGAATACATTCTCACCTGCTTTTGCAATGATCAAATTTTTCATGTTGACACCCAACTCAATACGAGGAGGAACTGCACAGAAAAGAAATACATTTTTAGTACTGCATGTCTCATCATAACATTTGAACATTCAGCGATTTCACTTATTCTTACCATTCTCTGCAATGACTGGAATAGGATCTGAGAGTTCAGATGGCATGCTAATGTTGATGGCAGTCTTAGCAATGACTCTGAATTGGTACTGCTGCCCTTCCTCCAAGCCTGACACCACATAGCTCTCAGTCTGGATGTTCATGCAGTTTGCATTGCAGCGTGTCCATTTCTCTTCTGGAAGCTTTGTGTATTCTACAAAGTATCCAATCAACTTGCTACCACCATCATGTTTAGGTCTGGCCCAGACCAGTGACACTGAGCTCTTGGTCACATCCATGGGCTCAGGTTTACCAGGTGGATCTGAGGGTAGAGAAAAGGATACAATGTAAGACAAAGAGCATATTGTTCAATTCAGTGTAAAACCTGTTAAGTTGTTTGCTCACCAACAGCAGTTCTGGCAGTAATAAAGTCTGTCTGTTTGCAAGGTTTGCCCTGTCCAACAATGTTGAGTGCAGAAACCCTAAAGCTGTACTCCAAGCCATCCATCAAGCCAGTGCATGTGTACTGAGTGGCTTTGACCACAGACTCATTAGCCTTGACCCAAAGAATGCTGTTCCTTTCCTTTTTCTCAACACAGTATCCAATGAGTGGACTGCCGCCATCGCTGCTAGGACGCTCCCATGACAGAATGACAAAGTCCTTATTGATTTTATTGATCTGCAAGTTCAAAGGCTCACTAGGAGGATCTGAAAGAAACAAACATCATTCAGCTTTAGACTCCATAAAAGACTTCATGTATAAATGTACTTTTAGACTCACCAAATGGATATCTAGCAATGATCCTCTCAGAATAGATAGGCTCTGAAGTGCCAAATCTGTTCTCAGCACGTACTCTGAAACCATACTCCTTGCCAGGAGTCAGCTTAGTCATTCTGAACTCAGTTTTGGTGCAGGCGGTGGACACGGTCACCCAGTCACCCTGGCTTACATCACACTTCTCAACAATATAGTTGGTGATGTGGCTGCCACCATCTTCCTGCGGTGAGTTCCACTGCAGTGTGCAGGCATCAATATCCCGCTCAAGGATTTCTAGAGGACCCTCAGGTGGGCCAGGCAAGTCTGCAAAGAAGGGCACAGGTCAACTGAAGGAACAATGAAGTGAATGCTAAAAAATAAGTTTAAGACTGACCCATGACAGTGACTCTGAGAATCTGGTTAATTTTGGAAGTGCTGTTTTCAGCTGACAGGCTGTAGTAGCCACTGTCTTGTCTTGTCACATTCTTGATAATGAGTGTGCATGTTGTCAGTGTCTTTACAACTTGCAGACGATCTGAAGTTAGAACATCCTCATTGCCCTGCTTCCACTTGCAGAATGGAGCAGGTTTTCCAGCAACAATGGCTTCAACCACCAATTTAGATCCAGCTCTAACAGTAACAATGTCAGGCATGATGATCTTTGGAGCCACTGAGAAAAGAAGAATATTCAATATTACTAAATACTATAGTTTATATTTTTAATGACTTTACATTTAAAAGGTGCATACTACTTACTGAGCTGCTCTTTCACCTCAAACACTCCCTCTGCCTCTCTAGCCAAGCTTACTCCCACTGCATTCCTAGCTGCCACTCTAAACTTATATTTGGTTCCTTCCTTCAGGCCAACCACCACAATCGTCAGATCTTTGACCACTGAATAGGGTGTCCATTTGTCCTCGGGAGCTCCCTCTTCCTGGTAGTCTACCACATAACCATTGATTTTTGATCCTCCATCTCTGAGAGGTTTCAACCATCCCAATGTGGCACTGTTCTTGGTTATCTCCAGCACATCCATCTTCTTTGGAGGATCAGGTTCACCTGCACAGTGGGCAAAGGTTAGATAAGAACAATAGGTTTCAGTTTAATACTTATGTACTTTAAGACTTACTCATAGGATCAACAGCCAAGTAGGATTTCGGTGAGTCTTGAGGAACACCAATGCCATATTTATTGCATGCCATAACTCTGAAGTAGTACTCAATTCCAGGTGTCATGTTGGTAACTTTGAAACTAGGCTTCTTGTGGTCCTCAGTACATTTGGTCCAAGTCTTTCTGTCAACTTCACGCTTCTCAACAATGTAATTAGTGATGGGACTTCCACCATCATTCTCTGGTGGCAGCCAGGATAGCTGCGCAGTCGTCTTTGTGATATCAGTAGCCTCGAAACCACCAACAGGTCCAGGTGTATCTTTAAAATACAGATGTCCAAGAATCAGCATTTATTCAATGATCTGATCTTATGTATTGAAGCATGTATGTCCTGGAAATGACTTTGCATCGCATTAAAAAACTCACCAAGTACTTTGACGCGAACAAACACTGCCTTCTCTCCAGCTGAATTTGACAGTGTCAGAGAATATTTTCCTGAGTCTTCTCTTGTGCTTTCAGGAATGACCAGGAAGGACATGGTGTCTACTTGATCCACATGACCTCTGCGCACAACATTGTCTACACCCATGCGCTTCCATGTGACCTTAGGAGCAGGTCTACCTCTGATTACAGCAAAGAGCCTAATTGGGCATCCAGCTCTAACAGCCAAGCCTTTCCTCAGGCTTGCATCCAAGTCAATCTCTGGGGCCTCTGTAATCATATAATCAGCACACTTTAAATGGCTGCAGCTATTTAGAAAGTTTTAAAACTAATCACTGAAACGCAATACTTGCCCAGGACTTCTTTGGGAGATACAGCCTCCTTTAGGTATGCGTGCCGTCCCCAGCCCACCTGGTTCTGTGCAGAGACTTTGAACTCATACTCCTGTTTCTCATCAAGCTGACTGATAGTAAACTCGGTGAGAACCAGCGGGCCATGGGTATCAATCCTCTTCCAGCCTTCTGTGGGTTTCTCTGGGTCAACCTCGCTCTTCAGTCTCATATCCAGACTGTAGTTGATAATAGGTGCTCCACCATCATAGACAGGTTTGGACCAACCCAGAGTAATGGAGGTCTTGGTGCTGTCAGCCACTTTAAGTCCAGCAGGAGGGCCTGGGGGCTCTGGAAATTAAAATGATAACCACAATTATGAAAATAATCAACATTTAAAAAAAAATCATATTATTTAAAATTTGTTATAAACAAGCTGAAAACTCACCAATTGGATCTTTGGCAGCAACAGGCCTGCAGGGTTTACTTGGCTCACCAAGGCCAACTTCATTTTCAGCCTTCACCCTGAACTGGTACTCATGGTTGGGGATCAGGTTGGTTACTTTCATACGCCTCTCAGAAATAGGACTCTTGTTACAAGGAACCCAGCGCACTGCCCTCTTTTCCTTTCTCTCCAGGATATAACCAGTGATGGACTTTCCACCATCGTTCTCTGGAGGAGCCCATACCACTGTCATTTCCTCTTTACTCACCTTAACGGAGCAGAAAACATGAAATGAGTGAATGAGGATAAATGGTGTAAAAATATTTGCTTTATAGAAGCAGATTTATCTAAATGTAAAAAAAGTTTACCTTGGTGACCTCTGGGGCTTCAGGAGGTCCAGGCTTATTGAACTGAGTCTTGACTGTCACCGGCTTGGTCTCCAAAGCTGGGCCAGTTCCCATCTTGTTCTCAGCCCTCACTCTGAAGATGTACTCATTGCCTTCCACCAGACGGGTAACATTGCAATAAGGCGTGACCACAGAGGCAGAGTAGGTGGACCAGACCATTCTTCTGGTCTCACACTTCTCCAAAATGTAGCTGTCTACCTCACAGCCTCCATCGTCCTCTGGGCCGTCCCAAACCACTCTGCACTTGTCTGGTCCAATGCCAGTGACTCTGAGGTTCCTGACTGGTCCTGGGATGTCCAGCACATTCACATTGGCATAAGCGGTGAAGGTACCGGCGGAGTTGGTGGCGGTGATGACATACTTTCCAGTGTCAGTTCTTCTGGATTTGGTCAGGAGGAACTTAGAGTAGTCGGCCCCAGTCTCGTAGCTCATTCTGGGGTTATCGCCCACAGCCTTATCCTTGACCCATTTGACTTCAGGTTGGGGTTTGCCTCTCAAGCCAGCTTCGATTCTGACAGACTCACCGGCCTTGACAGTCAGGGTTCCAGACAACTTCAGATCAATGACAGGCTTCTGGATCTCCTCCTTCACCAAAATGTTGTCAAGTTTCACCCAACCACTCTCACCTCCCTCGCCAACAGTTTGCACCCTGGAACAATTAAACATGGTTTTAGAATAAAATAACATGGTATTTCAAGTGATTTTTATTGAGTAGTACAGAAACTATTTGCACTGCACTTCTAAACCGTACTTCTGTAATTATTTTGAAAAAATATTAATGCAACTTACCTAAAGCTGTAAGTCTGGTTCTCAGCACGATTGTCTGCCAAGAAGAAGGTGTCAGTGAGGATGCCGGTATTGAGTTTTTCCCACTCTTCAGCATTAGCAGCTTTGCACTCAAGGTTGTACGAGATATTAGGGCTTCCACCATCATAGTCGGGCTTCCTCCATCTAAGATAGACATGGTTTTTACCAATGTCCGTGACTCTGAAGTTCTCAGGCTCGCCAGGCTTTTGCAGGGGGTCAGCAGCCAAAAGAGCTGTTTTGGTCTCAGTAGTGGGTCCAGGTCCGACCTTGTTTGCAGCACAAACACGGAACAAGTACTCGTGGCCCTCCATGAGCTTGGCTTTAATCTTGCGATTAGTGCAGCAAGAAGAGACCATGGTCCATACGCTAATGCTGGGTTCACGGCACTCAACAATATAATGTGTGATCTCAGAGCCTCCGTTGTCCTGAGGGGCCTCCCAGTTAATCATGCAGGAGTTCTTTGTGACATAAGTCAGGTGGAGGTTCTGGCAGTGGTTGGGTCTATCCAGGACATTGACTGTAATTGTACAGGATGCTTCACCGCCTTCATTTGATGCCTTCAGAGTATATTTGCCATGGTCATTCCTTGTAGCCTCCTTAATCCTAATATGAGCCACAGGCAGATTTTGGGTGATGGTTACACGCTTGCTGTTCTCCAGGACAGTATCTTCCTTGCTCCAGAGTACTTCGGGATCAGGACGAGCCTTGATGTAGCCTGTGATGTTGATGTTGTGTCCAACACGCACAGTGACACGCTCACGGCATGTATCATCCATCTCAATCTCTGGAGGAATGAGGATATCCTGAGCTGTGATAGACTCTGGGATCTCTCTGACCTCTCCATCTCCGATCATGTTTGAGGCAAACACTCTGAATCTGTATGTCACGCCTTCCTCCAGGCCCTTCACTGTATACACACAGGACTTAATTAAATCATCCAGGTTGACCTTCTTCCACTCTTCACTGTCACCCTTCTTCATTTCCACAGTGTAGCCTAAAATTGGACTGCCTCCATCTTTAGAAGGTTTCATCCAAACCAAGTCGGCAGTGGTTTTGCTGTAGTCTTTCACTTTGGGGTTGATAGGGGCACTTGGGACACCAATGGGTCTGCAAGGTACGCATGGGTCAGAAATAGGAGATGGTCCACTGTAGCCAGCAATATTCTCCGCAAACACTCTGAACTCATACTGATTGCCCTCAAACAAACCCAGGACTCTTAACCTAAGGTCCTTGTGAGGTGTCTTGTTCACACGAATCCACTTTCCGCCTTTGTGCCTGCGCTCAACGATGTAACCATGGATTGGGCTACCACCATCTGCCAGAGGCATGGTCCATCCTAAAGTGACAGCATCCTCAGCCACATCAGATACGTTGGGCTTACCCGGGGGACTAGGAGGCATAAAGGTGTGCTCAGCCACTGTGGGTTTGCTCTCCAGTGGAGCACCAACACCCATCTTGTTCTCAGCCCGAATACGGACCACATACTCCACTCCCTTTTGCAGACGGGTAATATTGAGTTGAGTGGCCAAGCTGCCAGAACTCACACCTCCCCAAGTCTCCTTGTTGGATTCCCTCTTCTCTACAATGTAACCTGTGACTGGACTGCCACCGTCATCTTTCGGTGGACGCCACTCAATCATCATAGCATCAGGAGAGACCTCCAAGATGTTCACAGGTCCAATAGGAGCTGCTGGAACGTCCAAAACAGTCACGTTTAGGGCTGCGGTCTTTGTTCCAGCTGGGTTGGACACAGTGAGTAGATAGCTTCCAGTGTGGTTTCTGGTGCATTCATTAATGGTGAGCACAGTGGAGAAGTTGTCAGTGTCAATCTTGATATTGCCTGCACTTGTGATCTCTTCTCCCTCAATGCTCCACTTGGCAGTGGGAACAGGGATACCTCTCATGATAGCAGGCAGCCTGATAGTGGTGCCAGCCTTCACAATGATACCTTCAGTGAGCTTCACATCCACCTCCAGAATGGGCGGCACTAAAATACAAAGGCACAGAGAATGTCAATTACACAATATTTATTAGAGTAGCTCAATCTTCACTTATAATACATGTGCTCTGTATGCTGTAATGTCTCACCAAGTTTCTCCTGGCAGAGGATTGGCACAGTGGTATCAGGTCTGCTGAGGCCAATTGCATTCTCAGCCCTGACTCTGAAGCGATAGGTCTTGCCTTCTTCAAGGCCAGTGACATGAGTCTCAGGGATGCTCACAGTCTTCCACTCATCCCATTCCTTCTCACCCTCTTCTTGATATTCTACATAGAAGCCGGTGATTTCACTGCCTCCATTACGATCAGGCCAGTTCCACTCCAGCCATACCTCTGTCTTATCAACATCAACATGGTGCAGATCTTTAGGAGGACCAGGAGGGACTGTAAAGAGAAGAGGTCAAATGTACTGATGAGAATACATGTTTTCCTTAAGCTGTTACAATAATAGACACGTGTAAAACACAGAGGTATGACGTCTTTACTCACACAATGGGTTCATGGCTTTGATAGCCTTTGGTGTCTCCACATATTCACTGCGTCCATACTGGTTCTCCGCAGCCACTCTGAATGTGTATGAAGTGCCTTCCATCAGATGCTTGATCATCATGCTGCGCTTCTTGGAGGTAGAGCAGACAGGGACCCATTGGGTGGAGGCTGTGTCTTTCTTTTCCACAACAAAGTTAGTGATACGAGTACCACCATTGTCCTCAGGGTCTTTCCAGGACAAGTAAGCAGAATCACACCTAACATCGGATACACGCAAATGCTGAATGGGGCCGGGTTTGTCTAAAGAAAACACAAAAATGTTATATGCACAAACATTCATAAGGTTACTTTTGTCACTAGAAGAAAGTTAAAATGATGCTTGTTTACTGAAAGCACAAAGCCTTAACTATTTTAGATTCACAGGCTTACCAAAAACCAATACGGTGCATGTAACGGTCTTTGATCCAGCAGGGTTCTCCACAGTGAGGGTATAATCTCCACAATCATCACGGTTACAGAACCTCATCTCCAGCCTGGTACCAGTCTGGTTGGTCTCAATGTCCGCTCTGGTGGGCACCTCAGCCTCGTTCTTCTTCCAAGTGACAGTGGGGAATGGAACACCTTTGATTTCAGCGATGAGAGCGATGTGTGTGCCAGCCATGGCTTTCACCTCTCGGGTCATACCAGCATCCAGAATCAACTCTGGGGGCTCTGAAGGGGCAAAGAACAGTCTTGTTAGTTATGTTGCATTTTGATACACATTGTGTTTTGTGCTTAACTCTTACCAAGTCTGTCCTGGACTAAGATTGGTTCTGCAATAGAAGCTGGGTCGGACTCGCCGGCAGCATTTACGGCCATAACTCTAAACCGATACAGAGCTCCATCCTCCAGGTTGATTACCTTGAACTTAGTATCTTGGCAAGAATCAGGAGTCTGATTGACCTGAAAACAACAACAAACAATGGTCAAGCAAAGAAAGAAAAACATTTATTCTGTGTATAATTTTTTTTAAATGTTAAGTTAAATAATTATATCCTCCTGTAAAATCTACTCCATGCTTAGACAACCACCTGCTGCCATTCCTCTTCTCCAGCTTTCTGGAACTCCAGCAGATATCCGAAGATCTTTCCTCGGCCAGTGTCCTTAGGTGGTTCCCAGGCCAGAGTTACAGACTCCTTAGTGAAATCTATGCAGTGAACGTTCACTGGTGGGCTGGGTTTAACTGTGGTAAACAAATATTTAAAAATTATAGTAATGTTACAGCAACAATTTGAAATATATATTTTTATTATAACAGACTGACTCACCTATGGGATCTTTGGCAAAGACTGGTTTGGATGGTGGGCTGGGGTCACCAGCTCCTACCACATTTTCAGCACTGACTCTGAACTCATACTCGCAGCCCTGCAACAGCTCGGTCACCCAGTACTCAACCTTAGGGTGGATTCTCTCTGTATTGCAACGAACCCATCTGTAAAGCCAAACAAATGTAATGTGTTTCCATTCAGTGAAAATTCACTACTACTGTAAAATATATTTAGTCATTCAGTACCTGTTGGCCATGGTCTCTTTTCTCTCCACAATGTAGCCAGAGATTGGTTTTCCGCCATCTGCAGGAGGTTCCCAGCTAAGAAGAGCAGAATCATGGTAGACCTCCTTCACGGTGGGCTGTTTAGGGGCGTCAGGCACCTCTGCAATAGGGAAGAGAATAATACTTGTCAGACACCGTTGAATCTGTTTAAGAGGGAGGTGAACCTTTCATGTAATAAAAGACTCACTGAAAATGTCTCTGGCCTTAGTCTCAGCGGAAAGTAAAGGATCGCTGATACCATAGATGTTCTGAGCCATGATTCTGATGATATACTCTCTGCCTTCAATCAGTTTAGGCACCTGGGATTGGAATTAAAATTATTTATAGAACGCTTATGTTCATACTATTTCAATAATATAATTGACAGTCATTGTGGAGGAAATACCCTGCATGTGGTTCTAGTGCAAGATTCAGTAACAGGCATCCACAAGTCTCTGTTTGTGTCTCTCTTCTCAATGATGTAGTTGGACACAGCGCAGCCACCATCATCCAGAGGTGGGTTCCAGGAAATTACCATGTAGTTTCTGTAGATTTCATTGAAAACAACTGGGCCCTCTGGTGGCTGAGGCCGGTCTGGGGGGAGAATTTATGCCATGATTGAACATTTAGCCATTATAAGTAAATAATGGAAGCATATGTCAAATTTTATGCTATTTGTTACATACCAACAACAGTTATAGTGCAGATTCCAGTGCGAGTACCAGCTGCGTTCTCGACACTGACAGCATAGCAGCCACTGTGCTCTCTCTTGGCTCTGCTGATGTTGAGGCTGAGGTGGCGGGCTGTGCTGTGGAGGCTGATCTCCTCACCCTCCTTCAGCTCTTCATCATTCTTCTTCCAGGCAATGGCTGGGGCTGGCTTGCCACTGTAACGTCCAGACAGAGTGCACATGTCTCCCACCTTCACCATCATCTTCTCTCTGATGTCCATTTCCAGCGTGGGCGGTTCTGTAAAAGGAACATTAATTATAGTGAGGTATTTTAAAAAGTCGAGATGTTATTCCGTATTTTTAAAGACCCACCAAGTTCATCCTTGCACTGCACAGGTTTGGTGGCGAAGGATGCTTTGCCCTGTCCCACTAGGTTAACTGCAGAGACTCTGAATTCGTGGCTTGAGCCCTCCTTCAGACCGGTGAGAGTGAACTTCCTGTCCATCAGTTTGGTGTCGGCACCCACACGCACAAAGGTGTCCCGTCCAACCATGCGCGACTCCAGAACGTACTCAGTCACCTCCGTGCCACCATCATATTTGGGTGGTCTCCAGGCAACAGAGATAGAGTCTTTGGTGACTGCAGTGATGATAAGGTCTTCTGGGCGCTCAGGGACAGCTACAAAAGATTTAAAAAATACAGTTTAATGGAAAGTCGCTTTTTTTTTTCAATACCATGGATGGTTTTCAGATTTTAGAATATGAGGATGTTATATTCCCAGATAGTGACGATTATATTATACTTTAAAAAATCTAATCGTAATCATTTCTGTTAGTGACTATACCCTTGAATACAGAGTTAACAAAAATCAGCATTTTAACAATATACCAGTTGGAGTGCATGACTTACAGATGGGGTCCTTGATCATGACCATCTTCTCGATCTCGGTGAAGGGTCCCATACCAATGATGTTCTCAGCTGCGATCCTGAAGAAGTAGCCTTTGCCATCATTGAGCCCCTGCACTACGGCATTGTTTCTAGTGACAGTGTAGGAGACAGAGGTCCAGCCCATGCGGTCGGCCTCCCTCTTCTCGATGATGTAGTTGGTGATGGCTGAACCACCATCATCCTCAGGGGAGTACCAAGTCAGCTTGCAAGAGTCGCTAGTCAAGTTCTCACCAGAGAAGGGTTGGCCAACAGGTCCAGGTACATCTAGAGGAAAAAAACACAGGGGTTAATCAGTGTTTTAACTTTATATTTTTTGTAGTAAATTATTAATAAAAATTCCTCAGACTTACCCAGGACTTCCACAATGACAGCCTTCCTCCTTTCTCCACCGTCATTCTTGGCACTGAGGGTGTAGATGCCCTGGTGCGCACGTTTGCAGTTCTTAATGACCAGGGAGTTGGAGATTCCTGTCTTCTCCACCACAGCCTCTTTGGGCACCTCAGCGTCATCTCTGAACCATGCAATCTGAGGAGCTGGTTTACCAGACACATAAGCAATGATACGGATGGTGCCGCCTGCGTGGACAACAATCTTCTCCTTCACAGATGCATCCAGGTCCATCTCTGGTGGAACTGCATCAAATAATTTAGAATTAATGTTTTTTTACTTCTCCTTTGTAAACTATTTGTTTGTAATATTTAAAACTCATACTTGTCCTGTCTTTGGTTTCAATGAGCTCTGAAACATATCCTGGGTCACCAACTCCAGCTACATTCACAGCTCTGACTCTGAACTGGTAGAGGCCTCCCTCTGTCAGGCCATCCACAACAAATTTAGTGATTCTGACCTCAGTGTCCTTAGCCTGTGAAAATGTTGAAAATGTTTAGTGATCCATTCACTTTATTCTTTATTGTATAATATATTATAGTTCACCTTTTTCCATGCTTCATCTTCTGCTTCTGGTTGCTTTTCCTCTTCCTCACTCAGGAGAAGCCTTCTCTGGGCTTTCTTTTCCTCTTCCTCTTTGTTTATTTCCTTATACTCCACAATGTATCCAGTGACTTTTGAACCTCCGTCCACTGAGGGAGGAATCCATTCCAGCTCCACAGTGGATTTGGTCCAGTCAATTACCTTTGGTGTGGGTGGACCAGGGGGCTCTATACAGAAGAACAATCAATTTAGTTTTATTCATTTCACAGGTTCCTTTAGTACGAAAATGTAGTCTAAACCTTAAACAAGTAAGTGTTAAGTTAAAGGTTCTTACTGATGGGGTCTCTGCAAACGATGGGGTCAGAGGGCATGCTGGGTAGTCCACAGCCTGCAGCATTGACAGCGATGATTCTGAATTGGTACAAGGCTCCCTCCTGCAGGCCAGTCACATAACAGTTGTTGCCCAGAGGCAAGGCCCTGAGAGGCTCACGTGTGACGCGAGTCCAGCGCTTAGACGTTGTCTCTTTCTTCTCAACGTAGTACCCGGTGATGGAAGACCCACCATCGTATTTAGGCTCATCCCAGTTCACTGTCATGGACTCAAGACAGACATCAGTCACGGTTGGCTTCTCACATTGGCCAGGGACAGCTGCAAAAGAGAAAAGCAATTAAAGGACTTAAAGGACTTAAAACATATGTGTAGGATAAATGACTATACTTACTGAAAAGGTTTCTAGCTTTCTCTGGCTCGCTGACCAGTGCAGGTCCAACTCCAAACTTGTTTTGGGCCATGATTCTGAACTCATACTCGTGGTTCTCGGTCAGACGAGTAACAACGTAGGCACACTCCTTGGGATCGTTAGAGACATGGACCCAGGATTTTCTGTTGTCCTCACGCTTTTCAATAACGTAGTTGGTGATCTTAGAGCCACCATCATCTTTAGGCGGATTCCAGGCCAAGCCAATCCTCTCAGCAAATACCTCTGTGAATTTAACTGGTCCGATAGGAACTCCAGGTGGTCCTGCACAATGAGGGGTGTTACATAACTAATTAATTACCTTTGTTGAAAATACATAATGGGTTCATAGAATATTGTATTTCTTACCATAGACGGAGACCTTAATGTCCTTGGACACGGTGCCCAAGCTGTTGGTGGCTGACAGGCTGTAGAGGGCGCTGTCATGCCTGCTGGCCTGCTGGATGAGCAGGGTGCATTTGTCATGTGTCACCAGTTTGTTCATGTGCTGGTCATACTGGATGGGAGTCTTCTCTTCGGGTTTGGCTGCATTGACCTTGTGCCAGGTCAGAGTGGGGAATGGACAACCGCTGACCTTTGCCACAATACTCACATCACAGCCCTCCTCACCCTCAAGGAACTCACGCATCTCAATAGTGGGAGCACCTGTAAGAATGAGAGATGTACGTTACTTACTGCTTATTTGAATGAAGACGTCCACCGTCCAATTAGCTATGACTTACATGTCTGGTCCTTGATGACCATTGGCCCAACGGTAGCAGAGGGACGACTGGGTCCAGCAGCGTTCACAGCTTTTACTCTGAACTCATACTCTCCACCCTTTCACAACACAAACACAACAACTGTCAAATAAAGCACAGATAGAAAAACATTAGAAATTCTCACCTCCTTCAGGTCTTCCACAATAAAGGTCAGCTCCTCAACATCTCTCTTGTTGCACTGCTTCCATGTCTCCTTCTCCTTTCCGCTAGTGTCCCAGCTTAGACGCTCAATAATGTAGTGCTTTATTGGGGAGCCGCCATTATTTTTGGGTGCCTCCCAGCTCAGGGTGACGGTGTCCTTGGTCACTAAGTTCACTTTGAGTTTGGTGGGAGGATCAGGGGGATCTGAAAAGAAAGGCATCAGCATTACAAATAGTTTTCATAGAGTTTTCACTGGCTGTGGTTATTGTAAAAGAACTTACAGATTGGATCTGTGGCTCTGGCGGGGTCAGTGGTGACTGTGAATGGACCAAATCCTAGTCTGTTCTCAGCCCGTACTCTGAAGAAATAGTCCTGACCCTCCAAAAGACCAGGGACCACAAAAGCTTGGCTAGCACAGGCAGCATTAACCTAATCAAAACAAAATACAATCTGTTCATAAACTGTCAATACAAAGTTTATGAAAGTAAATGACAAAGATGGGCACCTTGGTCCAAGCCTTGTCAATTGAAGACTTCTTCTCAATGAAGTAGCTCTTGATTCTCTCTCCTCCATCGGTGTCTGGTAGCTTCCAGATGAGCCTCATGGTGGATCTGGTGATGTCAGTCACTTTCAGGTCCTTTGGAGGTCCAGGAACATCTACGACAAAAGACAGTTTCAAAATAGAATACAATAACCTCCTTTTTTGGTTCATTTTGCTTCAGAATGTGTGACAAACATACCGAGGACAATGACTCTGACATTGACATGTTTCTGGCCAGACTTGTTTTTAGCAGTGATTGTGTAGCGACCACTGTGCGTCCTCTGACTGACAGGGATAGTCACAACAGAAGTGGTATCTGTGGACTCAACCTGTGCAAAGACAATATTGGAATGAAAAAAGAAATTGACAGAAAAATTTGACAGAAAACACAAATAGACAAAGAAGAATTTAACTTACTTCAGAGTCAACTGGAAGTGTATGCAGCTTGTTCTTCTTGTGTGATTTGGCCTTTCCAGTGAAATCCCAAGTCACTTTAGGAGCAGGACGACCCTTGATTGTGGCGGGAATCCTGATTGGATCTCCAGCACGAATGCAAAGGAAGTCATCCATCAACACATCAATGCTAATGGCTGGAGGAACTGTGGAAAGACAAATCACTCAACATCTTGTGTACACATTAAAATTATCAAATTAAACAAGGGAAGTTTAATTTGGTCTTACGCTGAACATCTTGGACCAGGACCTCAGTGGTGCGTGGGCTTGGATCAGACTCCCCAATGTCATTAACGGCAATAATTCTGAAGCGATAGCGTTTGAGCTCACGGAGGCTGGGCACAGTGAACTCAGTGGTGGGGTGCAGAGTGTCAGGGTCATTCACTCTCACCCAATTGGAAGAGCCCTCATCCTGGATTTGGATAATGTAGCCCTTAACGGGACTGCCACCATCATATTCAGGGGGCTTCCAGGCCAGTGTCACACTGTGCTTGTTCTTGTCGGCCACTTCAGGAGCAGCAGGCATGCTTGGAGGAGCTGTGTGATTTGGTAGTATAATTTAGACACTATCATGTGTTGGACAGTCGGAGAACAAGTTGATTCATACTCACTGAGTGGGTCAACAGCAAAGGCAGAGTCAGATGGTGCACTGAAAGGACCAGTTCCTGCACTGTTGCTGGCTGCGACTCTGAATTCATATTCTATGCCTTCAAACAAACGAGTGACCTGGGGGGCAGATAAATTACATAAAAGTTAAAAATACACACACACACACACACACACTTTTTAAAGCTTTAATCCATGTATGCTTGTATAATAAACCATATTCACAATGATTCTCACCTGGTACTCCCATCCCTTTGTACCTCTCTTTGTGATGGGCAGCTTGTTGACTCTGGCCCAGTAGGCAGTGCCTTTTTCCCTCTTCTCCAGCCAGTAGCCAGTGATCATAGAACCACCAGTGTCTCTTGGGGGCTCCCATGTCAGAGTCATAGCTGTCTTGGAGTACTCTGCAATGGCTGGTTTCTCTGGAGGGCCAGGGAGGCCGAATGGATCAGTGATCTGAACTTCCTCGGTGCAGCATGGGTCAGATATGCCGTAACGGTTCTCTGCTTTGACCCTGAACATGTAGGTCTTGTTTGTCTCAAGGTTCCAAGCCTTTAAAAACAATTACATTAATTAACCAAATGTATTTACAAAAATGATAAATATATTACTATTAGAAGGATAGGCTGATCTATCGAGGAGCATTAAGATGACACATAGGGTGACAGTAACTCAGTTGGTGGAGCGTTTGTCCACAGATCCGAAGGCTGGCGGTTCGAAACCCGCTCTCGACATACACATAATAAGTTGAGCGGACAGAATGCTGTCGTTGTGTCCTTGGGCCAGACAGTTCACTTACCTTGCCCCCAGTGTCTGTGTACACTGTGTATGAATATTTGTGTGGATGGGTGAGTGGTTCCTTGTTGTAAAGTGCTTTGAGTGCCTTGAAGGTAGAAAAGCACTAAATAAAAACATTTACCCAGAATTTCTTCTCGACGACGCTGTTGTTGACCACCTCCCACTGTGGTTCAGGTGGTGGCTCCTGTCCCTCTTCCACCTCCGGCACATCTTTCACAATCTCCTTCTTCTCAACAATGTAATTGGTCAGTTCACTGCCACCATTGTCCAGTGGAGGCTCCCAGTGGAGGAAGCAGGCCTCAGCTTTAATGTTGGGCACAGTGAGGTTCCTGGGTGGCAGAGGGCGGTCTGTAAAAGAAGAATGTTGTACAATTATTTTATTATCCACAGGTGAATGAAACGTTATTGTTTTGTAATTCAGTTCTTTTATGTTCCTAAAAGTAACATTAAAAGATCGATAGATGTTGAATTTGGATGTTTACTCACCAAGCACCATAACGTAGGTGGTGTGATGGGCGGATCCCATGTTGTTGGAGGCAGTCACAGTGTAGGTGCCTCTGTCTCTTCTGTTGGCCGATGGGATGGACAGAGTGGTTATGCAGTTCAGCCTGCCAGTCACCACTGTCTCGATCTTCAGTTCCTCAGTGGGCTTGTCAATCACCACATCATCCTTGGTCCATTCAATCTTGGGGATGGGAAGACCCAAGACGTCAGCGGGCATCTCAATGGGCTCTCCCTTCTTCACGGTGATGGTGTCAGCCTTGAAAATCTTCAACATGTGGACTTCAGGAGCGACTGGACATGATATCAAGATCAAGTTAATGTTGTGCAAATAATAAAAGAACAGCTTAATTACCCAAAAGAACTACAATTTTACAAAACCTCACCTTCATCATCCTTGATAATCACAGTCATGGGGATAGAAGGCTCGCTCTCTCCAATCTGGTTAGTACACTTGATCCTGAACTCATACATCCAGTCCTCGTCCAGCCCAGTCACGGTCATGGTCATGTCAGGGCAGATTTCAGTGTTGCAGGGCTCGAAGTTCTGCTTGTCCTGCCTCTTCTTCTCAACAAAGTATCCAAGCACTGGGCTACCACCATCATTACGAGGTGGCTTCCAGGTCAGAGTGACGGAGTCCTTGGTCCTTTCAGTGTAGTGGAACTTCTCTGGGTATGAAGGTGGACCTAACGAACAGACCACAGCCTTGTTAAATGTGCTTCCAATAAAAGCACAAGTATTAAATGTAACTCACAAAACTCAAAACCAATTTCTCACCTTGTGGATCAATGGCCTTGATGGGTCCGAGCTCAACTGGCTGACCAAGACCAAACTTGTTCTTGGCGAAAACACGGAAGTAGTAATCCTGTCCCTCCACAATGCCCACACATTCACATTTTGAGGAAGTGGTTTCAACAGGCTGTCTCCATGTGTGCATCTTAGCATCTCTGCGCTCCACAAGGAAACCAGTCAAGTCACTGCCACCATCGTCGTCAGGGTCATCCCAGTTCAGGAAGATCATCTTGCGTGTAACCACCACAGGTTTCAAATCTGTGACTGGTCCAGGAACATCTGTGGAGGACAATGTTTAGTATTTTTAAACTTTCATAAGCAATCTGTTCACAATATGTTTAAATGGACACACTTACCCTGGACTTCTACTCTGGTCCAAGCTGACTTGATGCCACTGGGGTTACAGGCAGTGATCTGATATTTGCCACAGTCTGGTCTCTGAATGTTCTTGATGCTTATGATGCTGGCGTTGCCCTCAGTAAGCACCTCTACGCGGTCTTTGTCAAGTTTGCTGTCATCTTTGTTCCAGCTGATGGATGGGTAGGGTTTGCCTGTGACAATAGCTGGGAGAAGAAGATGCTCACCAGCACGGATGTAAACTCCAGCTTTCATGGACAGCCCCAGGTCAATCACTGGCATCTCTGTTAGAGTCGGCAAAAGAGAGGAAATTAAAACAACATTGAACTAATACGCATACACAATGAATATATCCAGGTTTGAATAATTTTCTCACCTGCTGGATTCCTGACAATCACAGACTCAGTGAATCCTGGAGTTCCTTCTCCAGCAGCATTGCAAGCAGTGACTCGGACCACATATTTAGCTCCTTCACGGACTCCATAGACAGTGAAGTTACGGTTCTTCCAGGGGCGCTCGGTGGCTCTAGACCAGTCCTTAGAGCCAAGAATAGCCTGTGGCACAGCAAAGAACATCCAGTTCAAACAAGTCCATTATAAGTGTATATTGTTAAATAACTGTTTTAGGTTAGATGAAGTGACCTTATCCACGTGGTATCCAAGAATTTCTCCTCCACCATTATCGACAGGTGGGTCCCACTCAACATCGATAGAGTGGTCAGAGGTCTCAGCCACACGAGGAATAGGAGGGCCAGGAGGCACTGCATTGAACATATGTGTAAGACCTCAGTGGTGTTCTTTTCAACAAATTTTCACATACTTTTTCTCAAGTTACTTACAGATTGGAGACTGAGCTGTCCTAGGTTCAGAAGGAGGACTGAACTTTCCGGGACCAGCTTGGTTTTCAGCTGCAACACGGAAGATGTAAGTCAAACCCTCCATAAGACCGTCAACGTTCAGTTCAGTATTAGGGCAGAGGTTCCTACAACAGACATGTTAAAAATTAGAAACATACATTTTAAATAGTATTCATTTGAAATTATGAAAGTCTTTTCCTACTTGTTGACGCGAGCCCAGTGAGAGCTGTTAATCTCGCGTTTCTCCACCCAATAGCCAATAATGGGGCTGCCATTGTCGTTGGGCGCATTCCATGTGACCAACATGGAGTTCGCAGTAACATCATCAACCACTGGCTTCTCAGGAGTCTCAGGAGGATCTAGAAAACACAAAATAAAGTTAATTTGGAACAAATGTGGACATTAGAGTGAAAAAAGAAGGAGAAAATAAAAAGTACCAAATGGATTCTTTGCAATAAGTGGTTTGGAGACGCATGGTGGTCCAGCTCCAAATTTGTTCTCAGCCACAACTCTGAAGATGTACTCCTTCTTCTCAATGAGTTTGGGCACCAGATAGCGGCAGCCTCTGAGTGTAGAGGTGACAGTACTCCAACCAAACTCAATCTTAGAGTTATCCTTCTTCTCCAGAATGTAGTTGATAATCTCACTGCCACCATCATCCAGAGGAGGATCCCACTTGCAGATGACAGAGCTCTTTCTCACCTCCTCAAATCTGAAGTTCACAGGAGGTCCAGGAGTGTCTGTAGAGTAATGAAAGGGCTAACATTTTAGAGTTTTGGCTCTACTAACATACGTTGAAAACAAAAAACACAAATAGTTTCTTTAACACAAAGCAAAAATTATGTCTTACCTAGGACAGTGACTTCGCAAGTTGCAGAGGCAATGCCGTGGTCATTCTCAATCTTGATCATGAATATGCCATGGTCAGCTCTGATGGAATCCTTAACGACAATAGAGGACGTGCCCCTCCTGCTGTTGTTGATCTCTGCACGCTCGTTCATGGTGGGGTATTCAGGCAGCTCCTCTTCTGGCTCCTCCTTCTTCTCCTCTTTCTTCTCCTCTGCCTCCTTTACTTCCTCCTTCTTCTCTCCTTCTTTGACTTCTTCCTCCTTCTTCTCTCCTTCCTTGACTTCTCCCTCCTTCTTCTCTCCCTCCTTCACCTCACCCTCCTTCTTCTCTTCCTTCTTCTCTTCCTTCTTCTTCTTCAGTGGCCTCTCAGGGCGCTTGCGGAGAGGCTCGGGACGAATTTTCTCATTGTTGAAGTACCACGTGATCTGGGGGTAGGGGGCGCCAGAGATGTTGGCGTCCAGGCAGATTTCGCATCCGCGTTTCACGCTCAGGCCGGACTGCAGGCTGCCACTCAAGAAGACCTTGGGTGGGTCTGCATCAAGAACATTTACATTTTTTTTTTTTAGTAAGATGATGTACTGTGCAAAAACTAAACAAATTGATCTGAATTTATAATATTTACTGCATCTTGATTCAAATAGTTTTGACTAGAATTTATTTATTCACTTGGACCTGTAATTAGGGGTGGACGATAGTATCTAGATAAAAAATATTCCAACAGTAATGTGCTCAAATGTGTCTTTAAATGTATTAGGTTTAAGTCTTATTATGCCTACCTCTACCTAGAATAAACCTAACCATATATTATTTCCAACTTCTTTTAAGCAAGGCAAAAAAAATTAATGTGAAATCTAACATAAGTTTAACTCTATCTATGATGTGTTTATTTATTTATTTTTTTCAATATCATACTGTCAGTAGTGAGAATAGGAATGTTGGAAGTTTCTCACCAATAGCATCTGCGATCTTGACGAAGAGCGAGCTACGTGAGGGCTCGCTGATCCCGGCTGCGTTCTCCGCCCTGACTCTGAAAGCGTAGTTTTTGCCCTCGGTGAGCCCCCTGACAGTGTAGGACAGAACGGGCACCAGGAAGTCGTTGCGCTCCCAAGTGTCGGTGCCCTTCATCTGCTTTTCCAGGATGTAGCCCATGATCTTGGCTCCTCCGTCGTACATGGGAGGCTTCCAGGTCAGGGTGATGGTGCTGGAGGTCGGGTTGTGGGTCTCGACGTCGACTGGTGGGTCTGGGGGATCTGAAAGGACCGCACAATATGATTAAAATAATGTATAATTTAAGAACATTTTTTTATATTTTGTAGTTATGTCCTTACGCTTCTGGTCTTCAGCGATGACTGGGTTCTTCAGCTCAATAAATTCTCCACCGCCAATCTTGTTGACAGCCTGGACTCTGAAGTAATATTCTCCATTGGGGATCAGGTCTTTAACGTTCCAGCTGACTTTCTTCTCACCAGACATCATGTTGACATATGTTCTTCTGCCAGCCTCACGCCTCTGCAAGACAAAATGTTTTACTTTTTAATTTTAGAATTTTATAAAAAGTGTCTTTATTTGGGGATTCTACAGACCTGGAGGACATAGTGAAGGACGGGGGTACCACCATCATAATCTGGAGGATCCCAAGTCACTTTACAGGAACTCTTGGTGATCTCAGAAGCCACAATCTCCTTGCAAGGGCCAGGGAGACCTTTTGAAAAGAATAAAAGAGTTGAATAAACCAGTTTTCTTTACAGAGGAAAATACTCACTAAGGTTTATGTACCAATGACTTTGACGTTGATGGTTGCACTGGCAGCTCCAAGCTTGTTCTCCAGAGTCACTTTGTACTGTCCAGCATCAGCGTGAACACTGCTGTCAACTTCCAGGTGACAAGCATCATATTCTTTTCTGTAGGACAAATACACTTTAGTTTAGCTTGAATTTTGAAGGTCATACAGTACAGTGAAATAGGAGAGATACTGACCTGAAACCGAGGCGGTCGTCAGCCTTCAGCTCCTTGCCGTCTTTGTGCCATGTGATTTGGGAGAAGGAACAGCTCTGAAGGGAACTGGGATGTGCAGCTTCTCTGTCTCCACAACAACCAGATCCAAAGTCTGGAACTCCAGAGTTGGGTTACCTACAAAAAAGAAATATAGTTTACACTGAGTTGAAACACCAATAAAGTTACAAAAGAGTAAGTGTGACTTACAGTCAGATTCCTTGGCAAAGACGTTCTCAGAGATGTCAGATGGCTCGCTGACTCCGGCAGCATTGATCGCTCTGACTCTCAGGATGTACTCCTTTTCGGGGACGATTCCCTCCTCCACGCGGTATTTCAGCTCCTTGACTGGACGAGAGTTCACTCTCATCCACTTCTCAGTGCCGGCCTCACACATCTCAATGTGGTATCCGCTGATGGGGCAGCCACCATCCTGCTGCGGGGGCTTCCAGGCGATGGACAGGAAGTCACGGCTCGCTCCGGTCACATGCAGCTCAATGGGAGGAGATGGCACACCTGTTGAAAAAGAGGCATAGTATGCAGTCTATGCTTATAGTTGAAGTTTCCCCAGTAAATAAAGTGTAACTCACCAGTGGGGTCTTCAATAGTCAGGATCTCGGTGGGCTCACTGGGATGTCCAGTGCCGGCCTCGTTCTCAGCACGTACCTGGAACTGCACCTCTGTGCCCTCAATGACGTCTGTCACTCTATATTTACAGTCTGGGCCAGAGGTCTTTCCACATTTCACCCAGCGGGTTCCCAGCTTCTCCTTCTTCTCAATGGAGTATCTGGAAAAACAAACCAGGATAAAAGTAAATGTTGAAACATTAATTTAATCTGAAAAAATTAGGGAGGACTGGTAGAGTGCATTACCTCAGAATGGGTCTTCCTCCATCATTCTTAGGTTCCTCCCACATCAGATCCACATAGCGCTTGGTCACAGCATTCACAGTGAGTCCGTATGGTGGTCCAGGAGTAGCTATAAGATAAATATAAAAGACTTAAGCTCTCTGCCACCAAACCATAATATTTTTGTAGTAGCCATTCCTAACTTACTGAAAGTGTCTTTGGCAAGCACAGAATCCTCCATTTCACAGAAGGGTCCAATGCCCACAGCGTTCTCAGCAGCCACTCTGAACACGTAGAGGGAGCCCTCGTTCAGCGGGCTCACCGTCGTTTTGAGCTCCTTGACTGTGGTGTCCACAGCCTGCCAGCCCTTACGCCTCACATCTCTCTTCTCCACTACGTAGTTGGTGATGCGAGATCCTCCATCACGCTCAGGGGCAGTCCACTTCAGGTCAGCACTAGTACGACTGATGCCAATCACCTCCAACCAGCGAGGAGCAGAGGGAGGGTCTGAAGGAATAAAGAATTGTTTTAAAAATGTTGTTTTAGTGTGTTTTTGGTGAAAATAGGGTTTTCTAAACATGTATATTATTTGTGTTCATAAACAATATCTTTCCACTGAATGACTTGACAACAAAGTAATTTCAGTGTTTAAGAAAAGCTGTTATCCCTGTTGGTTTCACTAAAACAAAAAGTTGAAGCTTACCATGCAACTATTTGTATATTAAGTCACCAACAGCAGCAGTAAATAACTATGATGAAAAAGATGAAAACATCAGCACACAAAAAAACTAGTTAGTTCTTCTTACTCAGTCTCTCCTTGCAAAGGACAGGGTCACTGGGCTCGCTGGGCTCACTCTCTCCAGCCACGTTCACAGCCCTGATTCTGAAAGAATACTCCTGTTTCTCCATGAGTCCCTTGAGGAAGTACTCGAGCAGGCTGATGTTATCAACCACACGGATCCAGTCCATGGTGCCGCTTTTCAGCATCTCAATCACGTAGCCGTCGATCTTGGCTCCACCGTCGTGCTCTGGTTTGGTCCACATCAGGAAGCATGAGGTCTTGGCCACATCCTTCACTGTGGGCTTGCCAGGGGGCCATGGAGGATCTGAAGGTAAGCAACAATGACAATCAATAATATGTCAATATCTCAGTAAAATTCCTGTATTAAATTTCTATATTAGAATCCTATATTACACAAAGTTGACTGTTATGAGCTTTAAGCCATGTCAGAATGTTCTTATCTCATTAAAAACAGACCTGGAGTTGTGTTTTGTTTCATTCACACATGTCTGAGTAACTCTTTATTACTGGTCTGTCTACATCTCCGAAGCTAAAAATGCTCTGTTCCAACTTGTGATGTCATGAAGCGGTAGTTTTCAAGTTAACAGCTCAATTTATTATTAGTTCTGTAGAGACTGGCAAATCCAAGACTGAAATCATCCAAGCATTTTAGGTTTGAGAGAAGAACTCAGTCTAAATATGCAGGATTTTTATGTTATATGTTGTGTGAACGAAACAAAACACAACTAAAGTATGTTTTTGATGAGGAAACAACATTATAACACAGATCTGAAAATAGCGTAACCTTTAATGAGTATTTTGTGTTTTGTAGCTCTAAACCAAAGTAGTTTATATATTTTGTACCAATTGGATCCTTGATGAGGATCGGCTCAGTCTCCTTGCTTGGCTTTCCAGTTCCAGCCAGATTCTCAGCCAGGACTCTGAACTTGTACTTCTTTCTGGTGGGCAGGCCTTTCACTCTGCAATGAGAAATAATACACACACAATATTATATGATTTAATTTCCATTTGTGGAGATTATGGACCTAAATTAGTTTTTTTTTCTGTCTGAAAAACTGATAAAAACCAAGGTAGTTCAGTTTAAACAGTTTGCATCCTAATAATCCACACCAATGAGTTTATAAACATTTTTCACTATTTTCAAAGGCCAGATGGAGTATTACCATCACTATTATACTAACAACAACTAGCATGCTAACAGCACACCAGCCTCCCTTCTTGGTTCTCTGATAATAAAAAATTCTTAGATTTGATAGATACTCAAGATGCAGACAAATCCGCGTATCACTCGTTCATTTGTTTTTCAAAATAAAACCAAAAATAACAAAACGATAAAACAACTATATGCGTCATTATTTGTCTCCAAAAACCAAAATGAAAAAAACAGATAATGATTCGTTTTCGATTTTGTGTTTAAATGAATGATGGAACAAATGTATAAGGGTTAGGTTTAGTTTTCCGTTTCGGTGACTTAAACCGTGATGCTGGACTTTTGCGCCGCATACGGACTGAACCAGGACTAAAATAGGTTTAAACCAGGACTAAAACAGGACTAAACCAGGTCTAAAATAGGTTTAAACCAGGACTAAAACAGGACTAAACCAGGTCTAAACCAGAAATGAACCAGGTCTACCAGGACTAAACCAGGACAAAACCGGTCTCAGTCCCAGTCTCAGTCCTGGTGTGGTCCCACTCTGGTCCCAGTCTCAGTACTGATCACCCAACACTTGTCCCAACACTCCTGGTTCAGTTCTGCTTTAGTACTGGTTCAGTCCTGGCTCAGTCCGGCAATTCAGTTTAACTCATGTTTTTTTTCTCATTTTCATTTTTCATTTAAACACAAAATCAAAAACAGAAAAAAGGAATTGTTATCCGTTTTTTCATTTTGGTTTTGGAGACAAATAATGAAGAAAATAGTTCTTTTTTCCTTTTCTTATTTTTGGTTTTATTTAGAAAACGAATGAACGATTGATACACGGATTCAGCACAGCAGCCCCACTTTGATCTACTTTTACAATCTGTACAGTGCCAATGCTAATTTTACATTATTACATGAAAATAATCAGATCCAGCCCCTTTAAGATTAAGGTTTGCACTGACCTGAAGTTGGTGTCCTTGATAGGCAGCTTGTTGCATCTGATCCACTTGTCATGATCGGCTTCATATCTCTCCACCCAGTAGCCAGTGATGGGGCTACCACCGTCCTCATCTGGCTCGTACCAGTTCAGGGTCACGGAGTCCTTAGCGATGTCCGAAGCCTCCAGTTTGTAAGGAGCTCCAGGAGTGTCTAAAAACGACAAAACCAGTCAAATATTCCAGTTCATTTATGACATCTTTTTATTAACTTGTTATCATTCTCACCAAACGGATATCTGGCAATGATTGAAGGATGCTCAGCCGGAACACCAACTCCAAACTGGTTCTCGGCGAAGACTCTGAAGATGTACTCCTTGAACTTGACGAGTCCGACGGCTTTGTATGTGGTCTGTTTCACGGTGGAAGAGAGGCGGTGCCAGATTTCACTGTCTGCCGCGCGGCGTTCCACGATGTAGTTAGTGACACGAGAGCCGCCATCGTCTCTGGGCGGATTCCAGGCCAAGAAGCAAGTCTCGTTTGTGATCTCGGAAATGTCGAAGGCAGCGGGAGGCCCAGGTTTGTCTGAAAAACAAAACAAAACATGGAAACTGATTTTAGTACAAACTAGACATGATGTATATAATTTCATGCACATGGAAATGTACTTTATATAACGCAACAAAAATAAGACGTCAATAAATAAAGTTTGTGTAATGAATATAGAAATTTCAACCAAGTGTCTAACAGCACTGATGGTCTGAAAATACATTATCCTGTGTTTCCCATAGATTTTATTTAGACTATGGTGTCACAAATACTTTCTATAATAATAATAATAATTCTCTTTGTGGAGTTTAATGTCAATTTATGGAGTTTAAATGTCACTTATTGCCTCAATTTCATATTTAAGTCTTTAGCCTTTTTGAACAGTGCAGTTATTTTTTATGTTAATGACAATACAATGAGAAGAAGTGATTTTTTTACTCCATGTTTTTTTTTTTACTATGGGATAGATTTTTATATTACAGGAGCCACCATAGTCTCTTGTATTAATGGGAAACAAACACCATATTTTAATATTTGGCAAATGGTATTTTAAAATCATGAGACATTTCCAGAGTTGATCCAGTGTTCTGTCGAAATGCGCTGCTTTGTCAAAATGAGCTACCAGCAGCCTCAATCAACATCTATCGATTCACACCGGCAAAATAAGCGACCTTATGTTTTTCCATTTACAGTTGTATAGATCCAATAAAGCCAAACTCTAACCCTAATCTCCCCAGTTTTACAACATATTTCTTTGCACACGGTGATTATACTTTAACTTTGCACCAATTTCTCATGAATTAAAACACATGGATAATAATTTGAAAAAATATAAATATTACAGTATAGTAGATAAAAAGTTAAGAATTTCATTTAATTATTCTTACATTTATATATATTTACTTTTTGCCAATAACTATTTGGTTCTTTAAGTGAATTATTTCATATTTCAAAGTTTTGATTATACTTTATACCTTAGTTATGTCAAATTTCAACAAATTTATATGAATATGCGTAGTTAGGCAATCAAATAGGGCTCCGACTAAAGGTAGCACATATTGACAGGCCAATTTAGCCATCGAATAATGCTCCCACTGTAGAATCACCATTATTCACTCATTTATATGAATTTGGGCAGAGGTAACTCACTATATAAGAGAAAGAAATGACTGGAAACACTGAAATCTATATTAAATAGTAAGAATATAATGTTTAACGCTAATGTCATAGGCTATAGTGATAGTTTATTTAAACAAAGTTACAACGTTTTCTACACATGGAAACAAAATAAAATACGATGTAATGAAAATGATAACTAAATCCAAACTATTCAATCATCTAACATAGATATTCATCCGCAAATCTAACACGCAAATGTCACTGCTTAATTGGTCAAAACGTACAATAAAACCAATACACTTTTAAATTGTTACTCCAATTCTCGACGGGTAGCTCAGATCGACAGGACTGGACCGGTGCTGTATCAATCATATCATCTTTGCACTCATTTTGTTATGACCTCTTGTCTTAAGCTCAGATATATTTATTATTACCATTTATATTTTTGTGGTTGTTATTATAATATATTGTGATGTGTGGGCTCCTGTGTTCAAGTAATTTCCCTTGTGGATTGATAAAGTTTGTCAAAGTCTAAGATTCTTTGTGCTTACCAAGAATGTTGACGTCAACGGTAGCTGTGGCGCGTCCGCTGCTGTTCGTGGCCTCGATGATGTAAGTGGAAGTGTCGTCTCTCTTGGTTTTGGCGATGGTGACGGTGGAGTGTCCGGGTTTGGTGTCAATGCTGACTCTGTCGTCGGGTTTGAGCACCAGGTCGGCTTTGGTCCACTTCACGCGGGGCTCAGGTTTGCCGGTCACTTCGGCCGGGAGTTCAATCTTGCTACCAGCCTTGGCGGTCAGACCGGCCAGCAGCTTGGCGTCCAACTGGATCTCTGGAGGTTCTGTGGAAAGACAAAGCACAAATATGAATCGAGAATATTTATCTTGATTTGTAACGAGTTTAGATGTATTAAGTCCAGATTATTGTTTATTGTTCTAGTCTGGGGTTGTATCTCCAAAAAATGTATTGTTATTTCCAAATTTACTTTTTGTTTTCAAGACTCTCGCACAATGTCACCCTTGGATCTTTTTTATTACTACAGCCCCTTCCGCTCCCCTTATATAACCTCGGCGTCCTCTTTGACCAGACACTTTCCTTTGAGCACCATGTCAAATACATCACCAAAACCGCCTTCTATCGCTCGCCTCCGCCCAGCCCTCTCCCCTCTGTCTGCTGAAACCCTCATCCACACTTTTGTCACCTCCCGCCTCGACTACTGCAACAGCTGCTCTACGGTTCACCCTCCAAACTCCTCAACAGACTCCAGTACATCCAGAACGCTGCTGCCTCCCCGCCTCCTCACCCGCACCTCCTCCCGTGAACACATTACCCCTGTCCTCAGAGATCTCCACCGGCTCCCCATCCCCCAGCGCGTCCAGTTCAAACTCCTCAACACCGTGTACAAGTCCCTCCACAACCTGGCCCCAACCTGCCTCTCTGAGCTCCTCCTACACCACCACCACACCCCCGCCCGTGCTGATGCCAACCTCAACCTCCTGTCTCCCCCCAACAGGACTAAACATAAGACCTCGGGGGAGACAGGGCCTTCTCTGCTGTTGCCCCAACCCTCTGGAACTTTCTCCCCAAACACATCAGAGACTCATGCACAATCCCCATGTTTAAAAAAGCCCTGAAGAATTAAAAAAAAACAAAAAACTGCCTTTTTCTCTTGCTTGTCATTGTTTGTCTTCTCATGTAAAGCGTCTCTGAGTATCTTGAAAAGTGCTATACAAGTGTTATGTATTATTATTATTATTCTTACTCTTATTCTTATACTTATTCTTATTATTATTAGTTAAGGGACTGCAGTACAATACATCACAATTAGACCCTAATATTGTACATTGAATTAAAACACATGGATAAAAATTAGAAAAATATAAATATTACAGTATAGCAGATAAAAAGTTAACAATTTAATTTTATTATTCTTACATTTATATTTATTTACTTTTTGCCAATGACTATTTGGTTATTGAAGTGTTTTTTTTCATATTTCAAAGGTTTTATTTCAAAACAAAAAAGTGAAAAGCATTAAAATGGTCAAATTAGTACTGTCAAATGAATTGCAGACTAGCTCATCTATACCTTTATGATTTGCAAACTAGATAAAGACGTGTGTTGCTTGTGTTGAAAGTACCTTTAGGATCAACAGCCTGGATCTCGTCTGTGGCCTTGCAGGGGAGGCTGGCTCCCAGTCTGTTGAGGGCGCGCACTCTGTAGGAGTACCACTGTCCCTCGATGAGGCCGGTCACCTGGCACTTCAGCTCGGGGACCAAGTCTCCGCAGGGCTCCCACTTGTCAGATCCTCTCTGTAACCGGTCCACATTGTAACCACGGATACCGCTGCCGCCGTCGTATTTGGGAGGCTCCCAGGTCAGGAAGATGCCACTGGCCGACTTGTCTCTCCACCTGAGGTTCTCTGGTGGGTCTGGCACGGCTATGGAAGCACAAAGATAACACGGTTAGATTACCTTGTTTTTAAAATGCTAACATACATGAATATTCACACAGACAGTGGCTCCCTATTTTCTGCATCGCTCGAGGAAAAATAAAAACTAAAACACAACTCTGTCCATGCAAGTCCATCTTTCCAACAATCAGGGGATAATTTAGCTCCACAAAAGAAAAACAGATATTTATATATAACTGTACACTGTATCTATAGAGCATAAGAAGGGTCACGTTTGAAGGTAGCACCGATCTCCTTCAACCTCGTGGATCTGTTAAATGGACTTGAGTGTTTAGAAAAGCCCTATATTAATACAATTTATTATTATTATTTATTAGAAATGGTATCTATACAGTCTTCATAACAAAATAATAAAATCAAAGCTGTTGTGTCGTGGGTCTTACTGGCTGGGGATGACACATTGATGGGCTCGTCGATGTAAGCGGGCTCTCCGGGGCCACACTTGTTGCAGGCGGTCACTCTGAACAGATACTCCTTTCCTTCAACCACATCAGTAACTGAATACTCCTGATCCTGGATTCCTGTCGCCACCTTTTGAAAACAAGCAAAGGTAAGATAAGATAACAAAACTCAACTCCTAGTCTGTTTGTGATGAAGAAACTACATTCTAACACAGATCAGAAAATAGAGTAATATGGGCCTTAATCTCACCTTGACCCAGGTCTTGCGGGACACATCGCGTTTCTCCACCTGGTATCCGATCAGTGGGCTGCCTCCATCGTGCTCGGGGGCCTCCCAGCTCAGGTGCACATGCTGACGTGTCACCTCCAGGACCTTGAAGTCTTTGGGTGCACTGGGAGCAGCTACAAAATACATTCAAAAGGTGAGTATTACAGCTAAGAATATAGTACCTCATTCTGGCTCTGATGCACTAATGTTTTCCTCATGACCTTTTGTATATAGCAGAGATATATTTGTATTACTATCGTTCAACATTTTATTTTGACCTGTACATGTACGTACATTTATATAATTATGTCTCATTTGACATCTGTCTCTTGCTATTTTTGCTACTTATTTAGAATTTATTATTACCATTTATTATGTATTATTATTTTTTCTCTTTGTTATTATAATATATTGTGATGTGTGAGCTACTAGGGATGGGCATGATTAATCGATTAATTGATAATTGATCATTAAGAATTTCATCGATTACGTTAATTTTAATCGACAAACCGAATGTAGGTTGCTGTGCGTAGCGTGACCAAACAGGGGTCTGTACATGTGTCTCTGCATCAGAAGGAGCGAGCAAACACAAACATTCGGTCAGTCTGTAACGTACCGAAGCACAAATGCGTATGTAACGATGATTTGCACAAGAAATTCCACGCTTTCCGTTGCGTTCGGGACAAGTGTGAGTCCATGTGCACAGTGTATAAAGCAGGAACATATGTTTCAGTGTCCAGTGGGAAAAAGTTTTACCAGGTGAGAGTCGCGCAATGTTGATGACGAGTCCCCACCTCCCTCCCCCCGTACGGTGTCCTGGTTTTGACAAACGCAAATCTGGTCACACTAACCTGTATTCCACTAAGTCATGTCTTTTAATCCGACAGAAACTGACCGCATCAGCGACACAAGAGCTGTAGTTTTACCTTCGCTGAGTTTATGCAAATTAGCGATGTGGTTTTAAGTTTTGTTTGTGAGAGTTGCGCTAAACTGAATTAAACACATTATAATCTAAAACGGATTGATGTGGCTCTAGAGTCGTTACGGTTTATATGTCGTAAAGTTGAATTTATTTATGCAGATTAGTAGTGCAGATAGTAATAATAATGATGATCATTTTAATATAAAAACTTTAATGATTAATCGATAATCGATCGTTAATTCTTCCGACGATCGATTAAGAAAATTTCATCGAATGCCCATCCCTATGAGCTACTGTACTCAAATTATTTCCCTTGTGGATCAATAAAATTTGGCTAAATAATTAAGTCTAAAATAATTTAGCAAGAATTAAGTAAACTGAAAAAGGTCAGAAATAGGGCTGCACGATTTGGGAAAAATATTTCCAATTTCTCAAAAGCATTGCAATTATTTATAAATATGAACTGACAAACTACTACAAGAATCACATTTCAGAACATGTTTGAATGAAACTGAACTACACGGTTAGCACTTTTTATGGAGGGTATTTTGCTTTTTGTGAAAGAAATTTGTTAATTGTGTCCATTCAAATTTCGATTGTGACTCAAATGCTATTAATGTTGCAGCCCTAGTCAGAAACATTATAAGACAATTGGCCCATAGTCTCATACTTCACACGATCAATCCAAAATGAACCTAAAAACTCTTTCATCCCTACAGTCATCAGCCTCCTTAACATCTCTTAAAGTTACACTGTGTAACTTTTCTGGCTGAGGGTCCATCAAATGCTTTTCTTCATGTAGATGTGATTGCTTTGTCTGGAAAGTTTCACAGTATGGTATTAAACCTTTCTATTTCATAAAGACCAAGTTATAGGTAAGATCTGTGGCGTGGAGTCAGAATGGCTGTTTTTCTAGGTATTTTTGAGTTATAGAAACACCTGTAATTGAGTAAATGTAAGGTACAGACGTTTAATGTCATACTGTGGAACATTCCCGGCAGAGCAAGGACATAACCGTAGAAACAAGAAGGTGACAGACCTCCAATCAAAACGTTACGTAGTGCACCTTTAAAGGACTTGTCACCGTTGCATCTTCCCTTTACCTGCACTTGTTGTTGAATTTTAGGAACTTCTGATTCTTGCTTATGTGATGTTTTTATGTGAATATTTTTAAGCTTTTGGCTGCACTAGAATTGCCCCTCAGAGATCAAATAAAGAAAAAGAAATGTTATCGAAAATGATCTGATTCCATTTTAACCTACCAATAACGTTGACGTCGATTTCTCCAGAGGCGGAAGCGACGTCGTTTTCCAGAGTCAGAGAGTAGGTGCCTTTGTCGGGGCGGACACTCGGCGTCACGACCAGCTCGACGTAGGTGGACTTCGTTGTGGTGGTGACGCGCTCATCCTCTGGGGTCATCAGCTTCTCTCCGAAGGTCCACTTGGCGACAGGAATGGGGTATCCGGTGATGGGGACTCGGATGGTCAAAGGCTGAGGGACGATCACCTCCAGGCCGTCTTTGAAAGCGCTAAGGTCAAAGGTTGGGGCAACTAAAGAGAAAAAGAGATAATATCAACAAAAAATAAAAAGCAATAGAAAGGTTTAGGTTTAGTGATATTAAACTCACAGTGTGGGTCATCGGCCAGCAGAGGTCCAATAGTGTTGGATGGGTCAGAAATTCCAGCGGCATTTTCAGCCATCACTCTGTAGTTATACTTCGTTCCATATTTCAGGCCAGACACCTTAAAAAAAACAACAACAATAAAATAAATAAATAAATAAATAAGTCAAGCCCCAACTCAAAATGTATAAAATGCAACTCAAACATAAACTAAATAAATTAAATAGATAAAATAGAAATGTTTTGAATTATTTATTTTCCTGTTTTCAATTTTGAAATTATAGAACAAAAAAAAACTAAAATAAAAATAGACAAAAACAAAACCCTCCCACATAATCCGTGTATCATTCGTTCATTCGTTTTTCAAAATAAAACCAAAAATAAGAAAATGAAAAAACAAAAATTTTCTTCATTATTTGTCTCCAAACCCAAAATTAAAAAAAAGGATAACGATTTGTTTTTTCATTTTGTCGATTTTGTGTTTAAATGAATAATGGAAAAAACGGATAATGGTCATTTCCCATTTCTGTGACTTAAACTGCGATGACAAATTTTGCACCACATACGGACTGAACCAGGACTAAAACAGGACTAAACCGTTTTCAGTCCTGGTCTGGTCCCTGTCTCAGTCCCAGTCTTAGTCTTGGTCTAGTCCTGATCTGGTCCCGGTCTCAGTCCCGGTCTCGGTCCCGGTCCGGTCCCAGTCTCAATCACAGTCTGGTCCTGGTCTGGTCTCGGCCTCAGTCCTGGTCTCAGTTCCGGTCTGGTCCTGATCTCAGTCCCGGTCTCAGTTCTGGTCTGGTCCCCGTCTCAATCCCGGTGTAAGTCCTGGTCCTGTTCTCGGTCTCAGTCCTGGTCTCAGTTCTAGTCTGGTCCCCGTCTCAGTCCTGGTCTCAGTTCCAGTCTTGTTCCACACCTGTTTTAGACCTGGTTTTGTTCTGGTTCAGTCCATATGAGGCACAAAAGTCCGGCATCGCAGTTTAAGTCACGGAAACGGGAAACGTCCGTTATCCGTTTTTTCTATTCTTCATTTAAACACAAAATGAAAAACTGAAAAAACAAATCATTATCCATTTTTTTCATTTTGGTTTTGGAGACAAATAATGAAGAAAACTGTTGTTTTGTCATTTTCTTATTTTTGGTTTTATATTGAAAAAACAAATGAACGAATGATACACAGATTCTTAACGTCTCTCTCCACAATCAACACAAAATTATACAAACATGTACAAAATGTTCAAAAAAAGTGTCCGTATCCATTCGAAGTCCAGTCCAGTAGGATAAAAGTTCATGAATCCAGTTAGTCTGACTGGGATGTTTTGTATTTTTAATTTTTATTTGTATTTTGTATTTATATTTGTAGATGTATTTTACCTTGTAGAAGAGGTCAGGGCAGAGGCGGGCGTTACAGCGCAGCCATTTGTCGGTGCCGTCTTCACAGCGCTCGACGATGTACCCGGTGATCATGCTGCCGCCGTTCCTCAGAGGAGTCTCCCAGGTCAGCTGCACGGAGCTCTTGTTCTGCTCATGCGGGGTCAGGTTCAGTGGAGGGCTCGGCCTCTCTGCAAGATGGAAACGTATAAATTAGAAAACGTTGAAAACTGGACAATTATGTACCATATTTGTGGTTTTAAAGACCCTATGTTTGATTTAATGCATTCATGTCAACATAAATGCTCTTTACATCGTGCATTTTATCTTTCTGACCCTGGTTCCCATTGACTTACACTGGTTCTTGTGGCTCCTCTCTCTATAACTGCTGCATTAAGCCTCGTCATTTTGGTTTTAAAATGTTCGTATTAACCTGCGACACATAATCTGTGCATCATTCGTTCATTCGTTCTTCAAGGTAAAACCAAAAATGAGAAAACAAAAAAACATAAATTTTCTTCATTATTTGTCTCCAAAATAAAAAAAAAACGGATAACGATTCGTTTTTTGTTTTTTTTTGTTTTCGAGTTTGTATTTAAGTGTTCTCGTTTTCATGACTTAAACTGAGATGCCAGACTGAACCAGGACTGAACCAGGTCTAAACCAGTACTGAGACCGGGAATGAGACCGGGACCAAACCAGGACCAGACTGGGACTGAGACCAGGACTGAGACTGGGAACAGAACCAGGACTGAGACGGGGACTGAGACCGGGACCGGAGAGGGACTGAGACCAGAACTGAGACCGGGACCGAAGAGGGACTGAGACCAGAACTGAGACCGGGACTGAGACCAGGACTAAGACCAGGACTGAGACTGGGAACAGGATCAGAACTGAGACCGGGAACAGGATCAGAACTGAGACCGGTGCTGAGGTCGGGACCAGACCAGAACTGACACCAGGACTGAGACAGGGACTGAGACCGGGACCGAGACCGGACCTGAGACTGAGACGAGGACTCAGACCGGTTTAGTCCTGGTTCAATTCTCGCTCAGTCCGACATCACAGTCTAAGTCACGGAAACGGGACACAGCCGTTATCCGTTTTTTCCATTATTCATTTAAACACAAAATCAAAAAACTAATTGTTATCCTTTTTTTTTTTCATTTTGGTTTTAGAGACAAATAATGAAGAAAATTGTTGTTTTTTCATTTTCTTACTTTCGATTTTATATTGAAAAACAAATAAATGAATGATACACGGATTCTACATGATCCTAGTGTTTTTCACTGGAACATTGTTACTAAAAATCATGGAAAACCAAGTGCCTGACACAATCTCAAACGCTTGATTCTCTGTCATGGTACATTTACAAGGCTGACAAAAAACAAACAGAGATCAGAGAAGTATAAAGAAACAACTGCCTGACACTATCACAGTTGTCAGACAGTGGGACTAAGTGGATGGGGCTAAAAGTTCAATCTAAATTGTCTTTTCTTTTTTATCTGATATCCCTCTATAAATTCTATCTATAACAAATATTACACGTCATGATTTAGATGTAAGGTCCATAATCCAGGTATAATTATCCTAACACGCTACAACCTTTACAGATCTTTACGTGCCTCAACTACAGGACTATAAAATGTTGTGATGTGTGATGAAAAGCAAAAATACAAAAAAAATAATCATACCAATTGGATCCATAATCTTGACGGGCTGAGAGGCGGCGCTGGGCTTTCCGACACCAGCCTTGTTTTGAGCCTTGACTCTGAAGATGTACTCTTTGTTTTCAATCACGTCGTTGATGACGGCACTGAGCTCGTCAGTTTTGGTGACCTGGACCGGGGACCATTTCACGGAGGTTCTGTCTCTGAGCTCGATGATGTAAGAGGTGATGGGAGATCCGCCGTCGGACACAGGAGGCTCCCAGCCGACTGTGCAGCCGAACTTATTCACATTTCCAACAATGACGTTCAGAGGAGCGTCAGGAACATCTGAAAAAGTTAAAATTTATATGCTCAGAATTGGGAAACAAAATATATATATTTTTGTAATCATTATTGATGATAAAATGTAATAATAAATACATGTAAACGTGCAATTTTAGGACTAATCAGATGTGAATGTATTTACAATTAATCACTGTACTGTTTGATTTGTTAGGACCAAAAAGCAAAAAAACTAAAATAAAAAAAAAACTAAAAACTAAAAATATTTAAAAAATAAATAAATAAAAAAGTAAATAAAATAAATAAAAATAATCATAATAAAAAAACAATTATTAAATTAATGTGTACTAATTATTTATGTTTGAATTTATTATCAACTATACATTTCAAAATAAACTATAGATGATCTAATAAAATCTTAATATACTTAAATATTTTTTTAATGAGCTGCGAAAAGTCTTCACTCAAAAAGTTTTTCTCCAGTTGACAGAATACAATTTTTCTTTTGCTATACTTAAATATGATTACAAATTTTAAAAGTTAAATGTGTGATTTTTATATAATCTTTACTTGAGAAAAAATTTAAATAAAATAAATAATGACAAATTGTTATTTTGGTAACACAGCAAAATATTCTTGAACATATAACATAAAATATTTTCTATAGGAATAAAACAAAAATTTTCACAATCAGAAAACCACAAAAACTCTATCATGAAACTTGGGCTTTGTGATTTCTCTTTCATGACCCTTACCAAACTTGTTCTTGGGCTGCACGGGTTTGTCGGTCTCCACGAGGGGTCCACTGCCCACGCGGTTCCTGGCGCAGACTCTGAACAGGTACAAGGAGTCCTTCTGGAGCCCGGTCACTGTGAACTCGGGGCTCTCCACGTGGTCTGTAGCCAGGGTCCAGGTCTTGCGCTTCACGTCGCGTCTCTCCACGATGTAGGAAATGACTTTGCTTCCTCCGTCGCTCTCAGGCTCCTCCCAGGCCAGACTCACCTCACCATCGGCGGTGTCCATGACCTGAAAGTTCTTCACTGGTCCAGGAACATCTAGGTAGAGAGGATGAGGGCATGTCAGTTAGGAATGTTTTTGTAAGTTTGAGAAAGTAAACGGAGCGAGATCAAAATTTAAATAGACTTTAAAGTAAATTAAATAAGTCTTCAAGGCAAAATAGACTGATGGATGATAATAATTTTGGTTAATAGTCTGAACATTTCTTTTAATTTGGTGCACAGGTTGTAATTTCACAAGCCATATCGCTGTAGAATTATGTATTTCATATTCTTTGCCATTATTAATTGTAAGAGATTTTACAAAAGAGAAAACTTTGCCATGTTTGGGCATGCAATGTTATCAAATTTGGATTTTTGCTTGTGTATTCTTGGGTTTTCTTGTATGAATATCTGTTGAAAATGCATGTTTGTGTATGTGGGAGGTCTCCAAACTTTTTCCTCTGGTGAGCTACCTTTAAAAAAATGAAAATGCCAGAGAGCTTTTCATTTTAGCGGTCACAAGAAATTGACAAAGTAGAAGAGCTATAACAAGCTTTAGACTGTGTACAGTTAAGATGCCTATAAAACATAAACCATAGTCTATTTCTTAGTGCACAAGTTCAGCATCAATATTACACATTTACAGTGGTAATTAATCAGATTTTAGTTATTAAGCGCAATACATATAATTCATAAATCCTTTGGCGAGCTGCTTGGAAGGGGGTGGAGAGCTACTGGCAGCTCCCGAGGGACAGGCTGGAGATCCCTGGTGTATGTCATGTCTTGCCGTGTGTTTTCTTTTGTTATTAAGGAACCATTATGTCTCTTTATTACCATCCCCCAACCCACCCCGGTCTCACTTTTTTTTTAGTTAGTGGTTCTTAGCCCGTGGGAGGAGGGGGTGTGTGTTAACAATGGAGAAGATTTAAGTTTTGAAGATTTAAAAAACATTAATTACTACAAAAAATCTTGGATGTCCTCACCAATGACATCCAGGTTGATGAAAGCCTCTCCCTCTCCGTGCTTGTTCTTGATGGTGATCTTGTAGCGTCCCTGGTCGGACTTCTTGGGGTCCTTGAGGCGGTACTCGGTGCGGTCGGAGGAGGTGAAGATGTTGTCTTTGGGCAGGCTCAGGTTGTTGTAGAGCCAGTCGGCCTTGGCCTGAGGGTAGGCGCTGTAGGGCACTGCCATGACGATGGGTTTACCAGCGTCGGTCACATAGCTCTGGTCTGTGGTCTTGATCTGAGGCACAGCTGGAACACAGATCATTACACAATTAACTTTGGCTCTACAAGAATGACTCTACATATATTATACTTAAAAAAATCATCCTGACTTTTTATTGATCTTGCAAAAAAACTATTACAATATTTATAAAATGATCATTACAATATGTATAAAATTATCAAACTTTATATAGATAGTTTGATCATTTTATACATGTTGTATTATACATGTTGTTTTTTAGCAAGATCAGTAAAAAGTCAGAATGATTTCCTGAAGGTTTTGTGATTGCCCAAAAAATATTGTTTTATGTTGTTTTATTTATTTAGACAAAAACTCGAAAAATTATTATTATTTTTTTGATTAGTCATATTTTTATTTAATCAAATAAAGTCTAAATATCTAAATATAATGACTGAAGTCTTCAAAATAAAGTTATATTTACAATATATTTACAATATTTACAAATTGCTAAGTGTATTATTAGGCGTATTATTAATTTATTAAAAATATATTACAGAATATCCTGAAAATCCTGTTTTACTAATTTATTGTCTAAACCATTTACTCCAAGCACTTCCCAAGTAGCCAGATTACAGTGAGAAAGTCTTAAGGTTATTTTATATAATTTCCACCCAGTTTCTTACCTGCCAGTTCCAGCTTGGCCTTGGCGTCTTTGTCTTTCACCATGACTCTGTACTCTCCCTGGTCGCGGGGTCGGATCTCACACACCTGGAGCCTGTGGACTTTGCCCTCGCTCATCATCTGGTACTTGTCTCCCTGCACCACCGTCATGTTGTTCCTCAGCCATTTCACCTCCACTCTGTCCTTATTGAGCTCCACCTCGAACACGACGTCTGAACCCGGGGGCTCGAAAATGTCCTGAGGCGGTCGGATGATTTCCACTGGGGTTTCTGCAGCATGAAAAGTATTTGATTGTACAAGGTTTATGAATATTTGACGCCTGTGAGCTTTAAATCATGTTATAATTTTGTTACCTCCTCAAAAACATAACTGGAGTTGTGTTTTGTTTTGGAGTTTTTGATGAGGAAACTACATTATAACATAGATTGAAAAATAGTGTAACATTTTTAATTTACCTTCAACGAACAGCCTGGCTCTGGATCGCTTCTCGTCCACACCGCAGGCGTATTCACATTCATCGTCAGGTCGGCACTCTTTGATGCGCAGGGTGGCGATTTTGCCTTCTTTCTCAAATTTATATCTGTTGAAACAATACATTTTATAATATTTCAAAACAGATAAAAATGTAACTGTTGAAAAATAGTAAAAAATCTTTAGAATTATCTTTTAGTTCTATCTGACGTTTGTGCTAAAAATAAAAATAAATCCTTCTTGTTCTTGAACATTTTCAGTAATAATGTCAAGATTTCTCAACATTGCCAGATTTCATCGTCGTTATATGACTCTAGGATGTAGCAATAACCGAAATATTGTGATATCATATCGTCAAAAGTCTCACAGTAATACCGTGGGTCATCACAATATATCAAATTACAAGTTTATTTGCTTAAATTTATTGTTATGGTGCAGCAGCAGCTAGAAATGAGAGAAAACTACATATCCCATGATTCTTTGCGCTGTGTCAGTCCGATCTACATGTTGAAATAGCCGTATTAAGTACTTTTAAATCTTAATTATTTGGATTATAACAGAAAAGTAGCATATTCTAAAAATATTGTACCATGAGATGCATATTGTGAAAATATTGTAATAAAAGATTTCGATATTCTTACATTCCTATTAGGAGTGTAACGATATCCAAGTCTCACGATACGATATCATCACAGTATGAACCTCACAGTACGATATTTATTGCGATATCGTGGGAAAGCTCACGATTAGGGAAGTAACAATATCCAAATCACTCTGTACGCTATTTTCATGATATATATCTATTGCGATATGTTATGGAAGTGAACAAAAACAAAATTTAAAATGCCTTGACAAGACTTAATCCAAAGGAATAAGACTTAAAAGTGCTTAGAACTGTTATTTCTTCTTGAAATTTGCACTGAAATGGAGCAAAGGATCATGGTCTATGTAGTTCCCTCTGTCTTTTTTAGCCATTGCTGCACCATAACTTTTAACTGAAGCAAAGAGACTTGTAATTCGATATATTTTGATGGTCCACGATATTATTATGAGAACTTTGATGAACCGATATCACGATATTTTGATTATTGTTACATCTCTAATTCCTATTATTGGTATTCAAATTCTAGAGTGTGATGATGAGACAGATTTTCCTATTGGTTACAAAGGTAAATTCACAAATGTTGAACCTGATCATTTCTAAGAGTGACTAGACTCAAGAACTCACTGTATTATAACAAAAAACATCATCATAACAACATAAATTCCACTTTTAATATGGCCCTATAGAATGTTGTGATGTCATCTGAAACCCAAGAATATGATTATCTCACCTGGGTCCCTCTCTGATCTCGCGTCCGTTCCTGTACCACTTGACGTCGGCCTTGTCTTTGGTCAGTTTGCACGTGAACTCTGCGTCCTCGAACTCTGTAATCGTTTGGTCCTTGAGGTGCACGGAGAAGTCTGTGGGAGCCTCGCTGATGATGAGCTCTGCCGTGGATTTGCTCTCCCCGGCCACGGCGGTGTACTCGCCCTCGTCGGCCAGCAGGCAGTCTTTGATGGTGAGCGTGTGTTTGTCCTTGTCCACTTTGTAGACCACGCGTTTGCTGAAGGTGATCTCCTCGCCGCCCTTCATCCACTTGATCGTGGCCTTGAGACGGTTGACTTTGCAGGAGAAGCTGACGGTCTTCTTCTCTTGGGTGTCGACATCCTCCAGAGGGACGATGATTCTCAGGCTCTCCTCTGAATCAAGAAGAAAGCAAAAGTTGTTTTATATTATTCTTGTGTTTTTCACCCAGTGGGATTACGTATAAACAGTACAAAGTGCACTTTTAACATTATCACAGGATCAAAATTGCCTTTTAAAGATCCTATATCACACAAAATTCACTCTTGTGAGCTTTAACTCTTTCCCCCCTGGACGCCTACTAGGAACAACCCATACATATGTTACTAGGGCTGCCCATAGAGCATAACTGCATAAAAGAAAACAGACTTCCACGAGTGATTTCAGGGCAATTTTGGTTCATAATCAAGTATAAAGCCCGGATAGTTTGTTTGGACAGACGCATCAGCGGCATTCTCATCTTCATAAGTTTCACTCTGTGTAAGTCCGTCGCTGTCGCTGTTTTCCACTTTATAATCACCCTCATCATCACTTTGAAATCTATAAAAGTCACTTTCTCTAAACTTATCCATAAAATACGTCCGCTCCTCATTATTTCTAAAACTGTGCGCCGCAGCGCGATCTTTCCATTACACGTGTTTCGTGTTGTGTTTTTTCCGGAAGCTACCATCGTCACTACTTCGATTAACTTCGGAAAAAATCGGCGAAAACATATCCTTGAATCCTAATGGTCAGTCTAGTGTGGGTTGTAGTGGCCCCCACCGATCACAGTCTCTGTTTAAATGTGAAAAACCGAGCCATTTCTAAAGGTCGTCAAATCACGTCTTTAGTGATACGGCGGAGGTGTCAAAAGTCGTCATTAAGGGTTCAGGGGGGTCGTCAAATGTCGTCTTCATGGGGGAAAGAGTTAAACCATGTTATAATGCTATTACCACCTCAAAAACAGACCTGAAGTTGTGTTTTGGTTGAATTTTCTTGCATTATTAGTCTGTCTCCAAAGCTCAAAATGCTCTGTTCCACCGTGTGAGGTCATGTATTGGTAGTTTTCACATTACACAACTACCTTTTGTCGATAGGGATTGGCAAATTCAGGGTTGAAATTATCCAAATGATTCTAGTGAAGGTGTATGGAGTTTAAAAACAGTGGAGCACTTCCTGTATTACTGAGAACAACTGTTTGTTACAAGGAAACAACGTTATAACATAGATCAGACTAGGGGTGTGCAAAAATATCAATATATCGTATCGTTTAATGTGCTGATACAGTATCGATATCATGGGCTGCTGTACTGATATATCGCCAAGAGTATTTTTGGGTATATTTTACTAAATTATTTTGTTACAGAGCTACAGTTTTGTTGCTTGTTTAGAGGAAAGAAACTAGTTTATGTGACACATTTGACATTTTCACTGTTTTGATGATTAAAATACTTACGTTTCATATTAACTTTGCATAAAAAAGTGGTTTAACAAAGACTTTTAGTGTCACAGCCATTATTTAAGACATTATTTTTTATTGAACTGTATCGAATTGTTTTGAAATATATTGCACTGAATCAAAAGTGCACGGTATCGAGGTATGTATCGTATCGACAACTTCATAATGAAATGCAGCCCTAGATCAGACAATAGTGTAATACAGACCCTTTAAATCAAAACCGACCTTTGACAGTGAGGTTGCCAGAGCTCTTGGCCTGCTCTCCTCTCTGGTTGGTCAGGTTGATGCTGTAGTTGGCTTCGTCTCCCTTCTGGGCGTCCTTGATCCTCAGGGAGAAGACATTGTCGCGCTGAACCATCACGTGTTTGCTGCTCTCGAAGAGGGTCTCGTCGTTCTTCAGCCACTTGGCCTTGGCTCCCTCCGAGTTCACCTCACAGTTCAGGACGATCTCCTGCCCCTCCAGAACCTCGGTGTCCTTCAGCGGCGTGATAACCTTCAGTTTCTCTGCAGGGGACACAGGCAGGCATTGGTTTGGAGCACAGTGTGGCAGGGTAATGCTTTGCTCTGTGATATGGGGTGTGTGTGTTTGTGTGTGTGTGTGTTTGTGTCTGAGTGGACAGTGTGAATTTATCTTACTGTTGAATATAATAATAATAATAATAATAATATAAATAATAATAATAATTAATTTCTATAAATCAGGGACTGCAGATGAAAACTATTTAGCTATAGGCTAAATTCAGACTGTTGCCTGAAGTGACCCAAATCTGATTTTTTCGCTCCTATGCTCCCGTATCTGATCTTTTAATGACACAGATTCGATTTTTTCAAATGTGACCCAGCCCACTTGGATATGTGCTCCTAAAACTGATACTAGGGCTACGTTCAGACTGCAGGGCTTAACGCTCAATTCAGATTTTTTTGTGAAATCCTATGTTTTTGCGAGGTCGTTCACATTTCCAATTAAATGCGACTTGTATGTTTCTCTTGTACCGGAGCCAGAACATGTACAACTTACTTGTTTTAAAGAGGAGACTGAGAAGGAGAAGGACGAGGTTTTTGGCCGTGGCGTTTTGTGGGGCAGTGGCAGCGACGTCCGTTGAAAGGAACGTGTGGATGTGGAGACGTAGCCAAGAGTGGTGAGTGGTGATGTGCTTCGCTTCAGTGACACGGAGTTCATTAACAATTTTCACCTACTTCAGCGCAGAATAGTGACGTTTGTGGCTTGTTGATAACGTGTAGGTCGAATGAATGCGCTTTGGCCGTTCAGACTGAAGGCGCACGTCAAAAGATCGGATATGTATCGGTTTCAGGAGCACATATCCAAGTGTCCTGGGTTAAATTTGAAAAAATTGGATCTGTGTCGTTCAGACTGTCATTAAAAGATCAGATACAGGTGACATAGAGGCCAAAAAATCGGATTTGGGTCACTTCAAGCTGCAGTCTGAACGTTATTATATTAAATTAACTGTACTATTCTACCCTCCTATGTCCATAAGTATAAGTGTAAGTCTCAGGCCTGTCTTACCGTGCACAGTGAGGTCAGCACTGGCTCTGGTTGTTCCGATCATCACCGTGTATGCGCCTTCGTCTTTCAGGTCGGCGTTCTTGATGACCAGCGTTCTCCTCTTTCCGTCACTGACCATCTGGTATTTGTCACCGGCTTCAAGCTCCTTGTCACCTTTCTTCCATTTGACTTCAAACGTTTCCTTGGAGACGGTGCAGGTGAACTCTGCCTTCTGACCCTCCACCACCTCCTGGTTCTGTGGCCTGGCGATGAACTCGGCAGCCAGTTCTGAAGAAAGAAAGAAAATGCAACAATTTAAATCTCAATTGGTTTTAATTTAAAGGCAAGGCAAGTTTAATTGTACAGCACAATTCGTACACAAAGTAATTCAAAGTGCTTTAAGGAATAACAAATACATTAAAATCACAATAAAAACAAATAAAAACATAAATAATCATCATAAAATTAAAAAAGAGAGAGAGAGAAACATTAATTTAGAGAGAAGAGTATGGAATGGCTTTCAGTGATTTGCAGCTAAACAGAACTGTTTTGAGCCTGGATTTAAACAGTGTCAAAGTAGAGTCTGTCTCACATGTTCAGAAAAACTGTTCCAGATTTTAGCTGCATGAATCTGAAACATTGACTCCCCGTGTTTAGTCGTGACTCTGGGCACCAGCAGGAGGCCGGGCCCTGAGCTCCTCACAGTGTGAGATGGTTCATATGGCACTAACATGTCACAGATGGACTTTGGTGCTCGGCCATGGAAAGATTTGTGCACAAGCAGAGCTGCTTTAAAGTCTCTGAGCCACAGGGGAAAGTGCAGAGACCTGAGCACAGGACTTATGTGCTCATAGTTCGAGTCAGGACCCGAGCTGCAGCGTTCTGGATGTACTGGAGCTAATTTTAATAATTTTAAAGGCCCTACGTTACACAAAATTGATTCTTATGAGCATTAAGCCATTTTATAATGTTATTATCCCCTCAACAACAGACCTGGAGTTGTGTTTAGTTTCATTCACACATGTTTGAGTAACTCTTTGTTATTAGTCTGTCTACATGTTCAAAATGTTCTGTTCCACCTTGTAATGTCGTGAAGTGGTAACAGCTACCTTTTACCTTTTGTTCAGTAGAGATTGGTAATTACAGGTTGGAAATCATCCAAATGATTCTAGTGAAGACGTATGGAGTTTAAAAACAGTTCCTGCACTTCCCGTATAACCAAATGACATGACAAAAGTGGAGCAGATTGTTTTCTGTTTGAGAGAAGAAGTAAAGCCTAAATCCGCAGGGCTTGTGTGTTAAACATGTGTGAATGAAACAAAACACAACTCCAGGTCTGTTTGTAATGAGGAAACCACATTATAACAGATCACAGAATAGAGTAAAATGGGCCTTTAAACACATACCGTTAATCTTAAGGTTCCCTGAGGTTTTGATGCTGGGGCTGAGTCTGCAGTTATATTCCCCGGCGTCGTCCAGTTTGAGGTCCTGGATGAGCAGGATGCGTCTCTTTCCGTCCACGATGTGCTCGTAGCGGCCGCCCTCGGGCAGCTCCTTGTCTCCTTTGTACCAGGTCACGTCGGCGCTGGGTTTGGACACCTCACAGATCAACTTCACGCTGTCGGTCTCTGTGCCCTCCACGTTGGCCAGGTTCTTTGTAAATCTCGCCTCCTCCTCTGCAGAGACAGAAATTAACTTGAGTGGTTGTAATTTGTGTCATATTAAACATACTCCAAATGACTTTTAATTTGTACTTGGAATATTATTGTCAACTACATTTATTTGATCAGTTTTATCAATTACACCTCCTGCTATGAGTTAGTCTAGTCTGGAGGTTCTTTGTAAATCTCACCACCTAATCTGTAGAGACAGCAACTGACTTGAGTGGTTGTACTTTTAAGCGTAATTTTAAACATACTTTCAATTTGTACTTAAAATATTACTGTAAAACTAAATTTATTTGATCAGTTTTATCGGTTACACTTCTTGTTCTTATAATCTTCACCATTAACAGTTACAACCTTCTTAGGCTGAAAAAAGAAACTTTCAAAACTCGACAAAAATCTTATTTTAGCCTCTTTTGACGCATAAGAACAACTGCGCTGGATTAATGAATGTTATTCTTTGTTATTCTGCACTCCACAAGGGGGAGACAACCTGACTTTGAACAAAAGGGATGCAACGATATTTGATATAATGTTGAATCGTATGATACTGGTCTCACGATTTGATACACATGTTCGATCGATACTGTGCTGCTATTTTGGTCCGAAAGGAAAACGGTTACGGCAGCATCCTCCACAGATGCAGCAGAAAACAGCTCCATAGGGATTTAGGGGACTTAGAGCTGAGATAATCTAACAGAGGTGGGTTTTATCTTTCAGTCTGTTTTTATTTTACGTTGATAGACCCAGGAATGACAAAGATATTAACTTTTAAATACTTTAGAATCACTTTTGGCTTCACATCGACTTCAATCAGAGGCGCTCCTATCCACACCGGAGATATACATGATCTATTTCTCAAACTCTAACTCATAACTTTACTCAGAAAACGGTCCGTTGAGACATTTCTATGTAATTTAACGTATTTCAGTGTTCAGAAAGGGGGGAGTGCAGTGTGTCTGTTAAGAGCACAGACTGTAGGGGGCAGTGTGGGAGGAGCTGCTGTTGCTGCGGGAAGAAGCACCCAGTGAGACTCAAGAGGAAAAGCAACAGTGTAGTGAATTATAAAATAGCCTGAGAAAGCACTATTCTTATTTTCACCCCATAAAAATGCTGTAAATCACTGAACCAAATGAGCTAAAACATTTCACATATAAACTATAGTTGTACTGTAATGTATTGTATGCATTGTTACATGAGATTTTTTTTTTTTTTGCATCTTAAAATATATGGAAATTGAACTGATATCGAGATACGTATCGAATCGTGGGAAAGCCATATCGTTGTATCCCTATTGAACAGGCATAGACACCTTTTCTGGGTGCTTTGTCGGAAGTGGATTTGAGCGGCTCTCGATGTCTGATTGCCTGGTAGTTTCTGTTTTTGGTGCAGAGTTTGTGGAGTGTTGTGCGTAGTTTTATCTAGTTATGTCTTTTTTTTTTTTGTCTGTTTTTGTTTTGCTTTTGTTAAATATTAAAATACATTTACAAAATAATAATAAGGTTTTAAAAATCAACCATGACTCCAGAATAAAGATGAACTGAACTGAAACTGAATTCAAATTCTTACCAACGACAGTGAGCATGCCGGAGGACTTGGAGGTCTTGGCGTCACATTCGTATTCTGCCTCGTCATCGAACACGGACTTGTGGATGACGAGAATGTGTTGGCGACCCTGTGCAATAATCTCGTACTTCTTTCCCTTCCTGATTTCACTTCCGTCTTTGAACCAGCGGACCTAGAGTACAAACAATGATCGGCTACGTCAAGAAAACAGAACAGTTCGTCGCTCGGTATTGACGTTTTTCAGAAGACTTACTTTGACATTTTCTCTGGACACTTCACATTCAAACCTGGCGGATTCCTTCTCTTTGACCTCGACGTCATGGAGCGGCTTAGAGAACTCAACATGTGGAGCTAGGAGGGGAAAAAAATAAGTAAAATTGAACATGATGACTGAAACAAAACGCAGGTAGTTACAAAAGGAGGTCTGCACATATTTATTTATTTTATTCTGTGGCTAGTCTTTCCTCACAACTTACTAGCCCTGGGTTTTAACATTATTTCTAATTATTTGCTGTACAATGTGGAACAAAATAACAAAAATATAAAATAAATATATCTCTGGATGAGGATCGAATCTAAATAAAAGAAAATATGCCTCATATTATAGTAGAAAATATAGTTTTGGGGCGATGCATAATATTTAACTGGCCTTAATGTTTTATGGGAATGTGTTAAATTAATCTACTGGCATTTGGCAAAAACTGAGGTCCATGTTTATCAGTCAAGAGTAAAATATCATATTAATATCATAGTTAATCAAAAAGTTATGAGCCAAATAACTATAAGCACATGATGCAAGGTAATTTAGGATGGGATTAGGCCTGTCACAATAACAAATTTTGACATTTTTGGGGAAATTTTGGGAAATATTGCCATAAACGATAATACTGAATCTACTTTATGCCACTGACACAAAGCAGGATAATCCCAGTGAACATATTTTTAAATATACTACAACAATAAAAGCCATAAGCTGCAACAAATAAAGATAAATAAAAGCAGAATTAACTAATAATTAGCCCTGGAAGTTATTTATTCTTAGCTTGGTTCGTCAGCCGATTTTACTTCGTAGAAACCATCTGACCTCGCAGTGTTAGAATTCGTTCGCTCGACTGTAGGCGGGTACTTTTTTTATTTAACTTTTTTTATCTAACTGGTAAATTAAGCTTTTTCCAAATCCCGTTGGAAGAAGGACAATAACGTCTTTCCTCTTGATGAAATTCACCAAACATTCTCTTTATTCCGGCTTTAAATCCTCGATCTTGAAAATCATTGGTAACACTGAATATATGGCTCTTCGCTGATTGGCTGGTGCCCAAATTTGCACTTCTGGGGTTTTTGCGAAGCGTCTATTGTATTTTAATTCCTGACCTAGTCGCTGGCGAGAAATGAAATTGAACGGAGGCACTAGATGGCACCAGCCTGGCTAATCTATTCTACCTTCTGCCGATCAAATCTCACGTTATTAATTAAAAATGGCAAGCAAACAAGATACTGAGCCCCAAAATATATTGTTCCAGCTTTCATATATTGAACAGCAAAGCCATTTTGTAATTACCGTGACAGGTTTAATTGTGAGTTTATATGTTTTTGTCCTTATTACTCCTCCATTTCGAGCTATAATGGACTTTGTAAATCATTTCAAAAGTTTGTATAGTTATGAATGAACATAGGTGTGTGTGTATGTTACACTTTGGTGCATTATTCATTCACTCCATACCCACCGGTGGTAAGATACTACTGTAGCCACAGCTGCCGCCCAGGGCAGACTAACAGAAGCGAGGCTGCCAATCTGCGGCCGTCCAGCCACCACCAACACACAAACCACTTTCATACAAGACAATATAGGTAAAGAGTCTTGCCTAAGGACACATCAACAGTTTTAGTTAGAAAGTTGGGGCTCAGTATCTATCATGTGTCATTTTCTTTCCTTTTTTTTGTTTTTTTGTTGTCAGATTTGAGCTGTAGACGGTTGAATAACAAATTTCAGTGGCTAATTATTGGTTCATTCTGCAATTTATTTGTTACAGCTCATATTTTAATGATAATGTCTATTTAAAAACTGTTTTTTCTGGGATTATCCAACTTTGTGTCAGTGGCAGCAGGTTCAGCATTATCATTTTATTATTATATTTTTCTCTGCAGCTTCTTTCCTTTTTTTTTGGTTATTTTTGTTGTCGGATTTGAGCTGTAGAGGGTTGAATAACAAATTTCTGTGGCTAATTATTGGTTCATTCTGCAATTTATTTGTTACAGCTCATATTTTAATGATACTGTCTATTTAAAAACTGGTTATTCTAATGATTAATGATTATCCTACTTGTCAGTCGGCGTCAGTAGATTCAGCATTATCATTTTATTATTATATATTTCTCTGCAGTGATATATTGTGTTAGGGTGACAGGCCTACTTCTTGGGACGCAACAACAGTTTGATTTTTTTATTCCAGCAATTCCCGGCGGCCTCACATTCGGGTACTAACCGAGCCTAGTCTTAGTTATATGTGTGCAAATATGTGTTGTATGTGTAAGCTCAAAATAAAATTAATCAAACAATGTAACACGAAATCTCTTTAACTTCCGGAGGCACTCACGCTCAACATTGAGGAAGCAGGAGGTTTTGAAATCTTTGGCGTCGCAGGTGTAGGTCCTGGAGTCGTCCAGAGTGCAGTCGTGAATGAGCAGTGTGCGTTTGCGGCCGTCCACTAAGATCTCATATTTTTTGGTCTTCCTGATTTCCTGTGAGTCTCTGAACCACGTGACCTCTGCGTTTTCTCGGGACACTTCGCATTCGAGTGTCGCGGTGGCTTCCTCTTCTACTGTTTGGTCCTCCAGTGGTTTTGTGAACTCTACTGGTGGCTCTGGAGACAAATAATTCATAGTGTTAGTGCAATTATAGTACATTTATCTGCAATCACAGTTTTTGGTACAGTTAATTATGAAAATGTTGTGATGGACAACAGGGCTGGAGGAACGTCCATCACCTGTTTCTATGGATATGTAATTTCTCTGCCTGGAATGTTCCACAGTATGACATTAAACAGCTTTACCTTAAGTTTATGTTATTAGGTTCTTCATTCAGACCAAGAGCCTTACATTTACCTTACATTTACTCAATTATAGCTCAAAAATACCTTGAAAAACAGGCATTCTGACTGTGAACAGGGTCGCCGCTCCACAAATCTGACCTGTAATTTGGTCTGGTTTGGTCTCCATGAAGATAGAAAAGTTGAATGCCATACTGTGAAACATTCCTAGTGCATTGTGTAGCTTTTCTGGTGAATCAGCCACCTGATTTTGTCTCCATGGAGAGGTTATTGCTTTGTCTAGAACAGACATGTCAAACTACAGATCAAATTTGGCTATTATTTTATATTCTGCTTGTTCTGGATTCAATGTTTAAGCAAAACTATTATTAAACATTTAATTTAAGAAAAGGTTTAACATTACATACCTCAAAAAAAGAGAAAACATGCAGAAATTTTGCAATAAATATTTAGTTTAGCCCACGACTTAGTCCCAGTTTTTGATTTTGGCCCTTTGTGAATTTGAGTTTGACACCCCTGGTCTAGAATGTTTCAGTGTATGATATTAAACCTTTCAATCAGATGTAGAGGCAACCCAGCTCACAGTCAGAATGCCTGTTTTTCTAAGATTTTGAGCTATAAAACCACCTATAATTGTATAAATGTAAGATAGAGTCATGCTGTGGTACATTTTTTTTTGTATTGACTCTTACCTTTGACAGTGAGAGTGGCCTCTGTTGTGAAATCTTTAGCGACGAGTTTAACCAGCCCAGCCTCGTGCAGCTGAACGTTACGGAGAGTCAAGCTGTGGACATTACCGTCCGCCTTCAGCACCACCTGTCAGGCAAAATCAAGGTAGTTTAGACGGGTTCTTTTACAATCAAACAGAACATAAAATTTAAGCTCTCACACCAAACCTGTTGTTTTTGAGAATGAAATTGTTATGTGACTCTTTGTCGCCTTTAGTAACTTGTATGGACCTTGTAAATTTCCCTGCAGGTTCAACTGAATACCACCGGTTTGCAGCCAAGACAAATCAACAGTAGCAGGTTCAACAGAATAAAAAATCTCAAATTAATACATATTTCAATGTTTTTTGGAGGGAAATTTTTAGACTAGAATAAAACTATACTCCTCACAATTATAATGATATGATAGTTAAAAGAATAAGCTTTTTCATTTTCATTTTAGGAAGTCTGTTCTGGCTAATTATAAGTACATTTTTAGAGCAAAATAAAACAAATTTTTCAGTTTTTTTAGGAGGACTTTTTTGGACTAGAATAAAACTTTACCGTGTTAAACTGCTGTGATAGTTACTACAAAAAGCTTTTTCATGTTTATTTGAAAAAAATCTATGCTCAGACCAATCATAAGCAAATTTCAAAGCTAAATAATACACATATTTCAGTATTTTTTAAGCTTTACTCTACACCAGTGTTTCCCAAACTTTTTTTCTGGGGACTCATATTTTAAAAGTCAGAAATCTTCACGATCCAAGTCAAAAGACATTATTCATAAATCACATAATAAAGGTGGATTTGAGCATTATTGAACATTAATGAGGATATTTTATTGTTGACTGAGTGATTGTGTCTCTCTGAACAATTAGTATTACTCAAATATTACCCGAAAAACAGCAATAAAAGGATCCATAAGTCGCCTATTTGGACATTAATTTCTTTTTCTTTTTAACATTCAGTTGAACCAGCAATATCGGAACAAAACAGTCAATAAAATAATTACAAAAGGATTAGAAATGATACAAAACGTGTTAACATTTCAACGTTTCTAATGCGATAGGTGGACCTGTCTGCTTTTTTTTTTGTAGCGTGTTCCAGTCTGGGGGGCAGGAGGAGAGCGCAACACGCATATCAGTGTCAGAACTACAAGCAGATCGTGACAAAGTGACCCCAAAAAAAAAAAAAAATCTCTGAGGATCGTGACTCAGTCTTTGGGAAACAATGCTCTACACGATTATAATAATATGATCGTCATAAGAATAACCTTTTTCATTTTTATTTTAATAACTTTCATTTTAGGAACTTTTATGGACCTCATAAAATTGCCTGCAGGTTCAGCTGAATGCCACCTGTTTGCAGCCAAGTCAAATCAACACTAGCAGAGTATAAAATCTCAATTCAAGCTAAATAATACACATATTTTAAAGTTTTTTGAGAGGCATTTTTGAACTAGAATAAACCTTCACTCTGCACAAGTCAAGATTAGAAAGATACCCACAAAAATCAGCTTTCCGTTTTTTTCTGCAGCTCTACAAATATTTCAAACTTTCCGATTTTCCCGACACTCTAAAAACCTGCTACAACTGAAATCAATTAGAGTTACATGTGTAAAAGTTGAGCAGGCCCAGTCGTGACAGCTAAAAAGAACTCTAGCAGCTGCTTTCTCCTTCAACAGATTTAAACCACATGACCCTTGACACCTCGCTGCTTTTACACATATCCACTCACTGTATTTTACAACACTGAGGCTCGCTCAAAGGGAATCCGATGTAAAACGAGATAATTCCCTTAAATAGAGCTAAACAATGTGGACAGTAAGCTTTATAGTTATATTTAAACAACAGTTTAGTGCAATTCAATGACACAAGCAAAAGATTTAATAGTTCCAACTGGATTTTAAACCTCAAATATTCAACTGCATATGTGTTGTAACCAAATTTAACACAAATATAAAGCAATTGTTTTTGTATTTTATTCCTAGAAAGTTTTTAATAGTCCTTGTTTGACGAGCTTGTAAAACTTTTATTGCTCTCTCACACAAACAAATAGTTTTATAAGGCTACTAACTGGCTCAGATTTTCTACTATCCAGAATTGCGGTTTGTTTTTATCTGCATTTAACACTTCTTTGTAAGTCTGTCACCATAATTATAACACACGATATTGATTTATCGTTCAATATATGAAAGTTGGGGCTCAGTAATTTTCATTTTTATACTTTTATCAATTTTCTTTCCTTTTTTTTTGTTATTTTTGTTGTACGATTTGAGCATTAGAGGGTTGAAAAACTAAATTCTGTGGCTAATTATTGGTTATTTCTGCAATTTATTTGTTACAGCTCATGTCTTTTAAAAACGTGTTTACTGGGATTATTCTAGTTTCTGTCAGTGTCAGTAGATTCAGCATTATCATTTATTGCAATATTTCTCTGCAGCGATAAATTCTTTGGACATTCTCAATTGGTATTTCACCATAAAAATATATGTTCATGTAAATTAGCTGAGCATTTTAGCTATAAGGTCTTTAACCTAACTTTAACCTGATTACCTAATAGCTTCAATTTGCTATTTTTTTTGCTATGCTTTTACAAAACAGCCCTTTGAATGTAGCACTTACACAAAGTAAGGCACGTATCAAATGACAGTAGAAATCACAAGGTCTCAGGTTACAGCTAATAATCACCTAATCCTCCTTTACACTTAGATTTTATTGCCAGACTCTTTTCATGTCTTAATTTGACTACAGTACCACAAGGAAATCACATTTACAGCACGGTAGGTGATTTAAAAAGTGAAGCTGTCAAATTGCTCTTGTTGCCACCTGCCCAGTGCTTCAACCTCCTGTTAAAAATAACCCAGGAGAAACGCTAGCAGGGCAAAAAGTCTCCCTCCTGCGTTATCTCAAAACCAGGATCGTATGCTCCGCTGGCATCTGGGCCCGCAGCAGGCCCTTATATGAAGACACTGCTGTACATGTTGTTCTGTTGTGATGGGACAAACAATAGAGGGCCTAACACCAACCACAGCATGCATCAATGAGGGATAGTGTCTCTAGTGGTGGGTGCAGGAAGTGAAGTCATGTGTGATGGTGGAAGTGCATGGACGTGGACTTACTCTGTCGCTTGGTTCCAGCTTAGTACCCCCAAGGAACCACTCGACAGCGATGCCTTCGTAAGACAGCTCACACTCAAAGGTAGCGGTCTCCCCGGCGATGACGGTCACATCGTTCAGAGGCCTCTTCAGGCCGATCACCCGGGCTTTGGATTGGGGAGAAGACATGTTTAGCTCCTCACCCAAAACAAGTCAGTAAATCCCAAAAGGCTCCTCAGGGAAACGGCTAATCCTTAATGGTTAATCCGCATGGTTCGGTTGAGCTGAAGGCAGGCCGCTGAAGCCCTCAGGCCAACTAAAGACAGCCACAGTGAAACTTGGTCCTGGGGGGGTTATCTCATTAGCATATTCAATGATGGAATATGTATAGGGCCGGTACAAACCAGTAAAATCAGGGGTCACGTCCTGCCCCATTGCCAATCACTGGAAACCTGTTCTAGAAAAGGCATGCGCCTTCTAAAATAACCGAGTCGCCTGATTGGCTGGGAGCCCACCACAGCCAAACCCATCAGTGCTATAACAGTCTGTTACTGTCAATCAAAGACCTGCAATTCTCTTGGAATAGAAAAATGTGAAGTTACCCAATGTAAGACAGTACTTCTGACATCACAGCACGAGGCTGTGTTGTAACGCTGACATGTTGTAGTAGTTTAGTGTCGCACTGGATTAACAAGTGGTATCAAGTATTTACAACAGACTGCTTCACATGCCAGAATTAATGCCCCTTTACAGGCAGTTAAAGACAGGCTGCTGACAGCTGGACCATGAGATGAGAGTCTGTTTAATCACTGAGCTGTCAGTTATTATCTGCTCACCACATAATTTCATTTCATCTCCGTCTAAGCATCAAGCCTGTATATAAACCTAGAATATTTATACAGACTAAAAATACTCAATTTTCTACTGTGGCCAAACTGTTTTACATTAATGACACAAGTCAAACTTTAAACATGGTTAGGTTCTTTGCTTATGTTAAATATGTAGCAAAATATTATTAGCAAGTAATTTCTTTCACCTTTGACCCTGAGCTGAGCTGTAGACTTAGCGTTTCCTGCAGAGAAGTCCACACTTCCGGCCATGTCTTTGCGGCAGTTGTAGAGAATCAAAATGTGGTGAGCGCCCTCCTCTTTGATTTCAACATCCTATGAAACAAAAAACACACACTCCATCATACAGTCTACACTTCATCATTTAGCTCCACTCCTCCAGTTTAAGATTATATTTGTAGTTTAAATTATTCCTCGCACAGCTGTTATAACATTACATTAAATGCTCAGTGAATTCAGCTAATTATTGAAAGTGATAAAAAAAAAGCTTTGTTTAGTCTTACAGCAGATGGCATGAGCGTCTCGCCCTTCAGTTTCCATGTGGCGTGCAGATCGTCAGCGGAGATCTCGATCTCAAACTTGGCAGACTCTGTCTCTGTGACCTCCACGCTGTAGAGAGGCTTCAACACCTTGATGTCGCGCTCTGCAGAGGTGTGATCACATGTTAATTACACACACAAACACCACGGGGCAGGAGTTACACGGGTCAAAACACATTACAGTGACAAAAGCGGTTTTCAGTTTGTAACAATAACATTATAAAGACATATATAAGACAAGGACAAGACGGGACAATTTGGCCAGTAGCCGCCACTCTATGGTAGAGCGACTTACAATTTGCAAACGAGCAGAACATATTTCCTGATGAAAATCCAACTGCATACATGGTTCCTACTCAATGTTTAGTGAAGTTGATCCTGTTTGTTTCTATCCTCACACTGTTTTTTAAATGTTACAAAATACATGCTGCATGAATCTAGCTTTACATACATGCACAAGTTAATTTGGAAATGAATTTGGGGTAAAAGGTGGTATTGTGATCTTGTAACTTGGTTTAACTTAACTGGAATGTGTGGGGGTGTGAAAGAGTGACTGGTGGTTGTTGAAGAGGTCTTACGCACAGATAAGCAACCTCGCTTTTGTCAGTCAGCCTCAGAGCAAACGTGACTACAAAAGCATCTTACCACCACCAAAGAGTATGGAGAGGGAATGAATGGGCCTACCATAGCACTAGTCATCTCTGTTAAGTGCAATACAAGTCCACGCTATTATTATTTATGAATTAATTAAGAATGTCTTATTCTGATACTTCATGATGAATATGAAATGATAACAACACACAAGTATTATCACATGTACATAAATACTTCACAGACATCTTAGAAACATTCACATAAATCACAAACATGTCTCGTAAAATGTCGTTAAGCATTTTCTGTTCATGTGTAATACTCAATCTCAATGTATGAAGTTGGATTGTCAGCAGGAGATAGACACGACAGACAAGAGAGATGGAGGCTGCCAGTGGGAGGCCAGCCTTTTGGTGATCTCAGTGGGCGGGGCCTGATTCCTCTGTCCAGTGGCGATGATGAGGGGGCGGGGGCCGAGGTGACCGCAGGTATTACCTTCGATGCTCAGGTCGGCTGTGGTTTTGTCGGTGCCACAGTCGCAGGTGTAGGTTGCCATGTCTCCCTTGCGAGCCTTCTTGATCACCAGCATGCGCTTCCTGCCGTCGGATTGGAAGAAAACGTTCTTCGAGGGGTAGATTTCGTTACCGTCTTTGTACCATTTGACTTCGCCGCTGGCCTTGCTCAGTTCGCACATCAGGATCACCTCCTCTTTCTCCACGGCGGTGTAGTTCTGGAGCTTGGCCGTGAAGTACAGGTCACCCTCTGATGAAAAGGTAAAAAGAGGAGGGGAAAAAAGTTAGATGTGCACTGAAATGTGTGAACAGTGATGCAAACAAAATCAACCAGCAATGAAAGCTAGATACATTTATACCGTATTTTCTGAGCTATTAGACGTGCTCTTAAGCCTCCAACCCCCTCAAAAAATGATTGCAGTCCAGAGCGCCCTATACACGAATCCACTCGGGTGTCCCAGCACGACTTCAGTAAACTACAAAGCCGCACCACCCGCAGAACACGCAAACACGCACGCAGCAGACAGCGACCACGCAGTGAAAAACACCCACAGCTACACTCATCACTCCACGCCGACGAGGAACGGAACGGAGGAACGATCTGAAAAAGCGAGTGAAATGTGCCACTTCTAGACACAACTGAACAACTGAGTCACTGCGAACACAACGACAATCCGTTGGTCCCAGACAGCACCCTCCCTACACGCCACAACTGAACAAAGCCTAGAGTCACCGTGAACACCACAAACAAAGTCCCACTGACCCATCCAACTGTTGTGTTTCGTTTAAAGTCCGGTGCAATTTATTTGTGAAAAAAGTTTGAAAATAGACCATTTAATGACAGTGCACCTTTATAATCCAGAGCGCCTAATAGCCCAGAAAATACAGTACATAGCACTTCACTAAAAGCATTTGGATAATTTCAGCCCTGAAATTTCCCATCTCTACTAAACAAAAGGTAAACCGTATCTGAACACAACTCCAGGTGTGTTTGTGATGAGGTAACAACATTCTAACATGGCTTAAAGCTCACAAGAATCAATTTTGCGTAATATAGGACCTTTACATATCTTTTTAAAACAGAAACTATAAACTGTGCTAACTCACTTTGCACCTCAAAAAAAAAAAAATCTTAATTCCAATGAACTCACCAAGCACAGTGAGCATGGCCTCGCACGTCTTCCCCATGGCCTCCACCTTGATGAGGGAGGTGTCGTCCATGGTGACCTCTTTGAAGGACAGTGTGTGAACTTTGCCCTGCTCGGACATGTGCACCACTTTGCTGGGGTGTAGGCGGACTCCGTTCTTGTACCAAACCACAGGGATGTTCTCGTGGGACAGTTCCACAGTGAACTCCGCAGTCTCGCGCTCCTTCACCGTGACGTCTTTGATCGGTTTGACAAATTCGAGGCGGATACCTGATAAATACAAGTTTCAGACACATAGGTTTAGACAACTGCAGAAAATTTAAATGTGAATGGGTTGGGAAAGACGAGGCGCAACAATGAGCTGCTTTATGTTATCTTAAATGTGCACTATGTAACTTCTAAGGTGGGGTCCGCTATTTGCTTGTCACCAAGGAAATGTTATTTCTTTGCCTGTTCTTCTTTGCCGTGAGTGTTCGATAGTTGTCCTTAAACAAATCTCCCTAGCATTTGTTCAATCACAGTTTTTTAATAGCTCAAAAACACCTTAAAAAACATGAACTGTTACCATGTACAGGCTTGCTTCTCCATAGATTTGACCATTAACATGTCAGGTGGCAAATCCTCCACCAGAAAAGTTACACAGTGCACCTTTAAATAGCACAGGAAATACAACCTGTTTACCAGATCTAAACAATCGTATCCCTTTTACCTTTAATGAATAGTTTTGCAGATGTCCTTTTATCTTCAGCCTCAAACATGTACTTGGCCTCATCCTCATATCGGGCAGATTTTATGATCAGGGTGTGCCTTGTCCCTTCTGTTACAACTTCATATTTGTCATCGCTAGACAACTCCTGAGTTCCTTTGAGCCAACGGAAGCTCTTGGGCTCTCGAGAAATTTCCAGTTCAAATCTAGCCTCGTCTTTTTCATAGACATGCACGTCTGTCAGCGGTGTAATGAACGAGACCGGGACCTCTGTTGGTTCAGACAAATCGTTTTAATTCCAAAGCATGAAGCGAGCTTTGGGAAAATCAGTGCGTAAAAGCGTTTACTCCATTTTTGTAAATAACTGTTACATTACCAAAAGATAATGCAGATTTTGGAGTAAAAAAATAGGACCGCTAGATAATGTTTGAAGTTAAAGCTCACCCTTCACTTTGAGATTAGCAGCGCACTTTGCATTGGCAGCGCTAAATGAAATCTCGCCAGTCATTGGGATTTTGCAGTTGTACAACACCAAAGTGTGTTTAGCGCCATCTTCCACAATTTCAATGTCCTGCAGTTGGACCAAAAATGTAAACAAAAATTTCATAGTGCTCAAAATGAATAACTATGTGGTTAATTCATTCTAATATCAAAAATTTAAATGAACGAAGAAATGTTGGGAACTGAGACATACAGCAGATGGACTGAGGACTTCTCCGTTCAGTTTCCATTGGCCGTGCACATCGTCTTCGCTGAGCTCGACCTCAAAGCGAGCGGTTTCTCCATTGAACACCTCAACGCCATACAGTGGGCGAACCACTTTAATATGCCGGGCTGATGTTTAAAAAGAAGGAACAACATTCTTACTGAAGACAAGAACATGTAGGTGAGACAAAACAACGCAACACATAAAACGACGATGGACAGGTATTGCTGGTTTTCAGATTCTAGAGTGACGATGTTCTACTCTCGAATGGGGGCAAGAGCCAGTGATTACATTGTACTTTACCATGAGATATCCAAAAGGTAAATTCACAAATGTAGGACCTGGTCATGATTACTGACTAGACCCAAGAACTCACTGTATTACATGAAAAATCTGGGTTTTAACCAAAATTTTAGCTGCTGTATCTATCTGTATTAAATAGTAATGATCTATAGGAAGTCGTGATGTCATCTGAAACCCAGCAATATAAACATGAACAGACAACACGCTGGTGCTTTTTAGTGACACCATGACAGAGACAAAACAGTGAAGACTACAAGATGATCCATTTCCAGGTGAGGATTAAGTCTTGCAATGTGCTTCTGTTATCGTGACAACTAAAAACTGTGCTTAGTGAATGGTAGAACAAAATGGCCAAAAAAAAAAAACTTGGTGAAGGGTGAGCAAAAAAATTGTGATGGAATGAAAAAATGGTATCGATTGACATTTTTACCTTCAATATGTAATTTAGCTGTGGTCTTGTCTGTTCCACAGTCGCACAGATACTGCCCTTTATCTTTGTCGGCTACTTTCTTGATGATAAGGCTTCGGCGTTTGCCCTCAGCCTTAATCAGAACCGATTTTGAGGCTTTGATTTCCGTTTCATTGTGGTACCACATGACCTCCACGTCTTTGTTGAGTTCACACTCGAGAGACACCTGGTCTTTCTCTACAGCGGTATAGTCCTGGAGTTTGACTGTGAAGTACGGGTCTCCCTCTGGAACGGGGAAATGTTCGGTTTGACAAACAATTTCATAAACATTTAGATGGGATGTGACAAACAGAGGACAGACGTTTTTGAAATGACGATGGTGCACACGATGGTGCACACAATGAAACACACAATGAAACACACAATGAAACATAAAGAACACAGACAGATCGTTTGGTGAAGGAACGCACTGTTGGGAAAGTGAAATGAGCGGTGCGAGAGGAGGGGAAAAACGGTGCATGATGGAACACTCAATTTTTACCTATAACCGTCAAATTCGCCATGGAGGGAATTCCTTTGGCCTCAGCCTTAATTTGACAAGTATCATCGAGCGTCACGTCCTTTAGTTCAAGCACATGTCTTTTCCCGTCGACATGTGTGACCACAGCTCGGCTCGGGTGGATTTTAACGTCGTTCTTGTACCATGTGACTGGGATGTTTTCATGAGAAAGCTCCAGCTCAAAGCGAGCTGTGTTGCCTTCTTTCACAGTTTGGTCTTGTAAGGGCGAGATAAACTTGAGCCTGATACCTATAGTTGTATTAGTAGGGCATATTCATATGAGTTAGTTAAGAAATGATAGAAACCAACTCAGAGATAGGACAATTATCTATTGGGCTTGTAGACTTACCCTCCACTGTGAGTTTAGCTGTGGACTTTTTGCCCAAAACCTCAATAGTATAATCATCCTCATCATCAAACTCGCAGCAGTTGATGATCAGCATGTGCTTCTTTCCATCAATGATGGTGTCATACTTTTGGTCTGGGGTGATGATATCAGCCCCTTTATACCACATGGACTTAGCTACATCCTTCGTGATGGTGCACTCAAACTTGGCTTGTTTCTTTTCCGGCACTGAAACGTCTTTCAGAGGGACTACAAAATCCATTTCGATTTCTGGGTTGGAAGTAATACAGAGTCACAGACATCAACAACACAACAGCCAAGACAATGTGTGGACAACTAGCGGTCAGAGCAGGTACGTGTGTGTGCGTGTGTAATGCGTGTGTAATGTTTATGGTGTGTGTAATGTGTTGATCTACACTACAGGTCTGAGGCTCTGGAGTCCTTGGTCCAGCTGTCATCTTTGTGGGTCATGTAACCAAGTCCTAACCATAACCTGTTCTTTTTATAATTCCTGGGGTCACCAGACAGGTTGTGAACTCTTGCTGTTTGGAATGCCGAGAGAAAAAGGAAGGTAGGAAGGATATGATCTCCCCACTAACACTTAACACCCTTTTCTTTGTATTGCCTTTTGTTGCATAAATGTGCTTGCACTGGACTGACCGCTTTACAATTTAACTTTGTGACAAGACAAACACAAAAATACAATATCACACAGAACATACAAACAGACAGACACACATTTTCAAATAGACAAAAATTCTTCCTCAAAATATCTTCTCGTCTTCTCGGCTGTGAAATATGACCAAGATCCAAAACAAATTTCAATGTCCCTTGGAAATAAAGATCTAAGGTCCAAGTCTTTATTAATTTGACGGACCTTACTCCTTTATTTGTACAGCTAATCGTATATTATCAGGTACAATAGTTTTTTTCAACCTTTCAGTCTTGAGCAGGTCTTACCTTTAACATTGAGCATGGCGTTTGTCACAGCGTTCAGAGCCTGGTAGGTCACTTCACCGGCCTGGTCCAGCTGGCAGTTCTTCAAAATGAGACGACGAACTCCGCGCTCCATTTGGATATCGCAAGTCTGATAATCGATGACAGGTTAATCGTTTCAATTACATTCAATGGAGAAAATGTATTCCGGGTAAAACAGGTAAAAATTGCATTCGGTAAATAGTCATCTAATCTTACCGGAGATCTGGTCAAAACCTCGCCTTTGAGCTTCCATTCACCGGGAACATCATCTTCAGAAATCTCGGTTTCAAATGCAGCATCCTCCTTCTCACACACCTCAACGCTTTTCAATGGTTTCAGGATCTCAGCTTCACGCTCTGATGAACAAAAGGGTTAATGATCCAGAAAATCAACAACATGGCTAAGATATGTCGCGACTCGAAAAATAATTTGTAGTGTAAATTGTCAAAATTAACCTCCTAATGTAAGCTTTGCTGTGTAGATGCGTCCCTCAACCTCCAAGGCATATTCTGCAACGTCTTCAGGTTGGCAGTTCTTGATGGTGAGGGTCAACTCCTTTCCATCTTTCTTGATCTCCACTTTATCTGAAGGAGTGATTTCCTCCTCTCCCTTAAGCCACTTCCAGTTGGGCGTGTCCTTGAACAGCTCGCATTTGAAGGTGGCCGTTGCTTTGGGTTTGACATGCTGGTCCCTAAGAGGCTTCACGATCCAGTCTTTGATAATTTCTATTGAAGAAAAGGGTAATATAAGTGGAGAAACAAAACTAGGAACATTATACCACATATGTTGTATAATTAGAAATACTAACCAATCACTTTAACATTAGTGGAAGTTATAACATCCTCCTGTCCAGACACTGCACAAGAGTAAACTCCAGCATCGTTCTCCTGGGAGTTCTGGATGGTCACAGCATGTTGCATTCCGATAACGTTGATCTGGATCTTGTTTTCCCGCTTTGCCAGGATCTTGTCATCCTTTTTCCAAACCACTTCCCTCTCTTTGTTCAGCTCACAGGTCATGTAAATAGGCTGGCCCTTAATTGCTGACGTCTCTGGCTCAAGCTCCTTTAGCCATTTCAATGGCAGCTCTGTGTAGGGGTAAAAATAACTTATTAGAATATTTGCATTCAATCAATTCCAACCTTAAGAGCTGACATATATAATAATGGATACCTTCAACGATGAGTTTGGCTGAGCACTGGATCTCTTTGCCGGCGTTCTTAGCAATACAAGTGTATTCACCAGTATCTGAGAGCTGCACATCAATGATGTTCAGTTTGCGATCTTTGCCATCTGAAGTGAACTTGTGCTTGGGGCTTTCACGGAGGTTGCTGCCATCTTTCATCCAAGTAGTGATGGCAGTGGAAGGGGAGACCTCACACTCAAAGAGGGCAGAGGAGCCAATGGACTCAGCCTCCTGGAGCACGATATCCTGGAGCTTTTTGGTGAACTTCAGAGGAACAGCCTTGAGCTTGAAGCCTCCAAATGGCTCCTCTGGAGGTGTAGGACCTCTACCACCAGGTTTCAGACCACGGCCCCTGCCTTCACCAGGGGATGGAGTCTGCTTGGCTATAACATCAAAGAAATGTACATTTATTTGTTTAACTGCAATATAAGAGTTACTCTAATATTACATTACGTTTTACTTACGTCTTAGCCCCCTGCCTCTGCCTGCTCCTCCTTCTTCCCCAGCTGGTTGTCCCTCTGTTCACAAATATTAAAATTACTTTGCAACACAAGTGAAAGTGTTAAAGCAAATTGAATGGATACATGCAAAGTAGTAAGGAGGAAAAATTATATTCTTAGGATTGACCACAATCTTGATGGACACTAATGACATGACTTGAAATGAAATGAGATGACCGAAAACAACATAAAAAAAATAAATAACATGAACAAATGAACATACAAAATACAAAAATATGGAGATGTGATGATGATAGTCATTATTTCAAAACTCAACACAAGCCAAATGAAGGCAGTGAAGATGGTCACATGGTGAATGAGAATGAGACACAGATATAACAGATAAAAGGCGAAAGACAATACAAAAGAGAATGGGAAGGCAGCTTGGATGAAAATGATGTTTGGATGGAGGAGGATTATTATCCATGAAGGGAGGGTGGTGTTTTTTCAGTCCGAAAATGAAAGGGCCAGTCCGGTCTCACCTCTCCTGGGAAACCCTGGCACCTCCACAGCGCCCTCCTCTGGTTCACCTCCCTCGACAGGAACCAGCTCCCATCCCCAGGCCTCTTCTCCTTCCTCTTCTCCCTCAGGGGCCTCGTACTCCTCCTCAAATACCTCTTCCTCCGGCTGGGTGTCCACTTTTTTCATCTGCACTGCACCGGGAGACACTTCTTTCACTATTGGAATTTTTCCTGCTTCCTTTTCCTCCTCTGGTGAAGGTTTCTTGGGAATCTTTTTTAATGTGACAGCTTCTACAGGTGACTCTTTGGGTGATATAGTTTTAGGCACCTTCTTCAGACTTGGGATCTTCTCAATGGGAATGGTTTCAGGCTCCTTAACTTTGGGAGATGGTGTCTTCTTTAGCTCGACTTTCTTCAGCTGCTCGACAGGTTTCAAAGCCACATCCTCTTTTTTGTCTTCCGGTTTTGGAGTGATTCCTTTCTTCAGTGGCACAGGTTTTGGTTCCTCTGGAGTCTTCTCAGGCTTCTTAACAACAGCTGGGGCTTTCTTTTCAGGGACTACCTCTGGTTCTTTTGGTTTCTTTTCTTCAGGCTTCTTTGCTGGTTCTTTTTCTTTTGGTTTCTCTTCTGGAGTTGGCCGGCGTCTACTCAAATCTTCAGTGGGCTTCTTTTCTTTATCCTCTTCGGGTTTCTTAGGTTTTTCAGGCTCTTTAGATGGTTTAGTGAAAGGTTTTAGCTTCACAATCTCTTCCTCTTGCTCTGGTTTGGGGATCTTACCCTTTCCAATGGGCAATTTCCTCTCTTCTGGCTCCTTCTCTGGTGTTTTCTTTTTGTCCACTGGTTTAGGAACTTTTTCAGGCTCTTCCACCTCTTTTGGAATTTTTTCAGGCTTCTTTGGAGGTTCTTTGGGTTCTATTTCTCTAGGAGTCCTTTCCCTCTTTTCAAAAGGCACCTTATCCCTATCTGGTCTGTCCTTTTTGTCCTTTTCTGGTTCTTCAGTTGGTTTCACTGGTTTCTCAAAGGGTTTTAGCTTCACTGTTTCAGGCTCTTCCTGATCTAGGGGTAATCTTTTGACCTTCTTCAGACCAACTTCAGGTGCTGGTGGTTCCTCTGGCTTTGGAGCTTTTGGAGTGATCTTCAGTGGAATCTTCTCCTCAGGCTTTTCGTCTTTTGGCGGTACCTTTTGTCGTTCCCAAGCACCTTTAGATGGTTCTTTCTCTTTTTCTTCTTTAGACTCAATAAGCTCTGGCTTTTTAACAAATTCGGCTTTATCACGAGGCTTTTTCTCTTCTTCTACCGTTCTTCTGGTAACAAAAGAAATCTCAAATTCCTCCTCTCTTCGAACCACCTCCTCTACTGCCACCACTTTAGTTGTAGTGGCTGTCTTCAGCTCCAACTCCTCTGGCTGCTTAGGGGAAACTGTTGGGATTTTCTTTAGTTTTACTGTCTCCATTTCGTCCTCTGCTGCCTTGGCAACTCTTGGTGTGGTTTTCCTTAAAGTGGGAATCTCAAATGTGCCCACTTCCTCCTCTTTTGGAGTTTTTACTTTTTTGGGTGCAATCAATTCTGAGGTGGCAAAGGTTTGGTGTTACAGAAATTACAATACAATACACACAGAACAAGTGTTTTTCAAATGTTGAGGGGATATGCTGTGTATATCACCCAAATTAATATTTTGTACCAAATGCATATGTACAACTCATGTCGTATACAAAACGCAACATACAACAACAACAACAAAAAAAGTTTTGCCTACCTTTCTTGACTCCTCCTGGTGCTTGGACAGGTCCCTTGGTTTGATCTATTATAAAGTCACAAAAATTATAATTAGAGCAATTGACAATTACAGTTTCAACTTTAGGCCTTGCAGTGGTAAACACGTAAGTATACACATATTCACACATAAATTCACATGGAAGAGGATGATGATGGAAGGTTAAAAGATGAATGGCTTTAGAATATCACTTGAAAAACTATAGTGACTATAATGATCAATAAGCTGGCAAGGTAAGTAAACAATTAAAGTAAGACAGACAAGATAAAAAGAAAGGTCTAAGCGACCAAGTAAGCAACTTCACATTCAAACATGATGCATTGTGGATGAAAGATGATGATGAAATGGACAGTAAAGGACATTCTATGAGCGGCTACCTTTCTCTGGAACTTTGGTCTCTATTAAAACTGGTTTCTCCTCTGTAACCTTTTTAGCTGGTTCTTCCACCTTTGCCACAGGCTCAGGCTTGACCACTTTGTGTGTAATAAAGAGGAAAGAGTTAAAACTTGCTAAAATCGCAGAGGCTCAGTCCATATTAAAGCCCTAGATACCTGGCTTTACGTCTTCTTGTGGAGTTACTTTTTTCTCCACCTTTTTCTCTTCTGGCTTTTTGACAGCCTCTTGAACTTTGACTGGGGGGTTTAGGTTTGATTTCTTTGAAGACAAATATTATAACCTTTAGCTCTAATGGGTTTATCACATACATTTACCCATGTACATTCAACCAAAAGACACATACATAAAACAAGAAGAGTGTTAGGAATTCTGAAAAAGTGATACCTTCTTGTGGAGCTGGTGGCTGTACTACTGCCTCTTTGACCTTTGGTGTAATTTTCGGCTTCTCCTCAACAGGGGCTTAAAATGAAATTACGCCACAATAAGATAAAGACAAGAGTGATGGGGTGAACGACAGACAATCAAGACATACACAACATAGAAATCACATCAAGAAGAGGTTACCTTTTGATTTGACCGTTTCCAGATTGTAAGTTAAACATCACAAAATTAGATACTACAGTGTCAACGACAAACTTACAAAGTGACAAAAAAGAAAAAAGATCTGCTTGTTTGCAGCATTTGTGCTAGAGCAAAATGGGTGTGATGATATGATGTCGCTTGAAGAGTGAAAAAGATAGTGGTGCTCAGACCAGAAACACAGTGCAATGTGACTTTTCTTACAATATACCTCTAAGTGTGTCTTGGTGTGACATTATCTCAGCAGTTTCCAAAACCTTTATTCCTTTCTTGATAGGGATAGCCTTGTGAGTACCGCTCTCCTTTGTTGTCAAACTTTGCACATGGTGTAGAGGCAATTTTCCACTTTGTGCCTCAAGAAAAGATTCCCCCCTTTCTAAATCAATGTGGCTATTTTTGTCAGCCATTTTGGACACATCTGCAACTGAAAGCTTTTTAGCTGAGGGCTCAAGTATTTCTGAAGATGCTAAATTTAAATCTGCTGGTTTAGATTTTGAAGAAATAATCTGTTCTCTGTCAACAACACGCTGAGGTTCAACCATTTTAATTTGCTCTGTACTAACAACTTCATCCTTCATTTTAGTATTTGTGTCAGTAGCCTGTTGTAGTTTCTGAAGCTTAGAATGTGGTCCTATTATTTCTGTATGCTCAGTTAGATCTGGTTTACTAGATTCTTTGACTTTTAATATTTTGCTTTTTGCAGCTTTACCTTTTTCCATTACTAATCCCTCTATATTGTGTGTTTCTAGAGTTTGACTAGATATGCTAGTTGTCAGTTGCTTTTCATCACGACCCTGCAAAAGATCTTCTGTTTTCTGAATTTCCAATGTTTTTAAAGATTTCTCATGACTTTCAGCAAATACCTGATTTTGATCTCGGATTGCCTCTTCAGTTGTACATTTGTTAGGGCTTTGCAGTAATGCTTTGGTGGTCATTTCAGCTCTTTGTACTATTGGACTAACCCTTGTGACGGTGTCCATTGGTAACTGGCTTTCACTGATTTTAATCTTTTCCGTTCTATCTGTAATACCATTGTCATCGATTGGTGCAATAAACCTTTCAGAAGTTTCCATTTGAGCACCTCCTTCATTCAAAAAGGGTGGTTGACCATACACAATATCCATTACCGGTGTTTTTGAGGTTTTTGACTCTAAATGACCTTGATCAACTTTAAGGGAGGTAACGTGATCAAGATCCTTGTTGATAGTTTGGCTTGTAGATAAAATTCCTTCTGCGGCAACAACAAAAGCTTTATCTTTGTTCGTAGGATGTATCTGGCTTTCTGTAACATCCTTTGCTTCATGAACTTCTTCCTTTCTTGTCAAAATGCCTTGCTCTAGATCATCAGGTGTAATAAATCTTACAAGTTTAGAGGGTTTTGACTCTCCTTCTTCAACTAGTAAATGTTCTTGTGAAGCCACCTCCATTACAGGAGCAAATACAGCAGTCCTTCCAATCTGTTCCTCTTTGACCTGCACAACTTCAAGTGGAGTGACATTACCAAACTGATCTTTCAGACTGACAATCTTGGCTTCTTTTGACGTTTTTTCTTTCGGGACCTTGGCAATGTCCTCAGCAATAATTACAGACACTTTAGAACCATTTTTTTCAACAGTAGTCTCCAAACTAGGAGCTAATGAAACTGTCCTTTCTACTTGCTCATACGGTAAATCCAATGGAGTAACCAAACCATATTTATTTTCAACCATGACTGTTTTTGATTGGATCTCTTTTACCTTCTTGGGATGGGTATCTTTTACTCCTTCAGCTTTTTGTTTAGTCTTTTTAGCAGTTTGTCCTGGCTTTTCTGACAATTCTTCAATTACATGATGCTCATCTTTTGCAGTTTGAACTTTTTCAATAGGTGTTTTGAGTCTTTGCTGTGCATCTAATTTACTGTGTTCTTGATGAATTGTGAGAGATATTTCTGAAGCAACATCCATCTCAGGTGCCAAAATAAGCTTTTTCTCAACTTCTTCAAATGCAGTTTCCAAGTCAGTAACAAAACCGTACTCATTGCGAACTACAGCTGTTGTTGGTTGGATTTCCTTGATGTCCTTTTCCTTGGTCTCAACTTTTTTGACTTGCGCTTGCATTTTTGTCACCTTCTCTTTCCCAACTTTTTCCTTTTTGCTCTTAACTTTATCCACACTGGAATGAATTTTGGAATCTTCTGCCGGTACCGATTTAATGTCTTTTTCTTCCTCTTCCTTTGTATATGACGTCAAACCATCCACAGATGAAGCAAGTGTAATTTTTTTCTCGACTTGCACATATTCTATAGGAGTGACTGATCCATATTTATCTTGAACTGTGACTGTTTGGGCCTGGATTGCTTTGTCATTTGCGGTTTCTTCAAATTGTTTACCTGTGTTCACATCTTCATTGGTAATAGGGGTAATCCGATCAATCAGGGCTTTACTTGGAGTTTTGTTTTGTATCCTCTGTTCATATTCAATTGCAGCAATCTCTTCAAGTTTTCCTTCTTGCTTCATAATTTTGTGTTGAGTATCTAACTTTGCATCCTCTTGTTGAACTGTTGGGGAACTTTGTGCTGCCACATCAATTTCAGGAATTGTACAGAGTTTTCTTTCAACTTGTTTATATGTGGATTCCAATGGAGCAACTGAGCCATATTTATCATGTAGTGTGATTGTTTGGGACTGGACTGTTTTAACTTTTTCTTTTGCCTCCAGCTGTTGGCTTGTTTTGACATCTTTGGTGGCAATAGCTGCAGTCTGATCTATAGATTTTTTCTTTACATAATGTTCTTGTTCCACCTTCTCTTGTTTAGTTGCTGGAATATCTTCGAGTTGCTTATCTGGTTTAACTATTATTTGTTGAGTATCTGATTTGTCTTCTTTTAGGTTAATTGTTTGGATTTTTTGTGTTGCAACATCCATTTCAGGAAATAAAGAAACCTTTCTTTCTACTTGTTCATAGGTTGAGTGCAGTGGAGCAACTGAACCATATTCATCATGCAATGTAACTGTTTGTGCCTGGTAAGATTTGAGTTTTGTAGTTTTTGATTTCTTAATTTGAGCAGTTTCCACATCTTCAGCTGCAATAACTTGATCTTGTTTGATTTTTTCCTTCTTCTTTTCGTGTTCAGTTGAAGATATGCCAGTGATTACATCCTGTTTCTTAATTGTTTGTTGAGTATCTAATTGCACTTCTTCTAGTTCAACTGTCTGGGATTTTTGTGCAGCAACATCCATTTCAGGAGCCACAGTGACTTTTCTTTCAATTCTTTCAAACGTAGATTCCAGTGGAGCAACCGAAACATATTTATCATGCAGTGTGGTTATTTGGGACTGAACTGTTTTAACTTTTTCTTTCGCCTCTAACTTTTGACTTGTTTTGACATCTTCAGTGGCAATAGCTGCAGTCTGATCTACAGATTCTGTCTTTGCAAGTCCTTGCTCCACCTTCTCTTGCTTTGTTGCTGAAATGTCTTCAAGCTGTTTACCTTGTTTAATTTTTATTTGCTGAGTGTCAGATTTGTCTTCTTCTGGTTTGATTGTTTGGAATTTTTGTGTTGCAACATCCATTTCAGGAAATAAAGAAACCTTTCTTTCCACTTGTTCATATGCTGAGTGCAGTGAAGCAACTGAACCATATTCATCATGCAATGTAACTGTTTGGGCCTGGTAAGATTTGAGTTTTGTAGTTTTTGATTTCTTAATTTGAGTAGTTTCCACATCTTCAGCTGCAATAACTTGATCTTGTTTGATTTGTTCCTGCTTCTTTTCATGTTCAGGTGAAGATATGCCAGTGATTACATCCTGTTTCTTAATTGTTTGTTGAGTATCTAATTTGACTTCTTCTAGTTCAACTGTCTGGGATTTTTGTGCGGCAACATTCCATTTCAGGAGCCACAGTGACTTTTCTTTCAATTCTTTCAAACGTAGATTCCAGTGGAGCAACCGAAACATATTTATCATGCAGTGTGGTTATTTGGGACTGAACTGTTTTAACTTTTTCTTTCGCCTCGAACTTTTGGCTTGTTTTGACATCTTCAGTGGCAAGAGCTGCAGTCTGATCTACAGATTCTGTCTTTGCAAGTCCTTGCTCCACCTTCTCTTGCTTTGTTGCTGAAATGTCTTCAAGCTGTTTACCTTGTTTAATTTTTATTTGTTGAGCGTCAGATTTTTCTTCTTCTCGTTTCATTGTTTGGATTTTTTGTGTTGCATCCATTTCATCTGTTTCAGGAAATAAAGAAACCTTTCTTTCAACTTGTTCATATGTTGAGTCCAGTGAAGCAACTGAACCATATTCATCATGCAATGTAACTATTTGGGCCTGGCAAGATTTGAGTTTTGTAGTTTTTGATTTCTTAATTTGAGTCATTTCCACATCTCCAGTCACAGTAACTTTATCTTGTTTGATTTTTTCCTGTTGCTCCTTTTCGTGCTCGGCTGAAGACACATCAGTGATTACATCTTGTTTCTTAAGTGTTTGTTGAGTATCAAGTTTGGGTTCTTCTAGTTGAACTCTCTGGGATTTTTGTGCGGCATCATCCATGTCAGGAGCTAGTGTGACTTTTCTTTCAAATCGTTCAAATGCCGATTCCAGTGGAGCTACTGAAACATAATCGTCATGTATTTTGACAGTTTGTGATTGGATTGTTTTTACTTTTGCCTCTAGCTTCTGGCTGGATTTGACATCTTCAGTGGCAATAGCTGAAACTTGATCAACTGATTCTTTGTTTTTTTCTTGCTCCTTCCTGTCATGCTTCATTACTGAAAAGTCCTCTATAGGTTCTCCTTGTTCCATAATCTTTCTTTTTGCTTCTACTTTCACATTTTGTTGAACCGGCTGAGATCTTTGTGTTGGAACATCCATTTCATAAATGATTCTTTCAACTTGTTCATACGTTGATTCTAATGGTGCAACTGAACCGTAGTTATCACGTAATATAACTGTTTGGGACTGTATCGCTTTGACTGAATTCGCCTCAGACTTCTCACTGGTTTCCACATCTTCATCTTCAATATCTAAAACCTGGTCTAAGTCTTTCTTTTTGATTTTTTCTTGTGTCTTCTTTTCCTCTTTAGTTTCCAAAATGTCTTCTATCTTTGGTTTTGTTTCTAAATTCACATCTTCTTGTTGAACTCTTTGGGATGCTTGTGTCAAAACCTTTCTTTCAGCTATTTCAAATTCTGTGTCCAGTGGAGTGACAGAACCATACTCATCATGAACTGTAACCGTCTTCAGTTCAGCTGTTGCAGATTTTGATATCTTGCTTTGAACTTTTGTAGTTTTGTTGGTTTCCTCTTTGCTGGGTCTTTCTTTGTGTGATTTTTCTGTACCTAATGTTGATTCTTGCTCCAATAAAGACATCTCAGGTGTTATTTTAGACTTAATAATATCCTGCTCAGCTTTCTTCTCTTTCTCTACATTAAATTGAACTGGAACCGCATCTGCTTTTCTTTCCTCCACTTTTTCAGTGCCTTGTTGCAGAGTTTCCTGAGATGATTTTGCTTTGACATCTGTTACCAGAGCAAGATAAACTTTCCTCTCAACTTCTTCATATGGCAAGTCTAAAGGAGAAACAGACCCGTATTCATTTTCAACTGTAACTGTCCTTGATTGGAGTAACTTTTTATCGGTAGATTGAATTTCCCTAGTCTCGACATCTTTTGCTTCTGTGGTCTTTTTTACAATTTTCTGCCTGGTTTTTACATCACTTGAAGGAACATCTAAAATTTGCTCAGTCACTAATGCATGTACTAAAGCTTCTTGCTCTATCAGAGATGATTTATGGGTCACTTCAGGCTGTGATGCAATCAGAGCCTTTCTTTCGATTTGTTCTTTAGGGATATTCTCTTCCATCAAATCAGCCTTCTCCTTTTTGACAAGGAATTTGTCTACACTTGACCTAACTGTTCCGCCATTTGCTTGAGCTACCTTTGCATCTTCTTTCACTTCTCCTGACATCTCACCTATTTCTGTAGTTTGAGCTGTAGCATCTTCAAATCTTTCATCTGGCTTAAAATATTGTTGATAAGAGTCCTGTGAACTTTCTGAGGCACCTCCCATGATTGTAGTCACTTTCCTTTCAAGTAGCTCTGATGCTTCCATTGGTGTTATTGTGCCATATTCATGCTTGACTATGACCGTTCTTGATTGGTTTTCTGCCATTTTAGGTAACTGTGGTCTTCGTTCTTTGGCTTTCTCGGCTTTGTCAAATTTCTTCTCGTCTTTGGTTTCAGTAACTTTTGTATCTGTTAAAATGCTTTGTTGTGCACTAGTCTCTACAAACCATTCCTTTCCCTTTTCTGATTCTAAGATTTGTTGACTGAGACACTCTACCATTTTGTGTTCTGTTTCCTGATCTTTTCTTAGATGTTCTTCGTCCTTGGTTTCTGTGAATGGTATAACACTGCCGTATTCATTTCTAACTGTAATAATTGTTGCTGTCAGTTCAGTCATGGTTGGTCTTATTTCCTCACTCCTAACTGTTGTTATGTCTAAATCTTGAGCTTCTAATGTAATTTTGTCTACATCTAAAAACATTTCTTCTGTTTCTTTGTTTTTCATTTCCTCTAATTGAACTGATTTCCTGATTTTCTTCTGGTCATCTGCTATGTATGGCTTAGTTTCGTCAGTTCCCTTTTCTTGTGTTTCTTCTTCAATTTTATATGCTTGTGTGATCTGGTTTCTTTCCGCTATTTCTAAAGGTTGTACACTTTCATATTTGTCTTGAACTGCAACCGTGATTGCCTGGATTCCCTCACCAGACGTCTGAGTTTTTTCTCCTATTTGTGGTGAAGATTCCTCTGATTTTTCTAGGGCACCACCTGTTTTTTCATTTTTAAGCATCTTTTTAGCTTGTTTTGGTCTTTGTTCGAATTCTGTTTCCTTCAGAGGTGCCACTTCAAACATTTTATCTTCAACAGTAGTGAAAGTTAACTTATCTTTTCCTATTATAATGCCTTTAGACTTGGTAGGTTTTCTTTTTGCGTCTGTGTCACTTTTACGTTCATCCCCTACGACTTGTGTTGAAATTTGGCTTTTGTCAGTCACAGCCATTTTTTTACCCTCAGCTACATCTTCAATAAGTTTGCTTTTTAGGTCTGTTTCAGCTGTCCCTTGCGGTGTGTCAATTTTTTGTCCAGTGTCTTCTTTGGAACCAGTTTTTTCCATCATTAGTCCAAGTGAAGCCTTCATATTCAATTGTTTATGTTCCTCTGATACTTTTACTTCCTGGCCTGGTTCAAAATGTTCGTCATGTTCAATGGCTGTCTGACGCCTGACTTTGAAAGCTTGTTTTTTGGTCTTACTTTGAGACTCGGTATTAGGTTTTGACTTGTGTTCACTCGAAACATTTTGCCCTACAGCTGTTGAGTGATAAGTTTCAGAAAGTGTATTTTCTAATTTTGCATCTAAAGTGTCTACGGTTTCATTTTTAACTGTCTTGCTTTGAATCTGTTCTTTTGTTTCTGCCCTGTCTGATATTTTAAGACCCTCAGTAACAAAACTATCAGTAACAGATGCTTTACCACTACCATTTCCTTCATCAGGTTGCTGCTTGGGCTCCAGTTGACTAATTTCCTCAGAAATAAATGTCTTTTTAGAGACATTCATTCGAGGCTGTTTTTTAGTTTTCAAAACAACTAAAATGTGCAATGTATTCAATAAAAAGCACCATGAATCGGTGCCAAGAGATTCGGGAGAAAAAAGTAAGAACAGACATTTCGAATTAAAAACAACAAGTACATTAGAAAAATACCATAAGAGTTTTGAAGATGTTTTGTTATACCTTTTCGTGGAGTTTCAACTTTTGGTTCAGGAACCGAAGGTGTGGGGATCTTCTCCGGCTTTAATTCTGCTTCTTAGAATGAAAAAAAGAGTTTGAATTAAGGGTAAAAAAAAAAAGCATGTCTAAGATTTGAAGGCACAAAAAAGAAGGCAAAATGCGGCATAAGCAGACACTATGGATGAACGGATGAAATGAGGAAGATATATTGATGGAGGATGGTGGAATGGGCTGTTGGACGTCAGATGAAATGTTGGCATAAAAAAGAGTGCGTCCAAACATGGCATCAATGTGAATAGTGCTGAATGACAATGACCCAGACACAGAGAACATTTGCCGATATTTCTCAGATTTCTGGACAAATAATACAATTTGTCAAATCAGAAATCAAGAGAAATGACAAAAAAATTCCCATGTGAGACTGGAGTTCAGATATTCCTCGTTGTACCTTTCAAATCGATTTGTTTCTTGTCTTCTGCTACAGTCATGACCAAAAGACTTGAATCTTCACTTTTCTTCTTTAGAACTGGTTCTTCTTTCTTTTTACCTTCAGCGTGAATTTTCAAATCTTTCTTCTGTTCAGTGGGTCTGGCTTTGGCCTCGACATCTGCTACTGACTCTTTTGCTTTTTCTACTACTTCAGTTTTGATAGACACTGCAGTAATCTCCTGTTTAGTCATCTGGGATTTTTTCTCAACTTCAGGCTTCTGTGTTTCCCTTTTCTGCTGATCCCTCTCTACAATTATCTGGGATTCTGGCACAACATCAGGCTCCTTTAGCTTAGCTGGTTTGACTTTAACTTCTACTGGTATTTTCTTATCAGAAATTTCAAGTTTTGTGACCTTTTTCTCTTCACCCTCTACAGCTATTTCAGCACGTTTAATCATTGTAACTTCCTTTGATTGTATTTCTATTTTTTCTGGTTCTTTTTTAGGTTCAGCTGAAATAAATTGTTCGACTTCTTTTGGAACTTCCTTCTTTTTAATTGCTTTAACTGAAGTATCTATCTCTAATTTAGCTTCAGTTACAGGAGGTGGCTTCTTGTCTGCCATTTCTTCAGATTTTGAAGGAATTTTATCTTTTTTAGTAATTTTCACCAATTTTGATTGAATTTCTACTTTGGCCTCCTCAGCTATTTTCTTTTCTGGTTCTGCCTTTGGTTCTTCTTTCTTTCGTGGCTTGATTTCGTCTACAACTTTCTTTTTGGTTGAAATAGTTTTCCTTTTTTCCTCTTCCTTAACCTGGACCTCTCTTGATTCTACTTTTATTTGTGAAATCTGTTCTGTTACGCTTATTTTATCTTCTGGTTTGGGTAATTCAGCCTCATAACTTACTTCAGCCAATTTTCTTATTTCAGTCTCTTCAGTTTGTTTTGTAGGTTTTGTACTTTCTTGAACTTCTGTAACTATTTCTGATGCTAACTTCTTTTTAGCAACTATTGTTTCTTTCTTCGAGTCAGTAACAGATATCTCGCCTCTCAGCTTTGACCTTTTCTCCTTTTCGGATGAGGTCAAAATGTCCACCTCTGATAACTGGACCATAGTTTTAGCCAAAAGAGAAACCTCCTCCTCGTACAACATTTTGGCGTGTTCCGTCACTATATCTTCATGCTCCCACACTTCTTCTGTGGTGGACATTTTCTCTGTCACATAATACACATCTTGCTTCTTCTGTGGGCCTTCCATTTGCTCAATCTTGACAAGACTTGTGGCTTTGTGTTTTTAAGAAGAAGGCGTCATGTGGCGGCGCCAAGAGGTGACATAAAGACAGACAGAAGTGTTAGAAGACACACATTCATTATAAAGAGGTTATAATACAAACGAGGAGTTTATCACAAAAAAGAAGCCCTTATGATTTCAGTGGAGCTGTACCTTTTTGTTCTTGTTCTGGAGACCTCTGAGTCTTCACACTTTGTAATTCTTTTAGTGATTTTTAAGCAAGAAAGAGGTGTTTAAAAAAAGAGAATCAAGAAAGTTAGCAAGACAAGACAAAGCATTAAGGAAAAGAGGTTAGAATAGTTATGCCAAAAAAAGACAACAGTTCAGTAATTTCCCTTCCAACTAATTGCTTTTAAACTAGTTTGGCCATTTACATGACACGTTATAAATGGCCAACATTTATCCAAACATGATATCATTTTAAAGATTTGAGTTGAAATGCCAAAATGCAGCCTTGGCAAATGAGGTACCTTTACGAGGGAGCTCCTCTTTAGGCTTTGCTTCAACCAGTTTTTCAACTGGTTTTGGTTTCTCAATCTCCACAGGTTTCTTCCTCTCTGGTTCTTTTACAGGGGTAACCTTTTCTTCCACTGGTCTTGTCTCAACCTTTTCAGGCACTGTAGGTACTGGGGGTTCTTCAGGCATCTTCTTCACTACTTTTTCTTTCACCTCCACCTTTTGCTTCTCAGGTGTGGGTTCAGGTTTTTTAGCAGGGAGCACCTCAGGTTCCACCACTTTAGGGGGAACTTTCTTGGGCTCATCAGGCACAGGTTTAGGTTCAGGAGCTTTAAGAATTTAACATAGAAACATGTATAATATATGACCATCAAGAAAAGTGCTATAACGCACCATAAACTCAAATTAACCTTTAACAGAGCCAAATACCCTCAGGTTATTTGAGTATCAACACGCAGAAGAATAAGACGTTATAGAAACACAGTTAAAGGCAAGAGAGTATTAGAGGAAAAGATGCCCTGTTACCTTTCGTCTTCTTCATGGGTTCTTCTTTTGGAGGTTCTATAACTGGTTCAGGTTTCTTGACTTTTGGAGGCTCAGGGGCAGGTTCCTCCACAGGGACTTAAAAGAGGATGTTATATTTTATTTATTACTGGGATTATTAAACTGAAGAGTATCGCTTAAGAGAAAGACACTCTGTCGAGTGCAAGAATGCAAAACAACAACATAAAGTACATCACAGAGACAAGAGTGTTAATGTGTTAGCAACCAACTCAAATGAAAACTGATTAAAATGAGTAGTTTAGGAGTTTATGAAAATGAAGTCACGTGATCTCCAGGATCTCAGATACCTTTAGCTGGCACTGGCTTCTTCTTCTCTGGCATTTCTACCTCTGCCTTTTGTGGCAATGGGGGAGGTGGGGGAGGGGGAGGAGGTGGAGGAGGAGCCACCACCTCTTTTTGTGCTGGTGCTTGAGGCACTTAAAAACAACAGGCCTATGTCAGATAAAATGCTAAACCACACTAACCATATGCTTCACACAATTAAATCACTGAAGAGGTTAGTGAAGACATTTGAATGTTGAATTTAAGAGAATTAATTCAAGAGTAGGTATAAGGGAATGTCTGATGGAGTTAAAAGAATAATGGTAAAAGACCATGTTTCTTAATACCTTTCTTTGGAGGTTCCGCTGGAGCAGGCTCTGGTTTGGGCTCTGGGGCCTTCACCTCCGGTTTCTTCACCTCAGGCTTCTTTACCTCAGGCTTCTTCTCTTCTGGTTTCTTCACCTCAGGCTTCTTCTCTTCTGGTTTCTTCACCTCAGGCTTCTTCTCTTCTGGTTTCTTCACCTCAGGCTTCTTCACCTCAGGTTTCTTCTCCTCAGGCTTCTTCACCTCAGGTTTCTTCTCCTCAGGCTTCTTCTCCTCAGGTTTCTTCACCTCAGGCTTTTTCTCTTCTGGTTTCTTCACCTCAGGCTTCTTCACCTCAGGTTTCTTCTCCACTGGCTTCTTCTCCTCAGGTTTCTTCACCTCTGGTTCTGGTTTTCGCACTTCCTCCTTAGGCTTCTCTGGCTCCTTTGGTTTGATCTTGGGAGGCTCTGGCTCTGCCTTCTTTTTCTTCTCCTCAGGCTGAACTTTCACCTCTTCAATGACTTAAAATGACAGTTACATTTATTAAGAAACAAGCAGAAAGAAGCAAGACAAGCAGTTTTAAGATACGCTTCAAAAGCTGAAGCTAAGAATGACCCACAGATATAGACAATAAGACAGGGAAACAGTAAAAACAGGACAAATGGTACCTTTGGTTGGTGGAGTCACTGGTTTCGTCACAGGTTTAGGTTCTGGCTCTGGCTCTGGTTCCACTTTAGGTTCCACTGCTGGTTTGGCCACTGGTTTGGCCACAGGTGCAGGTTTGGGCTCAGGTTTGGGCTCAGGTTTAGCTTTAATTTCAGGTTCAGGCTTGGCTTTGGGCTTGGGTTCTGGCTCAGGTTTAGCTGGAGGGGCCACCTTTTTGGCCTCATCTTCAAGTAACCAATAGAAATTACATGGGGTTAGCGCTGGCATAAGAGCAGGTAAGAGGGATTAAGAAGCAATTGTAAGAGTTATCTCAAGACACAGGAAAGAATGTTAGTTTAGTGATTCAACAGTTCAAACAAAAAAAAGGTTTTGCCGCATGTTGCTTTATGGCAGCTGAACTACTTTTAAAGTTATCTCTAGGTGCATACTAGTAAAAGCATTTGAGATTTTGTTCTACTAAGTATAAAAGAAGCAGCCTGGATGAAAGCCATAGAGACTGTTATGTGTATTTGAAAACATATGGTGCTGTCGTAGTAGATGAATAAGCATTAGCAGACCATTTTGCACAGGCGAAGTAATTAAAGTCAGCTTTGACAAAACTATTCTAGAAGCCATTAATTATGGTAAGCTGTAAAAATTAATGGAGCCTTGTTATAATTGGAAAACTGCCATTATAGTAAAAGAAATTGAAATGCCAAAGGGACAGACAAAAGAGGTTAGGCGCCAAGAAGCTGGGATTAACTGTGTGCTGTGGCAGGAGCGTCAAGGCCGGAGAAACAGAGTGATATACCTTTGACTGGCTCTTTAGGCTTCTCTTTCGGGGGAGGAGCAGGTTTCTTCACTTCTTCTGGTTCTTTTGTAAGATACATTGACATGCATTAGAATAAAGGACAACAAAGAAATGCACAGCAAACTATGAATATATGTTAAGATGATTGTGTTTGACCATCAAGATGATTAAACACAAAAGATGATAAGACAATACAAGTTTGTGTTATGTTTACTCTTATAAAACATGGGATGCTTTCTACCTTTAACAGCGGGAGCTTTTTTCTCTGGAACTGAAACTACTTCCATTTTTTCTTCCACTGGCTTTTTGGGTGTGACTAAATGTACAATGAATGAATTTAGCAACACGAAAGCACTTTGACATTTTTAGATGTAAACTAAGGGAATTATGCTGGTACCTTTAGGAGGTGAGGGCTCCTTGACAGCTGCCTTGGGCTTTTCCTCCACTTTCACATCTTTAAAAGACACTTATTATGTTAATATACAAGACATTTTTAAAGAATTATTCAAGAAAGCGTTTGCAAAAGCACACCGGCTCAGCAAAAGATCAAGATAGCAAAAGGTAGCTCGAAGTGCAACCAGACGGCATTACCAAGAGAGGTTACAAAGCATGTAAGCGGCTGATTTTAGTACGAGAGAATGAATGAGTAAGATGGCTTTAAAGACAGAGCAATAAGCGGCATAGAAGCTGCAACACTGAGCTCTGCGTGTACCTTTAACTGGGATTGCCTCTCTGGTTTCCACTTTGGTAGTTGCAATTCTCTCCTCAATGGCAACTCTGGAAGCTGAAGGAGAAACAGACAAAGAGATGGTTCTTTAACATATTGTAAATGTGAAAAGTGGAAAATGTGACGTAGAATGCACCTGAAAAGTTATCAAGAGGGTGAAATAATGTTGATGATAATAAGAATACAAACAGACAAACAACAAGAACAAGTCTGAAAAATCTATTTACTAAATATATTCTAATGCTCATATACCTTGAGCTTCAATAACTTGTTGTTTTACTGTCTCCGCTTCCCAGCTTTCAACAGCGACTGAAGATGTGACAAACACAAAAGTGACAAAACACAAGACAAGTGAGGAAAAACAATGTGTACCAATCAAATCACCATTCCAAGCTTGCCATCTCATTTACATCTTCGGAAATTTCTAAGAAAATGCTACAAATGTTTTATGTAACTTATTCAAATCCATAAAATACGAGGGCAAACAAGAAATTGTAAACAGTGAACGTCAATGAAGAAGGTTAAACAATAACAAAAAACAATGATAAAAATGATGATGAGGTTAGTAGATCCAAGATGATGAAACCAAGAGATTGTGATGTCCAGTGAACACACATGACCCGAAAGGTTAAGATGAAAATGAAGATGGAAGATGTTAGTGATGATCTGATTCGATAAGGTTTGGTTTTATGAAAATGATTATGAAAATGATGATAATGAAATTCTAGTAGGAAGTGAGGTTTTTAATATTGCATTGGTAAAGTTTACCTCTTTGCTCAACCTCCTCCTCCTCGTAGTGATAAGAATACTCTGCTGTTTCTTGCACTAAAGAAAATTTTGTTCAAATTATTACACGTAGGTTATTAAGATTTTGTATTAGTAAATGTCTTTAAGGATTAAAATTAAAGTCGTTATTTTTAAAACCTCTTTGTAAGTACCTCTTTGTTCTCTCTCCTCTTCATATTGATAGAACTCAGTAGATTCTTAAAAGACAATACAAACCTTTGTTCATAACTGGTTTATCATATGCTCACTGCACTTGAAAATTAGTGTTGTTTGGTTTTAGTCGTTGAAGTCGGTAAAATATTTAGTAGTTTTAGTTTCTTTGTTGTTACACACTGCTCATTCTTACCTTCGATTGCAACAGAAGAAGGCACTTCAGGCCTCTGAATAGAAGTGTCTGGGACATCTACAGAATATGAAATACATTTAATTTTCCCAACATCGGGGTTGAAATAAATACAGTATGTAAGATTGGCGTTTTAAGATAAGAGTTAAAAACCGGGCCAAGAAAAAGAACTTACCGAGAGGAACCATTGCTAATTCAATCTCTGTAAAGGGGAAAGAATGAAGATGGCGTTACAAAACCCAAAATAGACGAAAATGATCAAGCATCAAGCGTCTGACTAGGAACTGTACCTTTGCCAGACAAATAAAGTTCAGCTGTGCTCTTAGCCTCTCCTCTGGGTTCCAATCTCACAATCACTGAGTATACGCCTACATGGAATTAGTAATGAAGACACTGGATTTAGAAACGATTCCAACAAAAAAATCAAAAAAATCTGCTGGGCTTTTTCAGGGGCCTTTCGCGCTCTACACACCTTCGTCTTCCAGGGTCACGTTTCGGATGACCATGAAATGTCTTCGGCCCTCGCTCCGGAAGTTGTATTTCTGGCTTTCTTTCAGCTCCCATGTGTCTTTGTACCACGAAACAATTGCGTTGTCAAAGGAGACCTCACACTCGAAAGTGGCCGACTGGCGCTCATTCACCTCGACGTTGTGGATGCGTTTGGTGAAATGAATTTGTTCAGCTAAAACAGATACACAGGTGTGAGTGCTCGTACTGGGGGGGCACAGCGGGAGGTGGAGGACACAACGGGAGTGCAATGGTGAATGGCACGTCAAAATGGTTAGGACAGCCCAGTCTCCAAGTCAGTGGACAATAGTGGAATATATATTGGCTCTCAGCTTACAACAGATGAAAGTGATCGTTGAAACTAAATTTTTATCAGAAATTATTAGATGCCATTCATATACATGTGCACTATTAGGACAGCACAACATGTTAAGAAGTTACTGTCAAGGCATCATCAGCTAACATATTCTCATTAAAGTATATTGCCATAAGAGATGCTAAGAAATCTACAATATTTTTCCTTAAAGTGGAACTAAACACTAAATCCACTTTATTTATTTATTTTTTTTACATTATTTAACTGTGTTTATGGTGTATAAACAGTAGCTAAAACCTGAAACAGTCTTCCTGAAGATGTCAGACAGGCCTCTACTCTGACTCTGTTTAAATCCAGGCTTTTTTTGATGACTTTATGGTGATTGTTTTATGTTTAGATTAGTTTTAATTGTGATTTTAATGTATTTCTTATTCTGTAAAGCACTTTGAATTACTTCGTGTACAAATTGTGCTTTACAAATAATCTTGTCTCCTTTTTTTTTTTGAGAAATTTTAGTGCAAACTAGGTACATTTGCAGCTTTCTGCTCAAGAATGTATAAAACTGTGTGTGCGCTGCTTTCGAAAGCCACTGCAACAACTACAGACTGCCCTAATAACAGCCAGGTGTTTAGATTACCTGGCTGGAGGGGCGGAGTTTGAAGTGTGGATACCTGTTAGACCAATCACACTGTTCCTCATATGTCCAGATTCTGCCCCTCCACCTCTCTCGTTCTCTTTTTCAGTCCAGGTACTACCAGGTTTAGGGGCTCTATTTGAAATGTGGTTGTGGAGGAGATTTATGTCTCTGTTTAGTCCCATTTTAAAGAACCTACAAAGTGCCGTGACATAAAATTTCTAGTTTCAGTCATGATCTTGTTTTGGTCATGGATTCAACTTTTGATTAAAGAAACCTGAAAGTAAATGATCAATGTATGTTTTTGTATATCTAAAATTTAACGCACTGGATAATTGTATTTTAAAATATTATGTGAAGATATTGTCTCCAATATTCAACACTTAAGTTTGACTTTTTAATCATATCGAACAACCTTGTGTTTCTAAGTAATAATTCAGAATTGTTTTCAGAGACTGGGCCGTGTTAGAAATGGAAACCCACAAAGGCCGTTATTGCTGAGAATGTAGAAATGCAATGGATTGATGTAAGAAGGCGACAGATGAGATGATGAGTTTGTTGAAAGACTTCATCCAACAACACGGTTAAGACAGAGGCATAGAACTCCCCAAAATGGTCAAAAAAGAGTGAAATCCAAATCTTGAGCATTAGTTGTAATAGTTTGAGAAGTCGGAAGAGGTTAGTGAAAGTGGCATCCAGGAGCGATTTTTGTTTTGTTTTTCCGGCGGTGTTTCCGGGTACCAACCTTCCACCCAGAGCTCGGCGGAGGACTCGAGGTGCTGGTAGCGGCAGGAGTAGCGGCCCTGGTCTTCGGGCCTGAGGTCGGAGATGTGGAGCTTCTGAACCTTGTGCTCCACCTCAGACCTGTACCTGCCCTTGAGCTCTAACTGCTGGCCATTCTTATACCACTGCGCCTGAACGTTCGGGATGGACAACTGACAAGACAGAGAGCACGACTGGCCTTTCTTACCCGAGGTGTCCTGCAGGTGCTTCTCCACTTCCGCCTCTGTAAGAGAAATGGGAAGAAGAAAGGTTTTTTTAGATGAAGACAAAAATTATTATGATTAAAAATAATACTGGAAAATTATGAAGCTCTTTCTATGCAGGTAATGTTCACTTAGAGAGAAAGTTATAAGTAAATATAGTCAAAGGGTTACACTGTTTATCAAGCAAAGGAGTTAAATTATGGAATAATTGCTGCAATGATAATAACTTTAAAAAGATTTGCAATGGAAAAATACTTGAAAGAATAATGACAGTAAAGAGATTTTAGTTATAATTAGAATAACAGATGATTTTTTTTATTATGATGTACTAAAATGTTGTATCAATGTCATATATATTTTGAGATGAATGTCCATTAAAGTGCTGTAGTTGGAGATAAGGGTCGGCAAAATAAGCTTTAGCTTCTGCCTACACCTGCTCAGTGACTTACTTAGTGTTTGATTTGATTTTTCTACATACGGAATATGTTTTATTTTATGATATCAGATTGTAATCTATGTAGACTGTAATGAGTTAAACATACAGTATAACAAATAAACATGAAAAATGAAAAAAGCATATAGGAAGATAAAATTATCATATGGATGGTTGTTATGCCCGGGCTGCAGGACACAGGAGAGGCACATTTGTCTTAAGGATTGTTACTCTCCTCAAACAAACTAACACTGCATATGATGGTCCTACCTGTTGATTATTATTGCATTTTACTGCTCTGTGCTTAAAGTGCTCCTCTGGGACAAATAAAGTGATACTGATTGATAGACATTGTGGATGTCTTATCTTTTTCAATTACAATTCATATTAGGTTATGTTTTTATTTTATTTTGATTGCAGTGAAATGTGTGCTAGAAATGTTGATTCATCTTTTAGACTCATTTGAATACATTTTTTGTCAAGATGTCCATCTTGGCTCACTACTGCACCCTATGATAACATTTTTCACAATGCAAAATCTTTGGTGTTTTGATTATATTGCTTGTGAGAAATTTCATGTATATATGTTTTATTAAATTTATTTGGCTTTATCAAAAATCATATGACCGTAAGTTATTTATTTATTTTATTTTATTCATTTTTAAAAATATTTTTTAGCTTTATGCATTTTAACTCTTTTTATTTATTGTTAATATTTATGATTTACCGTCTTTTATTGTATTCATTTGTCTGTGCAGCACTTTGGAAACTGTCATGTTTATAAAAATGTGCTAAAAAAATAAAGTGGACTAGATTGGATTGTTGGTTTTTTAATTTACAAAGGGTACATTGGTTTCTCTTTTTTTCTTTTTCTTGCATTTATATCTATACTGACCGGAAACGGTGAGCTTGGCGCTGGAGATGTGTGGCCCACACACCACGCGGTAGTTGCCCTGGTCTGTCGTCTGGCACCTCTTGATCTTGAGCAGGTGGCGGTCGCCTTGGATGCTGATGTCGTACTTGTCATTGGTGTCCAGCTTCTGCGTGCCCTTGTACCAGGACAGGGTGATCTCGGGGTAGTTGATCTTGATCTCGCATTCAAACACGGCCTCTTTGTTAGTGAATGCAAACTGGTCCGAGATGTCCCTCATCACTGTCACGGGCTGGAGATGAGACACAAATGACTGATGAGTATCCATATATTCAATTTATATTATAATTTACATACATTTTTAAACATTGAAACACTAGGGCTGGGAATTATTGTGATTTTGCTTGTCTTGTATTGGTTATTATAAATGATTTTCAAACTTTTCTGAGACCCAAGATGTAACTACCAAAATTCAAGATCCAAAATTACCTTTTATTTGAAAACATTTAATTGACAAAAATAAATATACAGTATTGCCATGATTTTTTTTACAGTTACAATAATCAGATATTATTTTATTTGACTGAGATATGCTAAAAATAAATACCGTATTTTTCAGACTATAAGGCGCACTTAAATCCTTTAATTTTCTCAAAAATTGACCTTATAATCCGGTGCACCTTATGTATTAATTCTGGTTGTGCTTACTGACATCGAACCAATTTTATGTGGTACACGGCGCTCAAAAATCTGTCAAAATGTTTTAGTAAGACTTTGGTAAACTACGAAGCTGCACCGCTTCATGGATTGTGGGAGCATTACGGCTGCTGTATTCAGGAGCCTTGTGGGGTAAATAGAAGTAAATATAGTTCAGTGCACACTGCCGCTGTCGCCTTGTTACAGAAAGAACACACATATTCCACTGAGTCGTGTCTTTTAGTCCGACAGAAGCTGAACCGCATCAGTGCAAAAAGAAAGAGCTGTTTATTTTAGCGTTTATAGTTTATGCAAATTATCCACCCACATTCACATTCATAATACTCATTCACCAAGACAGGGAGGCAACGGCGGGTGAATTATGGCACGATCTGCCAATGGATCGTGGACACTTGGGCTAAGGATCAGTCTCAAGTGTCGTCCGTTTGTTTCGCTTAATGCGCCTTATAATCAGGTGCGACTTATGTATGAAAACAGCCAAGAGTATTCAACATTACTGATATTACGCCTTATAATCCGGTGCGTTTTATAATCCAAAAAATACGGTATGTAAATGAGATTATATTGTTGTTACTGTAAATTTTTTCAGCTTTTTACAGACATATTGTTATTACTGAATATACTTGATAGTCTAATTTTACAGACCATCAAGGCAATGATATCTTGTTCACTTTTAAAGCACCATAAAGTAAAACGAATGATTTCACACCTCAGTTCTTTCCATCCTCTTTTGCAGATCGGCAACCAGTCTCGCCATGTCCTCGTCCGACTCTCTATCTCCACGTTCCAATTCCTAAAGTAAAAAACATCATAATTATTAGTGTTTTACTCAAATTCAAGGCACACTGATTTTTTCACATTAAATATTTATTTTTAAACTAATTGGTATGTATTATTTAATTCAGATTTTCTCACCGGTCTTCCACTTTCGTCTCCCTTCTCCTTCTTGAGCTGCTCAATGGCCTGGAGCAGCCCTCTGTAGTCTGTGATGCCGTACATTCTGGCGTATTTCTCATACTCTTTGGGATCCACGTTTCTCAGGAGCTCAACAATGTCAATGTCCTTCTCCTCCTGTGGACTCTTCTGTTTGGATGGCGTCCTGCGAACAACAGAAATCGTATTTAATGGAACTGAAACAAATGTAGGTGAACTCCAAGCAGAGCAGATGCATAGGAAAATACATAAACATATAGGAATTTGAAACTGTTCTTATAGATTACTAACAGGAAGAGAAATCATTTGTTAATTTTATGTTTTTATACAGAACTATGCCCATAAAATTCTCTCTCTCAAAAAAAAAAAAAAAAAAAAAAAAAAACATCTAAAAAAATTGATGGAGTCAGGATTGTTTTTGAGTATTGTTTTCTTGGCTGAAATATTAGATATACAGAATGAAGTTTTATACCAGAGCAGACAAAGAAAATGGTTGTTGCTTATTTGCAGCTTCAATTTTATGATGAGGAAACAACATTATAACATAGATTAGAAAACTGCCCTTTAAACTAAACATACACTACCGGTCAAAAGTTTTAGAACACCACACTTTTTCGAGTTTCTTACTGTTTACTGTTGACCAAAACTAAACTTTTGATTCATGAAAGTGTCCACCTTTGGCAGATATAACAGCTGAACACACTCGTGGCTCATTCTTTTTACAATACAAATCAAATATTGCTCAGAAAGCTCTTCCCAAGTCTGTTGCAGATGTTGCCATAAATGTGTGGCACTTGTAGGTTGCTTCACTTTCACTCTTCTGTCCAGTTCATCCCAAACCAGCTCCATGGGGTTTAAATCTGGAGATTGTGCTGGCACTCCATGTTTTCAAGCTTTACTATCTTGTTTTGTTTTTTTCCTGAGGTTTTTTGGCAGAGCTTCAACTTGTGTTTTGTATCTTTTATCTTTTTTTTTACCTCTGTCTGTTCAGTTTTTACCTTTGTACCATTTCAAGCTCTTCATTGGACTTGCACGACTTGAATTGCAATAAATAACTGGAAAAATTTGGGTGTTCTAAAACTTTAGACCGGTAGTGTATTTTTGTTTCTTTTAACATTAATTTCTATTTTTCAAAACGAAGTAACTTGTTCCTCACTTCTTGAGTTTGGCTCTGAGGTCGCCCTCCAGCTCAGCGCTCTCCTTCCTGCCCTCCACGTGCATGTCGGCGCTGGCCTCGATCTCGCCGTGCTTGTTGGAGGCCACGCAGCGGTACTGGCCTGAGTCGGACTTGGTCACCTCGCGGATCTCCAGCTTGGACACCTCCCCCTTCTGCTCGATGGAGATGCGGCCGCCGTGGGTCACCTGCCTCCACTTGCCCTTCATCCATTTAACGCTGGGGATGGGGTCTCCGCCCACTTTGGCAATAAAGGTGGCAGTGCCCTCTGGAAAAACAAGGAACGCAATAGATTAGTACTGATAGCCTATATATATAATTTAACACTGCAGAAAAAGAGTATTGACCTCCATAAAAAGCTATTCAAGCCACATTTTTACAACTTATTTATTTGACTTGTTTAACTGTGTAAATTGTCTTTGTTGAGAAAAAAATATCAGAAAAAGTAAGGGAATTTTCTTTTTAATTTAGCACAAAATGTAGCTCGAAAAACATCTCATCATAATTAGAAAAATACTGTTCATTTCAACAATTTATCATTTTTAGACTCGTTTTGGTAACACTTTATTTTAGGGTACACTTAACTACCTGGTAATTAGCATAGTTGTAGATGGTTATTTTGTCATTAATTAGTATTTATTAAGCCCTTATTAATGTCTAATTCCCCATAAGTTTATTCTGCTATTAGTTAGACATTTACAAACACATTCCCATTAATACACTCCTTATTACTGCTTATTTTTATGATACTAAGACATTCTAATGAGCTATTTTGAAGTGGTCTCTTCTTCACACTTAATTCATGTATTGTGACATGCATATTAATAGTTCATGTATGAATAGGTAGTTGTACAAAACAATTCATGGACAAAAATGGTCTAGTATCACACTATTATAACAGTAATAAGGAGTGTAATTAATAGGAAAAGTAATTAATAGGAAAGTGTTTGTAAATGTCTAACAAATGGCAAAATACAGTTATGGGGAATTAGACATTAATAAGTGCTGAATAAATACTAATTAACTGGATCGCAATTGCTCAAACTTTTTTTTTTTTTACTATTTTGTGTGTTTAGAGTTGAGATTTTAATGTAATAAGTTCCATTTGATTAAAAAAATCATGAGTCAAGTGTACAAAGGAAACCAAAATGAACTAGTCACAACTTCTCAAATCTACATTCATATTCTGAGTTCATCTTACTCTCTACGACAGTGACTGGCTTTGGTTCCTCCACAAAGTACAGGTTGTCCAGTTTCTTGGGTTGAGGAGCAGCGGGGGCTTCGGCTGGAGCAGGGGCAGCTCCTGCTTTCTCTGCAAGGCAACAAAAAAAAAAAAAACATGAGCAAATGACAAAATATTCAATTTATTCATTCAGATCAGGAGAAGCGGCACATAGCTGTGAATTTAAAAATTGAAGATCCTATATTATGCATTTTCCAGGTTTTAATACAGGTTTTGGGCACTTACATCTGGTAGTAAAATAATACAGTACATATGGAAACTAATGCAATGGACTTAAATGATCATGGATTATCATTTTAGAGAGATTGGTGGCTTCATATTTTTTATTTTTACTTTTCTGTTTTATTGGTCTGATTATTGTTGTGATATGTTCTGTATTAATATTATCTATGTATGTAAATATAAAAGAAAATGTATGTAAAATAATAAAAGAAAAACAGTGAAATCACAAAGGATCCACCAGAAGATGTTACAGATGATGATTCCTCACATTTCACACACGTTTCTTTTTTATATAGTGCTGTCCACCTTCGAAGCACTCACCCATTCACACACACATTCATACACATTCATCTGTGCAAGCTGGAATCGCACCGCCAACCTGTGGGTCGGTGGATCTGACCCCTCAACCAGTGACGTTTATGTCAAGAGTGGGATTCGAACCGACAACTTTCGGATCAGTGGACAAACAACCAACTGAGCTCATGTCGCCCAAAGAGCAAAATGATTCAACCATGCAAAAATTAAACAAAATGATATTAAACCAAGTTAAGAGCTCAAAAATCCGAATTGAAAATAATAAAAATTCCCTTTACAAGACCAGCGCAGGATTGCTATTCAACTCGTCGCCACGGCAACCACTCACAGCGTTTTACCTTTGACTGTGACTTTGGTTTTGGTAAAGTCGCTGCCCGCTTCGTTGGTGGCTTTGCACAGATAGTCTCCAGCATCGTGCCTGGAGGCGGGGCTTATGTCCAGACAGGCTGTGCCCTCAGAGAACGTGATCTTGGTGCTACCGGCGGACACCAGGTCTTTACGATCTTTCATCCACTGGATTTTGAGGGGAGCAGATCCGCGCACGTGGCAGCGCAGCGAGAGCCTGTCTCCCTCCTCCACAGACACCGGTTTGAGCGGGATGTCAAAGGCTGGAGGCTTCCTGGCCTCTGCAGGGCGAATGGGCAGGTTCATTGTCAGTACGACCCACAACTGATTTTTGAAGCCATTATATAATACAATACTAAGCAGCCTTATCAAAATGTGTTACTTTTTAAACATTTTCACATGTACTAATTAGTATTCCAGAGTATCTATTTCAGGTACTGTATTTTTCAGACTATAAATTGCACTTTTTTCATGGTTTGGGTGTTTTCATGAGAGGGCGCTCTAGGTGTGTCAGTATCTGCTGCTCTTATTACTCCTGTACCACTGTCACTTCGCCCTTTAATACACATGTCTCCTGCAGAAACAACACTGTGACATATTCAGCTGAAAACGGTAATCGAGCAGCAGAAAGAAAGTTTGGAGTGAGCGGGAAACTTGTAAGGGCCTGGCAGAAAGCAGGGATGGAGAATACAGTTTCACGGTAACCAAGAGGATGCACCATGCAACTTTCCTGGAAGTCACTGGATGGATCAACAAATCCTGAACTTCAGTGACACTGAAACCATCCTGTCGGGACTCAGAAAGGTCACAATAATTGAGTAATGATGCTGAATCTGACGACAGCTAGGCAGAAGAGGAAGAGGTGCTCCGTTTCCCCTGGATTTAGTGATTTGGAGTGAGATGGAGAGTTTGGTAATCTTGTTCTGTTCTTTATGCTATAGTAATCTGAAGAACTGTTCATATGTGACGTTAATATACCAGACGCCTATTCTGCCTGTTGTTCTGTTCTGTTGTTACTACTATAACTTGCCTTTCAAGATGAAATGTCAATTCCTGATCGGTAATTTTATCAAATAAATTTCCCCCAAAATGTGCAACTTATAGTCCAGTGCAACTTATATATGTTTTTTTTCTTCTTCATTACACATTTTTTGGCTGGCGCGACTTATACTCTGGAGCGACTTACAGTCCGAAAAATACAGTAAATACTATTTATTTATATTTCATTTTTTAATTTGACCGAAATCTCTGCATGTCCTGTCACTGTCTGATATTCTAACATTCTGTTAGGTAAAATTTTGTTAAGCCCCGTGAGGTGCCTGTCGATGTGATTTTGGGCAATACAAAAATTTATTATAAATATGTGTATTAATTTTCTTTCATTTGTTTTGTTATTTTGAGTTTAAATGAAAAAGGAACCAATGTCACATTTTTAAGAATATTTACATTTCTATAAAAAACAACATGCTAAATAAATTTACTTCAAACTTCCATAAAGTTACACCTGACTGTCTTTTAGGCCTAGTGTTAGAGAGCTGTATTCCACTACTATATTTCCATGTTGAGTGAGATGTTTCCAACACCCACCAGCAATGCCCACAGTGACATCACAGGAGGTCTCGCCCGCCTCGTTGGCTGCGTGGCAGGAGTAGATGCCACTGTCACTGCGCTGGCTGCTCTTGATGCACAGCACAGCGACGTTACTCTTAAAGCTGATGTCATATTTGTCCGAGCTGAAGATCTCTGTGCTGCCCTTGTACCAGCTCACGGACATGGGCTGAGAGCCAGTCAGACGCCCCTCGATCTTCACCAGTTTACCCTCAGTGTCTTCAATGTTCTCTGAGGGCTTCTTGGTGAACATTGGAGGGTTTTTGCGTTCTGAGTTTAAGAGGAAAGGAGAAACAGAGGAAAACAGAACACTTAAAGAGGCACCCCGAAAGAGGATTCAAGAGTGGGGCTGGGACAAGACAAACAGACAAGGGCTGAACCTAAATTTTGGTTGTAGATTTAGTATTTGTAACTGCTGAAATTCAAAAATATCAGATGTCTTCAAAAAAAAAAAAATGCCTATTGAGGTGTAAACTACAAGACTTGGAGGTTTTATAACACCAACTCCAAATGGTCAGCCTATATTACGCTTTGACTGACACTCTTCCCTCCTAAGTAAAGTGTGAAGTGGACAATAACAGTGACAAATTTTAAACTGAAAAGAAAATGTAAATGTTGTGCCAATAATTTAGTTTAAATTGTGATTTCAATTGTAATTGCTAGGGTTGGGCAGTAATACGGTATTAAAGTATCCCGAGGTATCAAAAAGTAGCAACAGTATCAGTTTCATTACCGTCATTAAAACAATCTGCAGAGCATAAGGACCTAATTTAATATTATAATATACCTAAATACCTAAATATACCTAAATTATATATACACCTAAATTTGTTTGCTCAGCACAAATGAATGTGTGGTTGTATTTTCAGTTTAATGCACTATCACGATTTAAAACTAATAGTGTCTATAATGTCTCTTTAACTGTGTGGGGAGATGACGTTCGATTAGTTTTGTACCGTTGTCACATAAAGCTCATAAGGGAGACCAAGACATGATGGCAAGTGAGATGGTCCCAAAAAAATACTAGTACTTCTGCAATTTGACAGCGTTTTTGGCTTCAGGCTGAATGAGAGGGTAGAGCCGGCAAATGTTGACGAGGCTGTATGCAAAATATGTATGACGGGTAAATAAATCACCTGACCGAACCCGTTGTGGTCTCAGGATAGTCTGCAGCCTCGAGCCTACGCCATGGCATATATTTTTGTTACTACATTTGTTATTTATTGTTCTTTTATTATTAGTGTTTTTATTATTATAAATCTGTAAAAACTGTTGAGCTGTGTTTTAATTTAGGCTAATTGTTAGGCTAAAATGTGAATAAAAGTTGTTAATGGTGTACTACATGTTTTGTTGACACATTTTTAGTCAAATATAATGCTTGCTATTCGGTTTCTGAATGGTATAGGCGCAAGCTACAGAACAATTCTTAATTAGTCAAGGTAATACCGTATACCCCGGTAAAATGCTGACAAGTTTTAATGGTATCAAAATTTGGATACTACCCAACCCTACTTGTAGTTTTTAGAACACCAAGTCCTAATGGTCTGCCTACGTTATGCTTTGACTGACAGGTGGATTTAACTAATCAATGTGAAGTGTGAAGTGTACAGTAACGATAATAAAATTCAAATTGCAAAGAAAATTCTAATTTTGAGTCCAGAATTGTGTTTAAACTGCAATTTAAATGTTTATTTTTTTGATTTTTTACGAATTGTTCAGCCCATAACAGTACAAAAATACCTTTGACTGTGATTTCAGCCGAACAAGAGTCCTTCCCCATGTCATTAGAGGCATGACAGAAGTAGCGGCCAGTGTCGCCTTTGTCACCCTTGGCTATGGTCAGAGTGGCTATGTTATCTGCAAAACTGATCTTATAGTTGCCCCCAGTGCGGATATCTTTATGATCCTTGGACCATGTGACTTTAATGGGGGTGGAGCCGGTCAAGTGACACTCCAGCTCAATACTGTCACCCACGGTCACCTCTTTGGGCGACAACTTCCTGTCAAACACTGGGGGGTAGCGTGGTTCTGCGGAGGTTACAAAAGAGGTGGAGACAAAAGGCAAAGGGACAGAACATGCAGATATAATAAGAAACACACACAAAAAAAGAAAATAAGTACTAAGTCAAGATGATACACAGCTGGAGTTTCATAGAATTTCCATTGTATTTCAATAGTCATATTTTCCCGTATTCTGGTGCATTTTGAAGCTACCACCTGCAACTTTCTTGGATTTTTTTTACCAGCAGATGCAAATGTGAAACCTCTCTCTTTGTTTCCCTCTCTCCCCTCCACTGGCCTTTGTTCAGGTTCACTTCTCTCAGGCCAAAACTGACACACAGACAGAAGTAACATAGACAGCATCTAGTGGTGATATGTGAGAATGCAATGTGGGACGGCCATTTTAATCCCAAGATTTCTTTTAATTATTATTATTATTTTAACAGACTGACTGACTCTAACTCTGGCCTAAATGTTGTAAAATGCATCACTAGAGTACTGAAATATTACTGTACATACTACATAAAGGCCAAGATATTTTGCCCAACTACCATATTTTTCGGACTATAAGTCACTCTTTTTTTTTCATGGTTTGGGTGTTTCCTGCGACTTATACTCCGGTGAGACTTATATATTAAAATTTTCAGACTGACGGCTGCGAGAGGGCGCTCTAGGCTTGTGTATCAGTTTTCTGCGCATGTCTCAGAAAAAGCCACTGTCCTGCTGCAAGTAGTGAAATATGCAGCAGAAAACAGGTAATCGAGCAGCAGAAAGAAAGTTTGGAGTGAGCGAGAAACTTGTAAGGGACTGGCAGAAAGCGTGAACGGAGAACACAGCCTTACGGCAACCGGGCGGGTGTGCCGTGCAACTCTCCTGGAAGTCACTGGATGACTCCCGTGACAACCGAAGTTGCGCAGAGTTGCTCAGAAGTGACACAGAGGATGAAGAATTAAATGAATTTAGTGATTTGGAGTGAGATGGAGAGTTTGGTAAACTTGTTCTGTTCTGTTGTTTATGTTATAGTTTATCTGAAGAACTGTTCATATGTTATGTTAACATATTGACGCCCATTCAACCTGTTGTTCTTTATTCTATTGTTATTAATACTATAACTTGCCTTTCAAGATGAAATGTCAGTTTCTGGTTTTATAACATAAATTTCCTCCAAAAGTGCGATTTATAGACCGGTGTGACTTATATATGTTTTTTTCTTCTTCATTACACATTTTTTGGGTGATGAGACTTATAGTCAGAAAAATACATTACATTTAAAATTGCATGTTTTGTATATTGTGATTCTGATGATTCTGTAAAGCACTTTGAATTACTTACTGTGTACGAATAGTGCTTGTAGTTTTTGCTCTCTATATATGTGTGCTAAAAGTCACAGTCAGCGCTCTGGGTGGACCTATATTTGTGTTTAAATTCAGCAGACGTAACTGAGCTCTCCACTCTCCAGTGACGCCGGTGTCTGACGAGGAACCCCATTACTCGCTCCACTGTCATGATCTTAAATGATGTCTGCTGTACTTAGAACTCCTACATTCATATAAGCACGGCCATTTGTACTCTCATTAGCATAAAAGTATATATGTGTGTCATCTTAAGTGAAACTTAGCATGTCAAGCGGCGCGTTCTGATCTGTAAACTTTTAATCAAGAGTCTTTTCACCTGGATCTGGTGTCATTTCTTTACAATTATTTATTTAATTAACATCAAACACCATCTCCCGATATCACTGATCAAATGCAATCTGAAAGCAATGTTATCATTTGTCATCGTTTTCCAAAGACTGAGATTTTTTTTTTTAGGTCGGCTTGTCACAGTCTGCATGTACGTCTGCAATATACAGTTCTGACACATGCTGAAATGTTAAGACATGTTTTGTATAATTTTTTGTGTGTAACGAGTCTCATGATACGATGTCGTCACAGTATGAACCTCATGGTACAATATTTATTGCGATATTTTGTGGGGGCTAACAAAACTGTTAATATGCTTCCTTTTCCTCTTAAAATGCCTTAATCTAAATCTCTTAAAAGTGCATAGAACTGTTATTTCTTCATGTAGTCTACACTGAAATGGAGCAAAGGATCATGGTCTATGTAGTTCCCTGTCTATTGCTGCACCATAACTCTTAATTTAAACAAAAAGACTATATATTGTGATGGTCCATGATATTATTGTGAGAACTTTGATGATACGATATCAGGATATTTCGGTTATTGTTAAATCCTTAATCATTTCTAATATTTTTGTGATTATTTTATTGACTATTTTGTTCCAGTATTGCTGGTCAATTGAATGTTGAAAAGAAAAAGCAATTAGCTACATTTAATGTCCAAATAGGGACTTATGGAACCTTTTATTACTGGTTCAGTTACTGTTTTTCATTGTTTAAAACTTGAGTGAAACTAATTGTTCAGAGATGCACCATCAATAATAATAATGGTTAAATCTACCTTTATTTTGTGATTTACAAATAATGTCGATTGACTTGGGTCGCGAAGGTTTGTGACTTTTAAAATACAGGTCACCAGAAAAAATTTGGGAAACACCGTGTTGAATCCTTATACAATGGAAATTCTGTAAAAGCTCCAGACAACTGTATATAAAGAAGATTCCCTATTCTGCTCAGATATTTGCACCGACCTTGCAGAGTGAGTTTGGCTCTGCAGGAGGCTGTGCCCACACTGTTGGTGGCCACACACGTGTACTCTCCACAGTGTCTCATCTCCCCACGGTCGATCTGAAGAGCAGCCGTGTTATCGTCATATGACATAGACAGGCCTGCTTCCTGCCTTAGAGGAGCCCCGTCCTTCATCCAGGACACCTCAATGGGAGAGGAGCCGGCCACACGGCACTCAAACCTGACAGGCTGACCCACTGTCTCCTGCAGGCTGGTGATCTTTTTGGGGAATGATGGGGGAGTTTTTGCCTCTGCAGAAGGATTTGCGCATGGATTTACAGAAGAAATAGTAAGAAAAATACACTGCAAATAATGTCAATCTGAAATAACTTAAAACTGCTTGATTTGAATATTTTTGAGTAAATATTGACAAGACCTGAGGAAGGTTTACTAAAGAAATAAACTTTAAGTTAAACTAGTGTTAAAATAAAACAGTAAATGTAAGTATTTTCATTTTAAAAATACATCTTGAAAAAGGGAAAACAAGACAAGTTCCACTAACAGATAAGTCAATATATACATAATATATACTTGTTTACTAATGAAATAAACTTTAACTTAAACTAGTAGTCTTAAAATAAAAAAAGTAAATGTAAGTATTTTCATTTAAATTAATAAAAAAAATCTTGAATAATAAAATATATAAATAATATATTAATAAAAAAATAATAAAAAATCTCGAAAAGGGAAAAAAGACAAACAAGTTCCAGTAACAGATAAGTCAATATATACAAATATATACTCATTTACTAATTAAATAATTTTTAACTTGAACTGGTAGTCTTAAAATTAAAAAGTAAATGTAAATATTTTTATTTTAAATTAATAAAAAATCTTGAATAATAAAATATATAAATAATATAATAATAAAATATTTTTAAAAAAAAATCTTGAAAAAGGGAAAACAAGACAAACAAGTTCCACTGACAAATAAATAAATAAATAAATAAAACTACCTGAACTGTTACTGACAAATATGCCAAGAAAAATATGCCAGACCTTGCCTAGATGATTTTTAAGGCAGCTACATTTTTGTTTTGCTTTTTTGTGTATGTAATTTCATAAAAACATATACATACAATAAATGAATAAAAATATCCAGTCAACATTTACTCAAATCAAAGTAGCAATTTTAGAGTTTTTAAGATTGGCAGTTTCAAGAAAAGCCTTGAAAATCACTCCATGCTCAAAGACCCACCTAGTACGTTGAGCTTGCAGCTAGTGGAAGCGGTGCCGATCTTGTTCTCAGCTTTGCAGGTGTACTCTCCGATGTCAGCCTTCGTAGCCTTGCTGAGCTTGAGGCAGGCCACACCTTTGGAGAACTCCAGTTTGCAGGTGGGGCTGGAGCGCACTTTACCGTCAGCTTTGAACCAGGACACGGAGATCTCTGGTGTCCCTGCCACCTGGCACTTCAGGCACACTGCGTCGCCACTGGTCACCTCCATGGGCTCCAGGCTCTCCACAAAGTACGGAGGCTCTGCAGAGACAACAGCAAGCATGAATTTTGCATGTACTTATATTTATGAATAGAACAGAATCAAAGAAATATTTTTATAGCAATTACAGAAAAAAAAAAAAAAAAAAACTCGCAATGAAATTAAGTGTGCTGCTCAAGTAAAGGAAATCAAAAATAATAATGCTAATTAAATTAATAAACAAATATACTGCACCTTTAAATAAATACACTCTCTATAAGGCTATAGTTATGTGATTTTTTTTAAAAATGAACTAGAACAGACATGTCAAACTCAGACCCGGGGGTCAAATTTGGCCCACGATATAATTATATTTGGCCCCTGGGATCATATCAAATATGTATTAGAGCTGCCCGCCGGCTACAGATAGACTATAGAGACTTTATTTAAAATTGTGTTATTATTTTATATTATGCTTGCTCTGGATTCACTGTTTAAGCAAAAAATAACTACACTTTTATATTAATAAGAAAAGGTTTAACATTATATATCTCGAAAGAAGAAAAAACATGCAAATGTTGTTGAAATTTTCCATTAAATATTTAGTATGGCCCACGACATCTCAGTTTTTAATTTTGGCCTCTGTGAATTTGAGTTTGACGTCCCTGAACTACAATATTTGTTGCAGCCAATGAGAGTGTTTTTATTGACCTCTGCTGGTGCCAAGAGGTACTGCATATAACGTTATTTTGTTTTGCTTTTTATCTTGCTTACAGAAGAATATTAAATGTATTTATTTATTTTATTTTACTTGCTGGGATACAAAGTATATACTATATTAAATAATATTAAGAACTATAAAGGATAACTATAGGATAATTATAGTGTCCACTGTGCAAAAACTGTGCTAAAACTATTAACATTGGATAAAATAGCACAACCTGAAATTATAAAATGCAATTTAATGAAATGTATGGATTTGAAGTACAGCGTTTTTTTCAATTATATGTGTGAACAGTGACATCTGCTGGTCTACTCAAGTATTGTAACACAAGCGCTGGACAGCACAATCTCAATTACTTATCCACACAAAAAGTACAACATAACTGTAAACTAAACTCACCGAGGATGGACACACTGGCGTTACACGTGTCCTTCCCTGCGTCGTTAGACACTTCGCAGGTGTATTTTCCCGCGGCCTCTTTGTCATCCGTGCTGAGACACTCCAGGATGCAGGAGCTCTCTGTGGTGGTGATGTTGTACTTGTAGGAGGCAAAGATCTGCTGGCCATCCTTGTACCAGCTCACCGTGATCTTTGGGGACCCGCTGTAGGTGCACTCCAGGGACAGAGGCTTGCCCTTCTCCACAGACACATCCTTCAGCCTCTTCACGAAGGCTGCAGGTTCTAATGGACGTGAGAAGGATGTTGTTACTTCACTAGTAATACAAGACTACAGATATGTGTTTTATATGTGAATAGCTGTGGTCTAGTTTTAGCTATTTATAATATATTTAAAAACCTTGAGGATGTTAACAGATGGTGGAAACAACATCCCTACCAAAGCCAGTAGTGAAAAATATTCCACAGTATATGCCACTAACAATTCACTTTAACTAATTAATGAAATCATTGAATTAACATTAAAATTAAAAGTGACAAGAAAATAAGAATAACTAACTATAATATACATAAAGCTCATAAAGAGTTTTATCAAATGAACTGTCAGAATATTACAAAATAATAAGTTTAGAATTATTAAAGGTACAGTATGTAACTTTGTGGAGGTGGAAAGTTAAAACCAAACTTTGACACATTCTCCATGGAAATTCGATCAGTTTTATGCCAAATTGTAGAATTTTATAGACAAAGGATCAACTATTCCATAAAAACAAACAAGAGGAGGCCCTCCAACGAACCAAATAAGAGCCAGGTTTGTGGAGATGCAAGCCTGTTCAGAGTAAATATGCGTGTTTTACTAAGTTTTTCAGTTCAATAAACACAATATTATTGACAAAAAAAACAACATACTTGTATTTTTACATATTTTTGACTTAAAAGTGACATACTGTAGCTTTAATCCACAAACCCAATAAGAGAACAGCTTAATTCCATCTATTAATAAATTAAACACATACTTTCTTTATCAGAACAGTGTTTTTGTGTACAATTTACAAATATTGTTTTTCGATTTGTGTTTGTGAAAAGTTAAGGTTTCCACACAAACATGTCAGTTTGAAGTGGAACTTTTTTTTTTAACCCCTGTTGAGTGACTGGAATGTCCCTTCCGTCATTCGCTCAGCCCTTGAAATATATTCGCTTACTCAGCAGCAATATCCAGTTTTATGTACACAACCATGAACAGCAGTGCTTTAAACTTTAAAATGAAATTATTTCATCAATAACCTTTCAGAATAAAAAGGAAATCTCAATAAACCAACTTTACTTTTGATCATTATAAATAAAATTGAAAACTAAACTAAAAAGTTTCCCATAAACAATTGGGTCAAAAAGTTTCTTAAATAGCAGTTGAAAAATAAAGTTGCATGTATTTAGTTAAAGTAAAAGTAAAAATATAAGTCTGTGAAAACATTTGAACAACTGACATGATAAAAGTGCTTACAAAAACAACTGTGCACAACAACTGTACATAGTGTTCTTCCGTATCAAGTAGCTAATAAATATCTTCAATTAATCCCATTAGCAGAAAAATGCAATTAAAATATTCCACAGCATTGCTTTTAATATCTTAAGTCACTTTTAATTCCATTTAAGTCCGAGTATTGCATGACTGACCTTTGACCACGAGGTTGACTGGGCAGCTCTCGGACCCTGCCTCATTGCTGATCTGGCAGGTGTATTCTCCAGCGTGCGATTTGTCCACATTGTAGAGTTCCAAAAGGGCCTGGCTGTCCTTCAGGTAAGAGTTGCATGTGTGCCCGGAAACAATCTCCTTTGTTCCTCTAAACCATTTCAGTTTGAGGGGAGAGCTGCCCTTCACCATGGCTGAGAAAGTGACAGTGGAGCCGGGCATGGCTTCCACTGGCTGGGGCGGCACCACGAAGGAAGGAGGCTCTAAATATAAAAAGATTAAACATGCACACGTATCAGATTTCAAGGCCTCAAGAATAAGGGAGGGGCAAGTAAGATTTCACTTCTATATCGGGAGGTGGTTATGAGCACGAATCTGAGCTCAGAAACACTATCTCCAACTTAAATGAGTTACATTAGATTTCAGAGACAAATCCTCCAATAAAACTGTACATTTACACTTTTGAGCAATGGAGGAAAAAAGACAGGTGAGCGATAAAAGTTTCAGCTGTAGATGTTTGGAATGTCAGGGTGAAATGGCCGAGCAAGTGCCGTAAATGTGTAAATTGCGTAAGATATTAAAAATAGTCCTTCAAGAGGGAACACTCCGACTTTATAGCTTAGGCCCTGGTTACATGGATATTTTTAAAAACTCGTAATTATTTTACATGTTTGTGCCTTTCGATCAAATGTCAAAGATTTTCAGCATCTGAATCTGTGACAAAGTGTACAAAACAAACTGCAAGATCTGAAATATAAAGCTTTTAGTATGTCTGTAGTGAAGTAGATTGACTGTAAATGTTTAAGTGACAGAATAAACTTCAAACAAATGTGCGTGTAAAGGTTAAAATGAACATCCGTATTTCATGTGCACAATGGTGACTGACAGTGCTATAGGTCCTCTGTTCGCCGGACATACCTTTCACCGCCAGTGTGGCAGAAGTCTCACAGGAGCCAGCCTTGTTGACAGCTTTGCATTTATAGGTCCCAGAGTCGGACAGCTTAAGAGTGGGCACTTTCAGGGTGCAGTTGTTGTCAGTAAATGAAATCTCATAGTTTGGCCCACTCTGAATCTCCTCCCCATCGTGATACCAGGTAATAGTGAACGGCGAAGAGCCCGATACTTTACATTCCATTTCTCCGGCTTTTCCCAGCACCATGTTACAATCCTTCAACTTCCTCGTAAAGGTGGGAGGAATGAGCTTATCTGTGTGGGAGGGAGACCGCACATTAGCATATCACTGGGGCAGATGTGAGGTACTACTCTACTGGCCATAGAGCTGGGTATCATCACCCAATTAGTCACTCAACAAACATCCTTTTAAGATGTTAGTAAATGTTTTTTTTTTGTTTGTTTGTTTTTGTTTTTTTGAAATTTTGTCTTGAAAAGTCAAAATTTCAAATAATACCCAGCCCTACTCAAGAAACTGGGAAAATAGAAGGGACCAAACCTAAAACTGTGAGATTAATTTTACTGAGGTCCTTCCCAACCTCATTCATAACCTCAAAAGTATATTCTCCAGAATCCACTTTCTCTGCAGAGAGCACATTCAGGCAGGAAATCATCCGCGAAAATGAGATTTTGTATTTTCTGCCAGAGGCCAACTCAACACCATCCTTAAACCATTTAGGTTTGAGTTCAGGGGTTCCACACACTTTGACCTCTAGGGCGGCTATATCGCCAGCCGTCACACTCAGTGCATCAGGCTTATCCACTATCTTAGCTGGTTCTGTGAACAACACAAGGAGCAGAGCATGTTTGAATTAGACCTGCAAAAGAAGGGAAGAAGAACTGCAAGAGAGAGAGAGAGAATTATTTGGTTACAAACCTAGGACAGTCAAGTTAGCGAAACACTCCACACTCCCAGCATCATTTCTGAGTTGACAGGTGTATTTGCCGGCCATGGATGCATCGGCCTTAAAGACTGTAAGAGCGACTTGGTTGTTCTCAAAGGTGAGTTTCTGGTTGTCACTGTCTCTGAGAACATCCTTGTCCTTAAGCCAGGACACAGTAATGGGCTCAGAGCCTTTAACAGTGGCCGCTAGGCTCACCTCCTTTCCCAGTATCACTGTCATGTTTGACAGTTTCTTCACAAAAGATGGAGGCTCTGAAGAGAGCAGAAGGCAAAATCAGCAAGGTGGCAAGTAATTTAACCTTTTGAGCTGATGTATACCAATTTGTACTGACCTCTCAGCTTAACTGATGTCTGGCAGGTGTCACTTCCTACACTATTTGATGCTTTGCACTCGTATTCGCCAGCGTCTGACGACTCAATTCCGATCACATGCAAAGTTGCAGAGCTGCCCTCGCTCAGCATCTTGTATTTCCTGCTCTCCATCAAAGGCTTCTTGTCTTTGAACCAGGTAATCTGGAACGGAGCTGTACCACTGAGCTCGCAGTACAGACTCACATCTTTACCCTTCAGACCCTCAATGGGTTGGGGCACTTTCACAAAGTGTGGGGGCTCTACAGAAAGAGCAACAATGTTACGGCACATTGTAGTAGGGCAAAACCTAAGAGCTACATCTTCATGCTGACACCCATAACAAGTCAAATCAGAAAGTTGATTTTAATTTTGGCTGTAATGTTGGCTGTATAGTCATTTAATAAGGATTTTGTCCTATTTTTGCTATCGTCAATATTTTTATTATAGTGGAAAATCTACAATAACGTGAAATATATGGGGGAATTTGAATGAAAATGAATCATTATAATGAATATATTAAAACGTTATTAACTACTGACTATAAAAGGTATCATCACTTTGCACAGTTGGATAAACTGATTTAAACAGTAAAATATGCTGGCACATTTTGTGTCTGTTTTTTTAAATTTAATTTTATTTTTGTGTTCCTATAGGGACAGTTTTTAAAAAAGTAGGTCATAATTGGCCTTGTATGTTGGTTGACATGGGTTCCCATAGAGCTTAACAAAAAATAAGTTGAGAAAGAGAAAATCATTATCATCAAAATCATCACAAATCAAAATCAACATATGATATAAGATAAGTGAGTTTAGAAGCATTATTTAGGGTTCAAATGGGAATTTGTGCTGAGAATACATTATATTTAGGATAATGAAGTGCAAATGATTAGAGTTAAAATGTAAAAAAAAATGGTTTGAGAAAAAAAACGCATTTGTGGTTGAATGAACACGCATTTGAGGGTACACATAGTGCTGCTGTCCCATTTAAGCTTCTTAAGTATTAGGGAATGGTCAAAAGGTGAAGTTAGAGGGTTAAGAGCCATTAGTTGTGTTGTTACAGATGTCAGCTTGTTCTGTAGCTGTGACAATTCAGTTCTAGCCAGTGCATCAGAGGGTCAGGGTGTAAACAGTCACAGTGAGGCTGACCTTTAACGGTTAGAGTGGTGCTGCAGCTCACACTGCCAGCATCATTCTGTGCTTCACACGTGTAAACTCCTTCATCATCAAAGCTCGACTTCACTATCTCGAGCACTGCCACAGAGTTGGCAAACGATGTCCGGTAGTTTCCCCCGTCCATGAGCCTGGTGTCATGCTTGAACCAGGTCACTGTGAGGGGGACTGTGCCACTGACTTTGCACTCCAGACGGAGCGACTCACCCTGCTTCACGCATTTATTGGCAGGGAGTTTCAGCACAAACTCGGGTGGTTCTGGAAAGCCAAAGTACAGATAGATTAGAAGCCAAAAGCAAGAAAGGACAAGACAACACATATTGTTAGGAACGAAGAGGTGGCGATAAAGGGATGGCAATAATGTGTTAACAGCAAAAACAGAATGGCGATGAAACTGATGGTTGATGGAGTACTACAATGGCTATAGAGCAGACAACAAAAAGCCACTATAATACCATGAAATGACTGTTGATAAATGAAGCAAATGGAAAATAAAAAGCCACAATGATTTGTTTGCAAATGCGTATCCAACCTTTGACGGTCAGGTCTGCACTGCAGCGTGCAGAGCCAGCATCATTGCTGACTTGGCAAGAGTAAACTCCACTCTGGGAGACCCCCACTGAATAGAGCTCTAAGAAACAAGAGAGGCCCTCGAGGCCAGTAAAACACGTGGGACCAGTCATCAGCTCTTTGTCATCCTTGAACCATTTCACTGTGAAAGGTGGTGTGCCTTTAAAAATGCCCTTGAAGCGAACTTTGGCATTAGGCAGAGCTGTTTGTGATTCAAGTGGAGTTACAAAACTTGGAGGCTCTGAAGACAAGATGGAGGAAGTTAAAGACATACTCACCTTCATCTATAAGAGATTATATTTATATTAATAAAGACTTTGCATTCAAAGATCGCTTCTAACCTTTAACCATGAGGGAGCCACTGCATTGACAACTTCCTGCAGCGTTGGTCAATTTGCAGGTGTAGGATCCAGCGTCATTTTTCTCTAGCTGCTCAATTTCAACTGACACAGAATTGTCCTGCTGAATAAGTTTATGTTTGACACCACTCGTGATTTTGCTTCCATCTTTTTGCCATTCCACTGAAATGGGCAGGGACCCAGATATCTTGCAATATATCTGTACAAAGGAGCCAAGAACCTCTTGCATGTCTACAAGTGGTTTAATGAAACTTGGAGCGATTACTTGATCTATTGTAAACAATTAAAAAAGATCACTGAAATCAGTTTCAAAATGAAGAAATACCTACAATAATAAAAAAAGCATATTTCTTTACACAAACCTAGAACAATCACTTGGACTTTACAGGTGCAGCTGCTGATGTGGTTAGCTACTTCAAAGATATAGTCTCCTTGGTCCTCTTTCTGAGCAGATAGAACTTTGAGGCTGCTACAGTTGTTTTCAAAACTGAGCTTATGTTGTCTGATGGACTGAAGCTCCTTTCCATCTTTCATCCATTTGACTTTAAGCTCAGGGGAGCCTTCTACCTTACAGTCCATACTCACTGGATCTCCCACTGTCACCTTTATTACCTCTGGTTTCTCTGTGATTCTAGGTGGCTCTACAATGCAAATCATATTCACAATTCAACAACAAACTCAAGGCAACATAATAAACAACAAACTAATTTCTCAGCTATACCTTGCACAGTTAGGTTTGCAACACATTTGTCCTGACCAGCATCATTCACCACTTGGCAGGTGTACCTCCCACTATGGCTGGCTTCACATACAGGTATTCTGAGAGTGGCTACATTGTTCTGAAAAGTCCTCTCCATTTTGGAGTCATCCAAGATCCAGTTTTCATCTTTTTGCCATTGAACCGAAAGTGTAGGAGAACCAGTAACAACACACTGAAACTGGGCCATTTTACCCAGGACAGTGGTTGTGTTCTCAATCTTTTTGGTAAATGTGGGTGGTTCTGGAAAACCATCACATGACATTAATAAACTAAAAATAATACATACAGTATATTATATAATGTATATGCTTGTGATCTAACACTAACCTTTGAGTTTAAGTGTAGTTTTACAAGTGCAACTGCCCACTTCATTAGCAACAGTACACTGGTATTCCCCAATATCTACAGAGTCACACTTGTGGACTTCTAGACCCATTACATCATTTGTAAGAGAGAAACCATGTTTTGAACTTTGTTTCATCTCCTTTGTGTCCTTGTGCCAAGTGACCTGAAAAGGTGGAGTTCCAGCAACCTGGCATTGAAAACTAGCAGTTGACCCTTTCACAACATCAGCTGCAGCCAACTCCTTAATAAAATTGGGTGGTTCTGAGACAAGACAAGACAGATCAAGACAATTATATAACTATATCTGTATTAATGATTAAAGACAAATTTAAGAGTTAAATCACTTCAATGGCATGACTAACCTTTAACCTTAAGCTCCATACTGCAGCTCTCACTCCCTGCCTCATTACGCGCCTCACAGTAATACAAGCCACTGTCTTTAATGTCAGTGCTACAGACCTCCAATGTGGCTACAGAGTTAACAAAGGTCATCTTGTACCGATTGCTTTGGCTGATTTCAGAGCCCTCTTTGAACCAGTAGATGTCAATTTCAGGTGTGCCAGTCACCTGACACTCAAACACTTTACTTTGACCAGGACGGACCACAGACAAGCGAGCTGGCGTATGAGTGAATTTGGGAGGCTCTGCGAAACAACATACAATAATAATAAGCACTTAATACATCTAAACAAATAGGGATAATAATGAAACATAAGTTATAAGTTGAAACCTTTCACAAACAGAGTTGTCTGGCAGGATGTCGATCCAACGTCATTTTGTACTTCACAGACATAATCTCCAGAGTCTGATGTTTTGGCAAAGAACAGTTCCAGAGAGCTGGATGTATTGTCCTTCACCACATTACAGTCTGGACTGGACACAATCTCTTTGTTATTCTTAAACCACTTGATAGTTAGTGGTGGTGTGCCCGAGACCAGAATATTAAACTTAACTTTTGAGCCAGGCAAAACGTCTAGAGATTCAGGTTTTTCAAGAATGGTTGGTGGTTCTGTGAGAAAATAATAAATAATTTAAAAACCTTCATTCTTACTTAAATCTTTGGATCAAAACTATGTACAGACCTTTCACAAACAAACTAGCGGAGCACTGGACAGTCCCAGCTTTGTTCTTAGCAATGCAGGTGTAGTTCCCACAGTCTTTAGAGTCAAGGTTAGAGATTTCCAGAAAGGCCACATTCTCAAAGAATGTGATTTTATGTCTTTCTCCTGGTTTGATCTCACTATCATCTTTATACCACTGTATGGTAATGGGCAGGGACCCAGAGACAAGGCACTCCAAATGAGCAAAGGAGCCTTTGATACCTTCAATCTGCTTCAGTTTTCTCGTAAATGATGGTGGGATAATTTGGTCTAACATAAAGAACATGAAAAGGTAAGTACAAAAGTAAAGCAGACGGAATATACTTTAAGTATCATTATAATAAAGCACTGACCTAGAATAGTCAAAGTGGCCTCACAAGAGCTCCGACCTGCATCATTTGAAACCTCAAAACTATAGTCTCCACTGTCACCTTTTTCTGTTTTCATGATCTTCAGAACCGAGCTGGTGTCAGTGTTAACGACTTTATATCTAACTCCCGAGGTCAGCTCTTTGCCTGACTTCAGCCAACGTGCCTTCAGTGGCTTTGTTCCTGAGAATCTGACTTCAAGTGTGGCTGGGTCTCCCTGAGTCACACTGATGGACTTAGCTTCCTCTGTTATTTTTGCAGGCTCTATGATTAAGATACAGCAGTAAGTCAGTCTCCATCCAAAACCATAGTTAGGACAGCAGAAATAGAGAATGCACGAAATAACCAACCTTTGACAGTTAGCACAGCAGAGCATGTCTGGCTTCCTGCCTGATTCTGTGCCTGACAAGAGTATTTGCCCTCATGTTGTCTCTGAAGATTGGTGATACGCAGTAGCCCAAGCCCATTTTCAAAAGTAAGAAGAATATTTTCAGACTCTTTTAATTCATGGTTATCTTTTAGCCATGTCAAAGAAATGGGCTCAGAACCCTTCACAGAGCACTGCATAGACACCTCACTACCAACTAAGGAGCTGAGATTCTCCAGTTTGCGAACAAATGTTGGTGGTTCTGCAAGGACACAAATTAAGTGAGCAGAATGTTCAAAGTTATTCAGCAATTACTATCTTCATACTGCTAAGCCTCCCATTAATAAACCAGACCCACCTTTTAGTGTAACTTGGCAATCACATGAAGCTTTGCCAACTTCATTTTCTACAGTACATTGATAGGAGCCAACGTCTCCTGTTTCTACAGCGAGCACCTGCAGAGCTACCAGGCCATCTTTGACTGTAATCCTATGTCTCTTGTCATTTCTAATTGGCTTTGTGTTCTTAAAAAAGCACACAGTGAAAGGGGCTGAACCAGAGACTTCTCCTTCCAGCATCACCTCAGAGCCCTTTACCACATCTTTGGCATCCAAACTACGAATGAAGACTGGTGGTTCTACAAGAAGCATAGTCATACAATTATTGTGACAGTAATGCAACTAATCTTTAAGCAGTTCACCATAAACTGACCTTTCACTGTGACTGTGCTGCTAGTGCGGTCACTACCAGCCTCATTAGTAGCCACACACACAAATTCCCCACTCTCCTCCACTTTGCAGTCAACAATTTCTAAAGAAGTCACTAAATCACCCATCGTGATTTTGTATTTAGGTCCAGAGCTGATCTCCATCTCATCCTTGAACCATTTAAAACTAATAACAGGGCTGCCTGTCACTTTGCATTCCAGCTTTGTGGAGTTTCCACTGGTAATAAGTTTGGTCGTCTCCAGTTTCCTCACAAATATTGGAGGTTCTGAGAAAGAGGTTAAGATTTAAGATGGAAGACAAGACATCAAGTTAGAATATCATGTTGCATGAATGACATGACATTATGTTCAGATCTGCAAGACAGACACCTTTCACAAAAAGCACTGCTGTGCAGTCCACTTTCCCAGCTTCATTGGAGACTTGGCATGTGTACTTGGCTGAGTCATCTGGTTTAACAGATGAAATCTCCAGAGAAGTGGAGGAGGCATCTTTCTTTATAAAATAAGAACCGCCAGTTACAATCTCCTTTTCCTCTTTGAACCACTTTACAGTCAGTGGAGCTGTTCCAGTGAAGGCTGCTTTGAGTGAAATAGTGCTTCCAGGTATGACATCTTGGTTTTCTGGTTTTATAGTGAACATTGGAGGTTCTGTATGCCATAAAAACAAGATTGCAACAAGATACGGATTTCATGTTAACATCAGAGCAGTGTGTTTCTATGTAAAAAAAACAAAAGAGTCAAGCATTTATAACCTTTGACATAGAGTGTGCCACTGGTTTCCTTGAAGCCAGCCGAATTTGTGGCTTTACATTTGTACACTCCAGAGTCAGACTTTTCCAAGTGCATTATCCTTAGTGTTGCTGTGTTCTCCACAAACTCATACTGGAATTTTGATCCAGGCATAATTTCCTTGTCATCTTTGAACCAAGATATGGTCATGGGCTGAGAGCCAGACACTCTGCAATCCATTGCAACATCGTTGCCAATGTTTGCATCAACTCTTTTAAGAGACTTAGTGAAACTTGGCGGCATAATCCGATCTGCGCATTAATAAAAAAGTGAATGCAGCTATAAAATTAAAGCTAAACATAACATCAAAATACAAGTTATTATTCTTGTATTAGCATTTTCTAAGACAAATGTGGAATACTAGAATCAAATAACTTCAGGAAAAGAAACAATATGCATATGCATTATCATTTAAAAAGTAAAAAAAAAATGCTTCTAACCTAGTACAGTGACTGAGCATGTGCACTGATCTTTGCCAACTTTATTAGACACCTCCATTTTGTATTCCGAAGTGTCTCCTCTCTCTGCGGAAAGGATCTTCATAGTGGCAACATTGTCCTTTAGGGTCATTTTATATTTACGCCCACTTATCATCTCTTTGCCATCTTTGAACCATTTCACTTTGAGTTCTGGGCTTCCTGAAATCGTGCACTCCAGTGTGGCTGAATCTCCTGCTGTCACACTGATGGACTCGGCAGGTTCTAGAATTCTAGCTGGCTCTGAGATAAAATAATTTGAGATTTAGAAAAGGCATCTAGCAAGGTACTACAATGTGTCTAATGCAAACAAGAGGAGTTTAACCTTGAACTGTCAGTGTGGCTTCACATTTACTTTGACCAGCCTCATTTTCAGCTTGACATAGATATTTGCCACCATGGCTAATGGCGACTGTTGTTATTGACAAGCTTGCAACATTGTTCTCAAACAACATCTTAACATGAGGATCATCATCTCTGAGAATCTCTGAGTCTTTCATCCATTTTACTGTAATGGGGGCTGAGCCCTTTAATGTTCCTTGTAATTTAACTGGATTTCCCAGCACAGCTGTAGCACTTTCAACTCTCTTTGTGAATGTTGGAGGTTCTACAAAATACATTAAAATGTTATTAACATTAAAATAGCTAGCTTAGATCTGTGTAATTTTAACGAACCTTTAAGTTTAGCGGCTGCTTTAGTGGTGACTTTTCCAACATCATTAGAAATAACACATTGGTAGTCTCCAACATCTGCACTTTCAAAAGTCTGAATCTCTAACCTAGACAAATTATCTTCAGAAATGATTGTATATTTCTTATCACTAGCAATGACTTTTTTGTTTTTTAACCAGCTGATCTCAAAGGGAGCAGTTCCTGTAATCTCACACTGCATCTGAGCTGAACTACCCTTAATTGTCTCTACTGTTTGCAGTTCCTTTTTAATGGATGGTGGCTCTGTGTAAAAAAATACACAATTGTTAAACATCAATAAATATTTGAGTTTCATAGAGTTCACTCAATACATTCACATACCTTTAACATATATAACTGTGCTGCAACTGTCAGTGCCAGCATTATTTGACACCTCACAAGTGTAACTTCCACTGTCACTAACCACAAGATTAATAAACTCTAAAGTTGCCACTCCAGACTTTAAGGAGATTTTGTATTTTTCTCCATCACTTAGTTCTTTTTCATTCCAAAACCAGTGGATATGAAGCTCAGGTGAGCCCTTCACAGTGCACTGTAAGCGTCCAGCTATACCTTGTTTCCATACAAACTTTGGATCCATTTTTTTTGTAAAAGAAGGTGGCTCTGAAAAGAGTATGCAACACCACAGAAATAAGACATACTATAACAGAACATCACAGTGACATTGACAAAACGCACACAGAGCAGAAGATAAGCAATGCAAAGGGTTAGCACAGCTTGTAGTTGGCTGAAAAAGGTATGCGAGTCGATAATATGCTAGCATAATAAAAAATTTTAACCAAAAGGGCAGATCATCTTTAAGATCTTACCTTGAACTGTCACCACAGCCTCACAGGTCGAGCTGCCAGCCTCATTGCTGGCTGTGCAGACATATTTCCCAGAGTCCTTAATTTTGGACTTGGGTATCTCAAGAACAGCCACCTTGTCTTCAAAGGATAGCTTACAATCCATGCTCTGATGGACCTTCTTGCCATCCCTGGTCCAGGTGACTGTGACACCAGTGTCCTCGTCCACCTGGCACTCTAGCCTTACCAAGTCATTGACAGCCAATGAAGCAGTTTTGATGGATTTAACAAAGCTTGGCTTGTTAATCACTGTGAGGTTTGTGGTACAGGTAGCAGTGCCAACGCTGTTGGAGGCCTTGCAAAGGTACACTCCTTGGTCAGACAGTTGTAGATTTTTAATAAGGAGGGAATACTTGTTCTTTTCACATTTCATGACGTAGTTCCCTTCTGGAGAAATGGCTATGTTATCCTTGTGCCAAATAACCTCCATGGGGAGGGTCCCAGTGAGTGAACACTGGAACAGTGCTTGTTTGCCCACGAACAAAGTCATAGGGTCTGGTTTTGATACAAATACTGGTGGATACATTTCTATGGAGAGCAGGTAAAACACAATATTCAATCAATTTTGAGCCATACAATAAAAAATACACCATGTTATATTTGCCAAACGTGACACCAGATCCAGCTCATAAATAAATTACTTCCACATTGCATTTCACTGAATCATGGTGAAGCACAAAGCAAATATAAAATTCTCTCTCTCAAACAAATAGAATTCAAACAACAAAGTCCCACTGGGAGCTTACCTGTCACAACAAGCTTGGCTTGGCAGCTGGCAGTGCCGAATTTATTTGAAGCTTTGCAGCTGTATTCCCCACTGTCAGCCTTGGCAGGAGTCAGGATCTCCAAGGACGAACTGGTATGGCGGCTGAGAATCCTGTACTTCTCACTTTGTTTGATCTCAACGTCTGATCTGAACCACTTAAAGGTCACATCAGGAGCATCTTCAATTTCACATTCAAACTTGGCGTGGCTGCCAACGTTTATCTCCAGTGGGACGATTTTCTGCCTAAAAACTGGTGGCACTGTGGCACACACACGGGATAAAAGAAAAAAAAAAAAAAAGAATTAGCTTTTTAATAGTGATATCTTTGTAATAACATAATTTGTCAAACATGATGGAATGTATAATGGTGGAAAACAAAGGAGTGGCTGTGGAGGGAAAAGTTGCTGAAAGCTCAAAGAAGTGATTATCATGAGGCGGGTGGTCAAGCTAGAAAGAAGAAAATGAATTATGAAAGTACTGGAATGAAGAGTTGGAAGGGTGACAGCATGCATGTGTGGCAACAATATTCCAACAAAAAGGACAAAGAACAATGTTTTCACGAGTTGTGTTTCCAAAAATACTTCCAAATCCTAACCTATAACATTGTTTTGGTGATGAAAACAAAGATTGAGCAATCAATAGATTGCTATATTATTACCTTTTTATAGAAATACAACTCGTTAATGACAAATAAAAGCTGAAAGTTTATGAAAACCTTTGCAGCAAATTGTGTATGAACATGTTTTGCCAAGAGCATGTTCTGCGGATCAGACAATACAAAGTGCATTAGTGTCATCAAGTGTGTGTAAAATGGTGCTCATGCTTTGCTATGGAATAAAAAGAAAAAGAAAAGTGAAAATTAGTATAGTGTGATGACAACAATATCAAGTGATCCTTTTATGTGAATGATTAGTTATTTGGGATGAATGAATAGATGATACATTCAAATTTTCATTTCCCAAACCTCTTGAGACCACAGTCAGTCTTGAAGATGTTGTGATCTTGCCGGCTTCATTTTCAGCCTCACAGACATACTCTCCTTGATGCTTCGCCTTCACAACTTTGTTGATAACTAATGTGTATGTGTCTTTGTCTTTTGAACACTTGAACTCTTTGCCAGACTTTACTAATTGGCCATTGAAAAACCAGTTTACCTTTGTAACATACTTAATAATAGTGGTAAAGGTTACTTTACTCTCTTCATCAATAGATAAGTCTTCAAGAGAGGTTACTATTTCAGGGTATTCCCGTTGTTCTGGTCGTGTTATGCTAATTTCCTCTTTAAAGACCTCTTGCTTGAGCTCTTTCTGTATGGTAACACCTGCAGACACCTCAACTTTCTCTCTGCTTTCAATTGTTACAGACCGCACTTCTTGCCTGGAAACCTGCACAGACTGCTCAGTTGAGATTTTAACCTGTGCTTTTGACTCTTGAACCATAATTTGTTGTTCAGCTGCAACACTTTCAACACCCTTTTTAGATTCTGTTTTTAGAGCAGCTGCTTGTGATTTAACAGCAGAGAAATCAACAGCAGTCTCTGCAACATGTACTGTTTCTACCATTGATGATTGCATTTGTTTGCTATGGCTTGTCACAGCCTCTGCTCGTTGGGGTTTGTCCAGCTGCATAGTTCCAGGCTGTGCTGAAGTAAGAACGCTAGCTTCTTGGTAAATGATTGAATGAAAGGCTGCCTGTAGTTCAGTCCTGAGGTCAGCCATTTGAGGATACTCACCTTCAAATGCAAGAGTTATCTCCATTGGTGAGCCTGTCGTTGTGATTAAGTAAGTAAACATCGCCCGCTTTGGCTCTCTCTGAACCTTTACTTCCTGAACTTCTACAGCATGTAACTTTTCAACAATATCAGCCAATAACACAGGCTGGTCACTAGCCACCGCAGACTGAAGTGCATCCTTTAGCTGACGTCTTATGTTCAGACTGGATGGCTTAGGGATCTGTATAACAAAGGTCATTTCTTTAGGTAGAGCTGTGGTGTCTTTAGATTCGGAAGCCATAAGTGAAAGCTTTGGTTGTGTGGTAACAGCTACTTTGGATGCTTGTGCCTTGATGACCTCCTGAGAGACTTCACCAGTGAGCACTCTCTTCTCATCCATTATTATAGACTGCCTTACTGACTGACCTTCCTGGATTTGTACTGCAAAGTCCTGTTCTGCTGCCTCAAGTAGAATCGTGGTTTCAGTAGAGATCTCCTTCTCTTCAACTTGAACAGGAACAGTAGGAACGCTTGGTTCTACAGCCATCTGAGAGGTAAATTTATCTATATCTGAAATGCTCTCAGTATGTCCCTCCTCCATAGTGTGGCTATCTGCAACACTAGTAACGTGCATGACATTCCAGCGGTCCTCTTTCTGTACCAATGCACGCTGCTGTTTGACATCAGTAGAAAGTGGCACCTCTTTTGGCAACTGCATGGGCTGGTAGGAAAGCTGAAGAATTTGTAGAGGCTTTGGTTCAGTTTTGAGTTGGGACTGAACTCCAGTTACAGACACATCTAGTTCTGTATGATAATCAGCAGTAAGCTCTCTTTTCTCCTCAAAAGTAGCTGCGTGTTTCCTTGCACGCTCCTGTTTTTGTGCAGCCATCTGCTGCTCTGGCTTTTCAGTTGTTAGTAAACCCTCTTTTTGAAGTGTTTCTACAGGCTGTGTTGACTGGAGATGCAGTGGTGTGGGGACTTCTTTTTGAGGTTGAATGGTCATAGTGCTAGCTTTGGCCTCAAACTCTACAGAGTCCTCACAAACAACAGTGGTTTGCTCATCCTGGCTAACAGTATGGAGCAAAGTGGGGCTTTTTCTGCTTTCTGCCTGCTCACTAGCTGGTTTCTCACAAGTAAAAGCTTTCTCTGATGGAAGAAGGTCCTGATCTGTTACAACCTGTAAGTGTAAAAGCTGCTCGCCTTCAATTTGTGGCTTAATAGTTTTTGCACTGTCTAAACTTGGCAGCTGTTGTGTGGGCTCAGATTGCAATATTTGCTTTTCTTCTGTATTTATGGCTACATTCATAATTTTATCCTTAGACAAAGATGCTGTTTCTTCAGCAGACCTCTCCAGTGAGAGCTTGCTTTCCTTATGAAGTGTTTGTTTTGACTCACTGACTGAAGCCAAGATTGGCTTGTGCTTTTCTTTACGAACTGTGGACTTAAGAGCTGAATCTGTGCTGGCTATCTCAGTTGTGTGTCCTTCAGCGAGCACACGTTTCTCTGAAGACTGAGCTGAATACAAGATCTTTACACCCTCCTTCACCTTATAACCCTTCTGCTCTTGTGATTCGGGCATTTCCTGTGACTGTTCTTTCGTCATAGCGAGCTGAGATACAACTTCATGTCCGCTAACAAGAAATTGAGGTTCAGATGAGGGCTTTATTTTGGCAGGTTTTCGGTCAGCTAAAGGCTCTGTGCTAACAGTGGACAGTGGGGTTAACTCCTCTGCTACAGCTGACATGACTTTTGACTTCTTTTCCTGAGCAGCCTGCAGCTCAATGACCTCTGGGCTTTGAATGCGATCACAGTGCTGCTCAATAAGGCCTTGGCTTTCTTCAACTGATGACGTGAAAGCCGCCATATGAAGCTGTTTAGCAGGAACAGCTGACACTTGAGGTGGATGGGTAGGAGCAACAGAAACCCTTTCCTCTAACTCATGGGTTTGCAGCACTGCAGCCTGGTGGGTTACCTTTTCACGATGTACAGTGGCGGCTGAAATGTCGACCTCCCTCAATGAACTAACCTGCTCACTAGGAATTATCTGTCTATCTTCAGTGCCGATTGTGTAAACCATCTGATCTGTTTTAGTTTTGTCCTGGCCTGGCAAACTTACCTGATACAAGCGTGACTCTGTGGCTTGTTCCATCACTGAAACCTTGTAGCCTTTCTTCTGGACAACAGTAAGCTTCTCCTGTTTGCGGGTCTCCTTAAATACCACTAGTTCAGCACTGCAAGAAGCTTCCCCAAACTGGTTGGTGGCCTTGCAAGTATACAAACCACTGTCTTCCTGTTTTACACTCTTCAGATTGATGTAGCCAGATCCATCAGGGTTGGCAATGATGATGCAGTTTCGACTAGGTTGGATTTGGAAAGCACCTTTGAACCATTTCACTTCAGGCTGAGGGTCACCAGTAGATTTGTAATTAAACGTAACCTCTCCACCCTCGGAACACCTAACGGGGAGAATCTGGACAGTGAAAGTAGGAGGCTGACCTGTGACCTTAAACATTTTCTCCACCCATTTCTCTGCATGACTCACATCCGGCTTTCTAACCTCAAGGTATGTGGTACAAGTTGTCTCACCAAATCTGTTAGTGGCAGTGCAGGAATACTCCCCTTCATATTCAGTGGTAACCTTAGTAATAACTAAAGTGTGTACCTCCTTTTCTTCAATAATCTTGTACACAGAAGAGCTTTTAATGACTCTACCCTTGTGAAACCACTGAACGGTAGGTTTGGGAAAGCCTGAAATGTGTACTGAGAATCTGGCTGTTTCACCACTGGTTAAAACAACTGGAGAAAGCTGAGTAAGGAAAACTGGCTTTTCTTTTTTCTTCTCTAAAGTGGAAGAGTAACGTTTAGAGTCTGGTTTGAGTTCAAGTGTTTTTGTTTTCTGTGCTAATTGGAAAGCTGTGCTGTAGGTTTCCTCTTCCACAGTGGAGACAGTGGTGCTAGAAATTTCTGCAAGGAAATATTAAGATTATACACTGATGACAACATCCCGGAAAAAGAGCAAACAGAATTTAAACAGTATTCTGGGGGAAGAAACACAATGTATAATTAGATTATTCAGTTAAATAATATTAATTGTAGCAGAAGCAGCTTTTGACACTTGCAATCAATTTAATAATGTAATAATATTACAATAATATTGTTATGATAGCTGATGAGTTAAAGGTGCATTGTGTAACTTTTCTGGTAGAAGGTCAGTCAATTGCTTTTCTCCGTTGAGATATTATTGCTTTGTCTGGAATGTTTAACTGTATGGTATTAAACCCTTTTATCTTCATGGACCAAATTTCTGGAGAAGGGTCCACGCTCACAGTCAGAATGCATGTGTTTCAAGGTATTTTTGAGCAATAACACCACCTGTAATTAAACAAATGTAAGGTAGAACTGTTTAATATCACACTGTGGAACATTCCAGGCAGAGCAACGGCATACCCATAGAAACAAGCAGGTGATTGATCCCAACAAAAAACTCAAATCAGACAAAGAACTTCAATATTTATGCTTTTTATTAAAAACCAAGACGAAGATGAGCTCTGTACACTCTTTTTTCTCAAGTAAATTATAAACACCATTCAAAGATTACACTTATTTACAAGACTTAGCATTGTGGATTGTTGAATTTGAACTGAAAACTGGTTTCACAGTATTTGCTATTTTATCATCTTGCAACCTTCTGAATACCATTCACACACAAACTGTAGAAACAGTTGAAAACAACATGTAAAATCAAATGAGAAAATGACAAACTGAATTTTCAAGTTTCTATTACTATAATTAGTAATATAAGGTAGTTAATGTAAGAATAAATAATCTTGGTGTATTTGGGTTTAACAGTTTTGTTTGGGCAAAATAGTAAGCCTTTTATAGTTGTCAGATACAACAAAAAGGGAAATTAGTGATTTGCCTAAAACCAAAACACATAAAAATTATTTCAAATCTGAATTCACTGTTAAAATACATGAAACCAATAATTTTTAATAATCAAAATAACAAATTCAATGAACAAAAAGAAAAGTAGTGCATTTTTAAAAACTCCAAATTAGTAAGAATTTGTCATAATGCCTAATTAATCAAATAAATAAAAATATACTAATGTATCTTTTTTTTTCCTTTACAAAAAACAAAACATTTTCTTCAAACTAATATTAAAGGTCGTATATTACACAAAATATGTTCTTGTGAGATTTAAGCCAAGTTATAATTTTGTTACCTCCTTAAAAACAGACATGGAGTTGTTTCATTCACATGTTGGAGCAACCCTTTATTATTAGTCTGCCTACATCTCCAAAGCTCAAAATGATCTGTTCCACCTTGTGATGTCATGAAGCAGCAGTTTTCAAGTTAAACAGGTGCCTTTTACCTTTTGTTTAGTATAGACTGGCAACTCCAGGGCTGAAATTATCCAAATAATGAAGTTGTATGACATTTAAAAACACAGCGGAGCATTGCCTGTATTACCACATGAACATAAAAAAGTAGAACAGAGTGTAAATATGCACGTTTTTTGTGTTAAATGTGTGAATGAAACAAAACATAACTTCACGTATGTTTCTGATGAGGAAACAACATTATAACAGATCAAAAAATAGTGTAATATAGGCCCTTTAACTGCTACTCTAAAACACCTTCAGAAGTGCAGTAGTTTCAATAGATCCAGAAGAGTTTTGTATTAGACACTTGTATTCCCCAGCATCACTTTGGGTCACATTAGTAATGAGCAAATTAAAATGGCCAGCAGTTTTCTCTTGGATGATACATCTACTATCTGTCACAAGTTCACCATCTTTGTACCATTCCGCTGTGGGGTTTGGTTTACCGCTAACTAGACACTGAAGGATGACTGGAGTGCCAACAGCCGCTGTGACATTTGTTAATGGAATCACACATTTAGGGGCTGTTTCTGTAATTTGAAAATGGAAACTACACATTTCAGAGGATTTCCCTTTGAATTCAATCTTTTCATCCTTAGCTGGCTCGGCAAATACATCAAAATTAATGCTAACATATTTCTCTCCCTGTTCACTTGTTTCTTTGTCTGTGTTAGCAACTAGCCTCACTGCTCGCTGAGATTCATCTGCCTCTTGTTCAAACTCAAACTCAAGCTCTATTTCTGAAACTTGCTCCCCATCAAATGACGTATTACCCACCATTAGATCAAACTTCTGAGGTTCGACTTTGGCGCTACCAAGAGATACAGCTGTCAGTTCCCTCCCTCTAGTTTTTCCAACAAATGCCTTAGCGCTTAAAACAACCAAAGACGCTCTACAAAGTGTTTCACCAACAACATTAATTGCTCTGCAAGTATACACACCACTGTCCTGACTTGTGATTTTACAAATTTTCAGGAAATGATTATCACCATCTGAGGACAAAATGAACTTTTTATTGTGAGGGATCTTTTTGGCACCTTTGAACCATGAGACAATTGGAGAAGGAATTCCCATTAAAGAACACTCGAACATAACAGTTGTGCCTTCATGGGCTTCCATATCACAAATTGGATTTATGAATCTTGGTGGCATTTCAGTGACTTCAAAAGCTATTTTAAGATCATCATGTTCCTGGGTGACAAAGTCCACAGCTCCTTCTTCATAAATGCTTGGCAGCACATCCAAAGAAATAATCATACTTTTGTTGTCAGCTGTATATTCAGGAATTGTAATAATTTTTACTTGTTTTTCAAATTCCTTCACATCTTTTTCATCTAATTCAACTTCTAGAAGAATCTCTTGCGGTGAGGGTGACCGGGATGAGTCATCTTCTTCCACATCAAATTCCATCACATGTTGATGAGTGACAGCAGGTGGTGCAGGCATAAATTTGATTTCCTGGGACATAACTACCACTAAAGCCACACTCCTTGCTTCTCCAACATAGTTTATAGCCTCACAGATGTACTCTCCTTGGTCAGCCTTAGTCACATTACAGATTGTCAGCGAGATACTGTCTCCATCTCTGTCCATCTTAATTCTGCTGCTTTCCTCAAGCTCGTTTTTGTTACAGAACCACTTAATTTCAGGTGAGGGAAGTCCAAAAACTTCTGCGTAAAACATCAAGGTGTCATTTTCAAATACTTTTTTCTTAATTAAAGGTTTAAGGAAAGCTGGTGGAATACCTTGTACCTTCTCTTGGAGAGAACCTAGTCCTAGAGAGCTTCGCCCACTTAAAAATCTAGTTTCCTCCAAAGTTATCTCTGGCTGAGATGTTTCATCAGCTGGAGATTGCAAATATTGAACAGGAGAAAAAAAGTTATCAATGGAGCTTCCTGTGGATGGTCTCTTATATCCAAGTGGAGAAGAGCCATATTCTTGGGGAGTCATGAAGCCACCAGGTGAATCTGATGTGGGAGTATTCAAAGACATGGGAGATTTAGAACTCTGGAAAGAGTCTGCTATTTGTTGTGAAGTCTCAGTAGAAGAGCCTGGGGTGAAGAACCTCTCAGCCACTTCTGCAATCTCTTCACTCATGGTGCTACCAATTTCTATAGACATTTCTGACTCAGGAGACAGTGGTCGGCCCCAGTCAGTAGGAGGATTATAGTAATCATACACCGCACCAAACGAGACTTCTTCCTCTTGCATTGATTGACTAGTTGTTGCAGCTGTTCCCTCTTCAGTAGACTGTGCAATGTCTAACTCTTCTGTGCGTCTCAAAGAATTGTCTACTTCCCCTTCTTCTAACTCTTCTGTGCCTCTCAAAGTATTGTCAACTTTTCCTGCTTCTACAATGGTTGCTATTTCAGTTGAGCCCTCAATCATGCTTCCCTCTTTGTGTTTGGGGTTGCCTCCAACACCTTCTATTTTTTCCTCAATGCCAATGCCTTTGTCTTTGACACTGGACGAAGTGCCCACCTTAGTTGTGAGAGACAAGTCATCTTCTTTGTGTTTTTTATGAAGTGACTCCACTAAACTGGTCATACCTTCCTCAATATGTTTTGTATGAGAGGGAGCAGCAGGAGAAATTATATGTTCCTCAGTAGTATCTGAAGGAATTTCCTGACCCAACACTTCCATTGTTTCTGTAACATCAACTTGTGATTCTGGCAAGCTGAGGAATACACCACTATCCAGTGAGGGTTCAGATGCTTGTATGGATTGGTATTCTAATTCCTCACGTACTTGTGTGATGCCTTTTACATCTACTTCTCCCAAATTACTCTCCAATGAGGCAGGGATCTCTGCGTCTTCATCCACAGCTTTACTGTGTTTTAAAGATGTGGCAGATAACTTTTGTCTCTCTGGTTTGATAGGCTCAGTTCCTTTAGAGCTTAGTGCTTCTCCTGAGCTGGTGGATGTTTTCACAGACTTGGATGTAGGTACTTTATCAGGCTGGAAAGGAATAAAGCTGCTGGTTCTTTCAAATGGCCGCACGATGTCTTCACTCATTTCAGCCACTCCTGTTTCAATCTGTTCAGTTAAAACTCCAGGTTTCTGTGCTTTAGGCCTGACTAGATCTGGAGAATCTTGCAATTTTTCCACAAATTGTTGTGGACCGTGGATGTCAAGCCTTGTTGGTTCTGCAGACTTCTCAAAAGAGGTAAGAGGCAATGGAATATTTTCTTCTGAAACAGTATGAATACCTTCACCAACTGGACCAGGTTCAGGCATAATGATCTGTTTTTGCTGGTCAGAGAATTCCAGCACCTCAGGAATAAACTCTTTGGGGAACAGTGTTTCCTTTGTTTGCTCGTCAGAAGATGGTGAAGCCATTGACCCAATTTGTGAATCAGACTCAAATGTTTGTTTAATCTGAGAAACATTTATCACAGCAGCTGATGACGCTAAACCGCAGCCAGACAAACCCTGGGACTCCCGAGAAAGAGCAGACCTTGATTTTTGAGCCATGCGAGAGGTTTCCAGTGGTAAGTGCTGAGTTTTTTCTTCAGATTTAACTGCATCTGTGTGAGAAATTGTGGCTGTCCCCACAACTGCTATACCTTCAGATAAACCAGTTGCTCTTTTCTCTTTATCATGAATGGTTTCACTTTCACTTGAAAACTGTCCTGGTTTAGCAGCTTGAAATGATACATCGGCAGTGTAGGAGACTTCTGGAGTTGGTTCTCCTGAAATTGCGCGTTCTAAGAATGCTGTGTTTCCTTCAGAGCATGTTATGTTTTCCAAGTCATGGACAACATTAGGAGCTTCAGGGGCCACATCGAAGGAGAAAGTAAATTTGTGTTTTATCTGAGATGTGCTGTCATCAGTGGGTACTTCTGAGGGCTTTTCAGCAGGGGAGACAGCTTGACTTGCATTCTCTGCCATCTCGGGAACAGGAGTGGCAGCAATAATTCGAATTTCAACCGGTGAAGAAGAGAAAGAGTCATCTGAGAGGCGTTGTTTTTGAATAACAACTTGAGGAACCTGTAGAGTTGCCTTTCCGGTCTCTGTATAAGACACAACTTCATTGTCTACGTTCCTCTCTAGCTTTTCTGTTGTTTCATCTACTTCATGTGTAACAATAACTTCCTGTTTGTCCGCAAATGCTCTCATCACTTTTTCCTCTGAAACCTCAAGAGTGGCAGTGGAGATGACTTTGCCATACTTATTAGTAAGAATACATTCGTATGTACCTACATGGTCTGTGGTTGGGTAGAAGACAGTCAGCTTTGAGTAGTTAGATTTAGTAATTATATCATAGTCTGGGTCATAGGCTAATGGTTGGCCATCTTTGATCCAGTTGACTGTGGGTATAGGTTCACCTCGAAATTGGCAGCAAAACTCCGACATCTCACCAATGCTTGCTTTTAATGGTGACAGCTCTTTCACAAATACTGGAGCTTTTCCATTTATACTTGGTTTGCCACTTACTGCGTTAGACTCCGTAGGTTGGACATTTTCCTTTAAAGATATATTTATTTTTGTGTCTGTTTTAATGTCTGTGCCACCACTTTCTTTTACTCCAGCACTGACTTCTAGCTCACTTGCATTATCCTTCAGTAGTCTTCTATGAGCGACCTCTCTTGATTGTTCAACCTCCTCTTTCATCCTTCCCTCTTCCTTTACTTCATATTGAAAACGCTGGAGGCTAGCTTTATCTACAAGCATAGTATATTCCTCAGATTGCGGCTCAGCTTCTTTTGCAGTTGGAAATGATTGTCTGAAGGGTTTAGCAGGAGCTGCATATTGCATTTCTTCAGGGGGCATGGTGTGAAGTGGGTGAGTGGGAGCGTGTTTTTGAACCAATAAAGATTCTTGATTTGTGGACTGATCTGCAATTCCTGATGCAGATGACAAGTGTGACATGGATAACAGAGGCTGGGTGGTTGGCACAGTTTCAGGTGTTGCTTTTACATCTTGATATACACCTGCACCATAAGAAGTCTGAGAAGTGATTAAAGAGGCCTCTGTTTGGATTTGTTTTCTATAAGGGAGAGATGGAACCTGACTGGAAACTATATTGGGCCCTGTTGCTTGCAAAACTTCATTAGAAGGTGTTGCTTTTACATCTTGATGTACACCTGCACCATAAGAAGTCTGGAGAGTGGTTGAAGAGGCCTCTGGTTGGAATTGTTTTTCATAAGGGAGAGATGGAAACTGCCTGGAAATTGCATCGGGTCTTCCTGCTTGCAAGGCTTCAAGAGAAACTGCTGCTTTTACATCTTGATGTAGGCCTGCGCCATAAGACGTTTGGAAAGTGGGTGAAGACATCTCTGTTTGGAGTTGTTTTTCATAAGGAACAGATGGAAACTGACTAGAAACTGTATCGGGCAGAGTCACAGAATGGATTCTTTCAGTGACTTCAAAAAGCTGCTTCCCTTGAGGATCTACAGGCCACTCTGACTCAAGTTCTGTGACTTCATCTTTTTGCCATTTCAAAATACGCTGGGCCATTGCTTCTTGTTCACTCACAAGGTATTCACTGTCCTTCTCCAGCCTAGTTTCACGGCCCTCTGTAGGCAGCTCTGTACTAGGCCACTCTGGAGTATCCCCAAGATTTTGGAAAGGAACTTCACGACTAATGGCAACATTCTCTGAGGTAGTCATTTTTCTTTGTATAGCTTCAGCTTTGGTTGCTTCTGTTGGCTCATGGACACCTCTTCCTGCTTCAGCCTCAGTCTGAAATGTTGGACAGCTTTCTGCCCAGCCAGGTTCCAGTTTGACAGTGCCTTGTTGTTCCATATAAACATCCTGCTGCCACTTCATAATTCTTTCATTAAGTGCTTCCTCTTCACTGCCAAATTGGGCACTATCACTGAGCTCAGAGATGTTTTCTCTTGACAGCTGCATTTCATGATGTTTCATTTTTTCAAACCGTTCTTGTCTTGCTCTAGCTCTTGGGGACGCCTGAATTGTCTGCTCTGATATTCTAGATTTGACTCTTGGAGATTTTGGAAGTTGTTTTACACTCACTTCACTCTCAAACTCTTCAGCTCGGGTTTTCATTTTTGGTGATTTATGGAAAGTAGGAGTAGGAACATTCTCAGTTGCCTTCACTTGCTCTTTCTTCACCATCTCCTCCTGAGCGTAGACTTGACCTTCAGGCTCCATGTACGGTGCATCTGCTGGCATAGGGAGATCTGTTTCAGGGTGAAAGTTATCTTCTTCTGATATAATCATGCCTTGTTGCCATTTTCTGATTCTAAGAGCCAGGAGTTTTTCCTCACACTCCAAGCGCTCAGCCTCTAGTTCTTTTTCATAATGAGCTCTCAGTGACTCGCTAGTGTATTCTTCTTCATAAACATCCTTTTGTTCAGTGATTTCTTGGGATATTACTCCTTCACCGACAAAATGGTCTTTCTTGGCTAGCCTTAATCTCGGTGAGTCTCTCATTCTGGCTTCTGCTCTAGCTCTTGTTCTTGATGGTGACTCAGCCACTTCTGTCGTCCTGGATGGTAGTTGTGATTGCAAGACTGGAAGTTCAAATTCAGGGTCTTCTGGTCTAACGTTAATTTTGGGAGATCTAGGATGAGTTGCTGTACTAGTTTCATTATCACCTGACCTTATCATTCTTGGTGATTTATGATGATAAACTGCCTCAGTAAGACCACTTTCTTTCTTCTCCACCACTTTCTGCTGTATGATACCTTCGGGCTCCATATATGGTGGCTCAGCTGGCAAAGGCAGGTCAGTTTCTGAGTGAAATCTCTCATCTTCAGACATTCTTTCTCCTTGCTGCCATTTTGTAATTCTTTGAGCCAGAAGTTTATCTCCATGCTCCATGCGTTCAACTTCCAAAGCCTCTCCATACTGAGCCCTCATCTTTTCTTGTTCACCAAATGTGGTTCTTGCTGCCATTTCTACATTTGTTGTTCCAGTTTGAGTTAAGTTAACATTCTGTGAAGATGTGATATATGTGGGCAATAGTTGTGCTTGTGATGTCACATTTTCAGAGTATGGGACTTCCACAGTTGTAATCTGTGCAGAAGCCTCATGATGACGAACACTCGACATTACTTTGAAGTCCATATCTTCTTTACTTTGAATAAAACTCCTATATGTGTGCTCCATCTCACCCTCTTTCTTCTCTGCCTGTGGCAATAACTCACCTTTCATCAGCTGAATTACTCTTGTTCTTGATTGTGGCTCAAAAGAATGCCTTACGCGAGTCTCAGAAGAATCCCTGCTTCTTGGTTGAACATGAATTTCTCTGCTACCATCTCCTGAATCTGACAGTCTGCTAGATAGCTGGGCTTCATGTAAAGCGGCATGTTTACTCCTTATCCTCTCCATGTACTCTGAATAAGTGGGCTCACTAATTACTGACTCGCCATCAAACTCAGATGAAGACATAGTTGAAATAGAGAGTCTCTTTCTTTGTTTGACTGCTTTTTGGAGAGTTGTTAGTTTTGTTCTTACCTCATTGTGAAGACTATCAGTATCACTGAACCTATCACTATAGCGATCACTGCATCTGTCACTAAATTTGTCACTGAACCTGGCGCCTGTGCGCCTATCACAGTAGATATCACTAAATCTATCATTAAAGCGATCTGATCTATCAAACATAGGTGGAGGGGATGGGGCACGCTCAGAGGCTGTTTCCAAATTTTTGTGCTCTTTGGCTACCTCCTTTTCTTTTGGCAAAGCACCAGTAGCAGAACTAAACAACACAGTTCGGACAAGAGAAGTTTTGGACCGGGACCTTCCATGATGAGCCTTTGACGTTCTATCAAATGGAGACCCAACACATCTAAGCTCCACCTTGAACTTTCTCTCCGTCTTCTGCTCTGTCATTACATCCTCACTGTGACGTGCTTTTTGCAGACCGCTTGGCAGAACCCAAATAGCTGACAGACTGCTCTTCCCTTAGTGACACCAAAAGTGATGCTGTAGACTCTGCAGAACCCTCTGTATTTATCGCCATTACCTTGTAACTTCCAGAGTCTTTCTCCTTAATACCATCAATAACTAAACATGTAGAATGCATGTGTAGTTTACTGTCAGAAAAAATCCTGCGTCTTCGTTCTTTGCGGACTGGTCGGTTGTTATGAAACCACAAAAGTGAGGGTGGTGGAAAAGCAACTAATTTGCATTTTAATTCTGCTATTTCTCCCTCAACAACTGATTGGAACTTAAGTTTTTCTGTGAACAAAGGTGTCATATTCTCAGAGGGGGCACTGCTGTCATACACGGCTCCACTCAGATGACATGAGGGATCAGCGCTGGGAAGCTCTGAAAATAGAAAGAAACAGCTGTCAGATGAGCAGAGCCTCAAGTGAAAGAGAGATAGAATTATCATAGGCATGCAGCAAGTCACAATGCAAAAAGAAATAATTTGACTCACCATATTTGTTCGAATAAACGCAAGACTCGATTCTTTATAATTGAAACCTGCAGGAAGTTTAGATTCTTCGTCTGTGGAAATTTCTTCAAAACAAATGATTTTAAGATAAATAGAAAAAGCATAAACCAAGATGGGCTGCTTTTTTTTAGAACTACTTTCGCTTTATGCTACAATATTCTTTACCTGACTTGCAGACAGAGGAATAAACGCCCTTTCTAATCCTTAAACTTAGGACATAAATGATGCACAAAACATTACATCTTATGTTCCCAAACAGACCATTTTAAGCCGCGAATTGGGTGAGAAGGCGTTTATTCGAACTAATATAGTTGTGTTATTTACAATGCAAACCACAGGAATCACATCCCACTATCTGCAAGCCAGGCTACAAAATATTTTGCAGGAGGATCATTATAAATCATATCTTTTAAAGAATTCTTCAATCTAGAGTCTTTAAAAGATATCATAATACATCATATCTTTTTGTGGGAATTTAAGACCTTTCATGCCAAAACATATAACCTATTGGATGCAATTTGCAAGTGTCAAAAACCGCTTCAAGCACATTTGGACTAGGCAATAAACATGAAGTGTCATCAATACATTATAAGGCACTGAAAAGAAGAATGTATTGGTCAAGACTTGAACAATAACATGCAATACGACTTTGGGGTGGGACATAAAGGGACAGTTCAACATTTTATCTCAATAAGCAGTCAGTGGGTGCAGTCCGACTTAATCGAAATGAGTTAAGCATGCTCCTGCACACTGTCATCAAATTCATATAATACAAGTTAACATTTAGATCATCATAACCTGCTAGTACATATTACCATTAGAGGCAATAGAACCCACAGAACATTTCATTTTGTTAAACAGTCCCTTTCTCAACACATAAAAACAAGGAGCAATATTTCTGGGCAGTGGTCAAGAAACAAACTTGGTCTTACCTTTGACTTCTTCCACCTTAGTTTCAGTCTGTTGAACACGGGTCACTGCAAAAAAGAAAAAGAAAAGAAAAAATGAATTAATTCTCGGCTAAAGAAAGATATCTTGACAGAGAAAAAAGGGGGAGAAAGATGAAGTTAAAAAGAAATTGTGTTGTTATTTTGAAAACTCAACAAAATTCACAGAAATTTAGTATTTGTGGGGAGTGATACAGCACTGAAAAACCCAGGAACACAAAAGAGTGGTGGACTCTGGTGAATAAATGTAAACTTAGTAAACACAACAGGTAGCTTGAGGGATGTCCTGAATTGGTTAAAAGTTTGTCCCAATTGAGATAGTACTGTCACGATATAATATGGGACTTATACTTGTTCTGATAAAGCAGAAATGCAAAAAAATTTTAAACATTTTGTCCTGTTTATGTGATTTTTTTTGCAGTATCGATACTTGTTCAAGTGTAGTATATTAGTTTTAGTATCCATTAGTACCGATTTTTTTATTCTTTTGGCAGTAATAGCATATTGTATGTGTAAAAACATAAATAAATTCAACTGAAATAATAATAATTAGGTTCAGGAAATCCCTCAAATGTGATTCTAGCCTGTAAAGACAAAATGTGATCGATTAAAAACAAAACAAAACACAAAAGTCAAAAGGTCAAGGTGAAGATTTAGGGGAATTGGTTGCAGTCACGCGTCCCAGATGTTACCTTCTTCTACCACTTGCTGCTCTTTGGTTATGGTGAGAGTGGCAGAGCAGGCGGCCTCTCCTGCGTTATTGACCGCTCTGCACGTGTACAGGCCTGCATGCTCAGGGAAAGCATCCACTATGATCAGAGTGGCTATGTTTGTCATCTCATCAAAGTGAAACACCAGGTTTTTGGTGGCCTTCACTGGCTGCCTGTTGTGAAACCAAGTCACTTCTGGCTTGGGCATGCCTGACACACATGCATGGAAGCGAGCCACTTCTCCATGCACCACTGTGCAGCTGCTGATAGGCTGAATGAAGACCGGCTTTTGGCCTAGAGAAGGTTTCTTAAGACTTGTGAGACTGGTGGAAACATGCCACTCGCTCTCTGCAGTGTCTTTTTTCCCTGAAAGCAAGAGGTTGGCTGTTTCACATGCAGCATTTACATAAAAATACAAAGGTCAGAATGCTGGTGTGGTGTGAGTTTCCAATATTTGTTTTAAATAACTGGGCAGTGTTTCTCACAGGTTTATACTAAGACTATGGTGGTGTAAGTGCTCCATATCTGAATTATTTTATGGAATATAATATAATTTTGGTGTACACATGTTACTTATTGCTTCTAATGAACAAAAAAAAACTGGTGGTAGTCTCCTCTATTAATGGGAAACACTAAATTGGATACTATTTCTCACACAATTTTCAGCTTTCCTTTACTATTTTATAAGGATGTAACGATTTTCAAATCTCTCCGTATGATATTTTCACAGGATACATCTCACATTATGATATTTATTGCATATATTTTGTGGAGGTTGAATTGTGAATATACTACTTTTTGCCTTTAAAATATCTTGACAAGCCTTTGGTTCTGCCTTAATCCAAATAATTAAGATATAGATTTAAAAGTGCTTAATAATAGTTATTTTTGCACTGAAACGGAGCAAAGGATCCTGGTCTATGTAGCTGCTTCTGTTTTTTTTTTTTAGCTGAGAGAGACTTGTAGTCTTATTGTGAGACTTTTGAGGATATTGTTACATCCATGATATTCTGTGGAAATCCTTTTACCTTGCCTGTTAAATCCCTGAACACAATTTAAGCTCTTTATGTTTTTATTTACTATACAGAGTTAGATATTTGTATGGGATGCCATGCTTTGAAATAAGTGATTGTTACTCATACTCACCCTCCATTGTGAGTGTAGCAGAGCAGGACACAGTTCCAGCAGAGTTGGTGGCTGTGCAGCGGTACTCGCCCTCGTCCTCGTGGTAGACTCTGGAGATCTCCAACTGGCAGCTGTCATCAAACTGGGACATCCTGAAGAATTCCGACTGCTTGATCTCCTTCTCCTTGTGGAACCAGCAGATCTTCACATCTGTCCAATACAAAACCAACGATGGTGAGTGTGGTTTACCAACATAAATCACAACATTATTATCATTATCATTATTATGTTATTTTATTTTTTTTAATTGAGCCTTTCTTTTTAATAGTTGTGGTTTCCTTCTATGTTAGTTCTGGCTTGATACAGTTATAGACTTGATTTAAAGCTACCATCCATAAGCTTATTTGATTTTTTTTTCATCCAGTAGATGGCGGACATGAAATCTGTTCCCCCCCTTCCTCTCTGCTCTTCTTCTCTCAGGCTAAAGTTGGCACACCATTAGACAGAAGTAATGCAGATAGCAACGAATGGTGAAATATGAGAATACAACAGGGACTGGTTGGTCAGTCTAATTACAAATGCTAGTTTAAGTTTAGATCTGTTTTATTCCTGCTTTAGGCCTGCTTCCCTATTAGTCCTGTTAACACCTGTTTTCTCCCTGGAGACATTTGCAAAGGCAGATATTTTCTGTTCTTAGAGTTATGTTCAGGATCACAAAGTCAGTTATGGTTTATGCTGTTGTATGTGTATAAATTTCCTTCAGAATTCTTTGAGAAATTTCAAATCTTACCATCTCCACGGACTCTGCACTGGAAGCGAGCTGGTTCACCTTCACGTGCTGAGGTGTTGCTGATGGGTGAAATGACCACTGGGGGAGCCACAGGAGCAGCGGAATCTGGGGACACCACCTCGGACACTAAACAAGACAACAATATCAAAGTTAGCATCCTGATCCTTTATATTTGATGTACAGCCTTTTTAAATTTTTGATTTCTTTTACCTTCTACGTTAAGTGTTGCGACGCTGCTGGCTGCTCCGTAGTCGTTCTTGGCCTCACATTTGTACTCTGCTGCGTCCTCGGGGAAGACCTCGATGAGCAGCAGGGTGTGCTCGTAGGCGTCGTGGAGGAATTTGCATTTGAATCCGGGGGAAAGAGCCTGGGAGTTCTTGTACCATGAGACCTGTGGCTGGGGCAGGCCACTCACCGCCACAGAGAAGCGAACGGGCTTACCGGCCTCCACTGACTGGGACTCCATGTGACGCACGATCTGAGGAGGCTCTGGCACTGAGGGAATATTGGACAAAAATATTTACAATTCATACCCTACTGAAGTACATATGACAGGTTTTTATATTTTATATTTATAGGTTTTATATTCAAACTATAAGTCGGACTTTTTCTCATGGTTTGGGTGGTCCTGCGACTTATATATTAAAATTTTCACACTGACAGCCTTGAGAGGGCGCTCTAGGCTTGTGTGCCAGTGTCTACTACTCCTATTACTTCTGGACCACTGTCACTTCACCCTTTACTGCCCATGTCTCTTGCAGAAACAGCCATTGTCCTGCTGCAAGTAACGAAATCGGCAGCCAAAAACAGTAATTGAGCAGCAGAAAGAAAGTTTGGGGTGAGCGAGAAACTTGTGACAACCGGTAGGGTGCACCATGAAACTTTCAACAAACCCTGGACTTTAGTGACAACCAAAACCATCCTGTCGGGATTCAGAAAGGCCAGAATAATTCTAACTGGAACTGATGCTGAGTTTGACGACAGCGACACAGAAGAGGAAGCGGCACTCCGTTTAACTCTGGAGGTCGAATAGTTGCTCAGAAGTGACACCGAAAATGAAGAAAGATTTAGTGATATAGTTATCTGAAGAACTGTTCATATGTGACGTTCACAGTCTGTTGTTCTTTGTTCTATTGTTATTACTAGAACTTGCCTTTCAATATGAAATATAGGTTCCTGGTCTCTGATTTTATAAAATAAATTTCCCCCAAAAAGTGCGACTTATATATGTTTTTTTTCTTCTTCATTATGCATTTTTTAGATGGTGCGACTTATACTCCAGAGCAACTTGTAGTCTGAAAAATACGGTAGTTTTACTTCACTAGGAAAAAAGTTTAATTCATTACTAGTAGTGTGTAGTAGCAGCTGATTCCTAAAAAGGAATCTCTCTACCTATAATCAATCAATAAACAAAATTCAATCCAAAATGTGAGGCCAATTTACACCTAAGTAATACTTTTTTCCACCAGTTAAAACTTTCATTTACGAAAATAAAGGTGTAATTTTTATTTCTCAAATAATCTATTCTGACAGATAGAAGAGTTTTGGGATTCGTTTACAGTTTGGTTGCTAGTTAACAGTTATGGAATTAATCTTAAAGCAACCAAATGTAATTAGATTGGTCGACCCGGCCCAGTTGTATTCTCACATACCACCACTAGATGGTGTCTACGTTACTTAAGTCTGACAGTGTGCCATCTTTGGCCTGGCAGAAGAAGACCAGAGACCACACAAGAGCCAGAATAAAGGCCAAAACTTAAACAGACTTACAAATGGTAGCTTTAAATATTATGTTACATTTTAATGAAATGAGTAGTAAAACCTGCCATATGCATTTTGAGATCTTTATGTATTTTTCTTCAGACTTACGGTTGACTCTGAGATGCATGGTGCTTCGGTTCTTGCCAGCAATAAAAGTGTATTCTCCAGCGTCACTCCTGAAGGTCTCTGAGATGGTGAGGCGGTGGAGTTTCCTGATGCACACGTAGTGGAAGCGTTGTTCCATGGAGAACTGGATCTCCACGCCATTTTTCAACCATCTGCCCTCAATGTCCTCCTCATTCACCTCGAACTCAAAAGTGGCTCTGTGTTTCTCTAGGACCTACCACGAAACAACACAGGTTTTTAGATCACAATTTGCTCATTTTAAGGCCATTGTCAAGAATTCTATTGGGTATTAATCCCTAACACACTACATGTTTGTTTTGTTTTGGAAATGCTATATTCGCCCAAAAAAACAATATGAACAAGTTTTGTTTTTGACGCTCTGAGCTGCCCTTGTCTTTGCTCTCCATGCTAAGTTGCTCCTCCTTCAGAGCGCCATCACAACAACATTTCACCATAGCAAGCAGCTGATTTTTATGTTTGTGTTTTTACTGTTGAAAATGGCTATGCAACTTTGTTTTTTTTTACCTTGCATGTATACTCAAGAGTCTGAATCTTTTTATCGCAAAAAATTCAAGAATGTACAGTGATGTGGTCGGGGAAGGAAGTTTTTTGAGCACTCAGAACAATGTAGGGTTATCAAAACATGTACAAATCAACTGAAATACAACTTTCAGTAAGCAAACGAGGGAACTAATGCTGTCACAATACAAAAATTTCAAACTCAATTTTGACACTAAGACTTTCAATCAGTACTCATTGCTGAGAACAATATCACAATGACGATAGAAAATGCTCCTTTTTTTAGTAATAGAAAGTAATTTTCAGGTACAAAATCATAGTTCTTTCTCTTTCTCTTGTTGTTCTGATAAAGCCATACAAGGATAAAGTCATACAAAGTGTTCAAGAAAGCCAGAATTTTTTAGCTGTATCAATACTTGCTCAAATGAGTATCTAGTTTCTAATATCGATTAGAATTGTTACTTCCACATAACATTACATACGGATGATGTACTTACAGTGATTTCTTTCTGAGCTGGTTCAGAAATGCGAACATCACGACCCTCCACGACAAGATGGGCCTTCGACACGCTGGATCCGGCCACGACTGAGTACTCGCCGGCGTCGGACATGCGCACGGTTTGGATCATCAGGCGATGGACATACTTCTCAGCTGTCACAGTGTACCTGCAAAAATTACAAGTGGGATCAGTAGAATTTCATTTAAAGGTCCTACATTACACAAAATTGACTCTTAAGCCATGTTAAAATGTTGTTACCTTATCAAAAACAGACCTGGGGAGTTGGGTTTTGTTTCATTCTCATATATTTGACTAACCCATTATTATTATTCTGTCAAAATGCTCAGTTAAAATGCTCTGTTCCACCTTGTGATATCATGAAGCTGTAGTTTTTAAACAGCTCATTTTACCTTTTGCTCAGTGGGGATTGGAAAGTCCAGGTCAGGGTTTGTGTGTTAAACGTGTTAATGAAACAAAACACATCTCCAGGTAAGTTTTTGACAAGGAAAAATCATAAGATAGATCAGAAAAAAAGAGTAATATTTGCCCTTTAAACTACATAAAAAAGAAGAAGTGATATCTACCTCTCCTCAGACATGTCCAGTTCTTGTCCATCTTTCATCCACATGACCTGGGCGTTGGGCTCAGAGATCTCACATTCAAATATGGCCTTCTTCTTCTCAGTGATTTTAATGTCCTTGATTTTCTTGGTGAATTCAATAAGGCGAGCTAAAAGAGGAGACGGTGTAATTTTATTGATCTTTTGCAGCATCAGCATTCCCTCAGGTGTGATGTTAACTGTAGGCATTGCTCTGTCTGAAGTTAGACTTCAATCTGAGCTTTTTGTCAACACAATCTGACCAGAAAGAACTTAGATTTAGTTAGAACTTCAACAGGTAAAATGATTTGTACAGTTAAAAAAAGTCCCTCTCACAGGCTCCTGAAAATGTGTTGTTTAAATCCAATTATGTATTTTTTCCTGTGTTAGTTTTCACAGTATTTTAAAACTTTTTTGACACTGCTTGCTCATGAGTGCTTTGTGTCACCATGGTAACTGCTGACCATTCTGCCACTGACATGCATGCAGAACCTCCCTATGCAAACATGGTTTCACTGCAAAGTATCAATACTACAGATTGAAATCACTAGCCTGGTCTAGTCTATTTCTGCCCTTACCTTCCACAAAGAGGTTGGCAGAGGAGACGGCTGACCCGGACACAAACTGGTAAGCTCCTCCATCTCCGAAGTGCACATTTCGTATGGTCAGCGAGTGGGTGAGCTCCTTGGTGCGAACTTGACACCTGTCCGATGATTTGATTTCCACGCCGTTTTTCAGCCACTTGTATGTGATACCCTCGTAGTTAACGGTTACCTCGAAAGTGATGGTGTCTCTCTCTTGGGCGTTCAGGTCTTTCAGCATAGACGTGATCAGGACAGCTATGGAAAAAGACAAATAAATGTTTATATAAGATAGGTGCGATAAAAATAGTACACATGGGGGCTGGGCATTGGGCTGGTTCTTACTCGGTGACAGACCAAGATAAACAGCTGCACAAAAGTGCTTACATCAAGGGTTCTGTGGGCTTCACACAGCGGCGTGTGTATATATATATTCCCTATATCAGATGTCTTTCCAGTTATAACCTGGAAAGGTTAATAGGTTGCTATCTGTCTTATGTGTCTTGGTGGCTTTGTTTCATAAATAGATACACTAATCACTAAAGTGTTTCGATAACTGTCTGTGAAATTGTTGAGCCAAGTTTAAAACTCGGTTGGCAGGAGAAAAAAGAAAAACAAAACGCTGCATTTATTTTAATTTTTACTGCTTGAATGAATGAATTATGGATGTGCTTTCCAACATTATAGGCCTGTACTAATTAATCGTTACCTCAATAGATCATTAGAATGCAGCATTAGATAGAAATGTTATGGCGCTATTACAGAATAAATTTAAAAATCTACTTCTATGCAAGGTTCATGGAAGATAGTATAGTATTTATAGTAATGAATGGATAATGGATGTAACTCCTATGTAAAATACCCTTTTAAATAACTCCAGCACACTGTTGACCTGTTTCAAGCCTTTAATGATTTGGGAGAATTTAAAACACATCCTTCAATTCCTTCATTCAAAAAAAAAAAAAAAAAAAATCTAGCGGTATCAAAATTATTTTTTTGCGACATGCATTATTTAAATTTAGTGTTAGGGGGGACTACTGAAAACAATTATTAAAATTTTGCAAAGGGATTTAGATTCCAAATTAATCTGTTACCAAAGATCAAAAGCAAAACATTCTCAGTTATTGCTTTATGTTAATTATTAGTGACATTTATTGCTTCTTTTTGATAATGAATGACTTCTTACGGCTGACAGTAAGCGTGGCAGAGACTCTGTCGTTTCCACAGACAAACGTGTATTCTGCAGAGTCGTCCCGGCTGGTGTTCAGGATCTTCAGCTGGTGCAGTTTGCCCTGCACCACGATGCGGAACTTCTCGCTCATCTCGATCTCCACGCCGTTCTTCAGCCACGTGGTCGGCACGTTGAAGTGGGACACCTCACACTCGAACGTGGCGCTCTGGGTCTCAACCACCTCCACGTTCTTCAGAGGCTTAGTCACACGAAGAGCTGAAAATGAATGAATATCATGCGTGATAAATAGTATACAAGCACAGGGAATACAGTGCAAAAAAGGAAACTCTAGCATAGGTTTAATGGACTTGAAATAAAAATAAAATTCATGATTTTGTGTAACTAACTGACAAATAACAAAGTCAAGTCAACTGTTCTTGGTCGATAAAGGAGTAAATAAAAGCACGAAATACTACTTTTGTAATGTACCGTATTTTCCGGGCTATTAGTCGCTCTGGATTATAAGGCGCACTGTCATTAAATAGTCTATTTTCGAACTTTTTTCACAAATAAACTGCACTGGACTTTAAACGAAACACAACAGTTCAATGGGTCAGTCGGACTTTGTTTGGCGCATTCACGGTGACTCTGAGCTTTGTTCAATTGTGGCACATAGAGTAGGGAGGGTACTGTCTGGGGCTGCTGGATTGTCGGCGTGTTCGCAGTGACTCAGTTGTTCAGTCGTGTCTAGAAGTGGCACATTGGACTCGTGTTTTCGGTTTGTTCCTTCGTTCCGTTCCTCGTCGGCGTGGAGTGATGAGTGGAGTGTGGCTATGGGTGTGTTTCGCTGTGCGGTCGCTGTGCGGTCGCTGTCTGCTCCGTGTGTGTTTGCGTGTTCTGCGGGTGGTGCGGCTTTGTTGTTTACTGAAGTCGTGCTGGGACACCGGAGTGGATTCGTGTATAGGGTGCTGTCGTTTTTTGATGGGGTTAGAGGCTTAAGAGCGTGCCTAATAGCCCAGAAAATACAGTAGGTTCAAATATCAATGACTCTTGTAAACACTTACACTCCACAGTGAGCGAAGCGCTGCACTGCAGATGTCCCACCACAGCCGTGTACTCTCCTGCGTTGCTGTTGTCCACATTCTGCAGGATAAGTTTGTGAGCTTTCCTTTCGGCCTGAATCTTGCATCTATCGCTGGATTTGAGCTCTTTGCCGTTGAACAGCCATGTGACCGGGATGTTGTCATGAGACAGACTCAGCTCAAAGGAAGCAGTGGAGTCCAGCAGCGCATTGACATCCTTGATTTTCTTAACTATCTTGATGGCTGCAGAGAGACAAATATATAGTTGGAATCTACAGTATTATTTCATATTAAATGCCAAGTGGTTAAAAAAAAAAACTGAAATACTCACTCTCAACATTCAGCCTGGCGTTGGCAGACAGTTTTCCTAACTTGAAAGAGTAGACGGACTCATCTTGGGTGTTGCAGTGCTTGACTCGGAGAGTGTGGACGATGCCTTCAGTGGTGATCTCATATTTGTCATTATTCTGGAGCTCCACACCGTTTCTGATCCACTGAGTTCCCTTCACATCAGGGTGGGTCAGCTCCAGGATGAACAGTGCATCCTGGGTCTCAGTCACAGTTTGGTTTCTCAGAGTTTTCTTGATCTTCACAGCTAAAGATTAAATACAACATGTTTTTCAATCACAGTTGTTACTAAAGAAATACTTAATTCTTAATTACACTAAGTGTAATTGCAAGTTGCTGCTTACCCTCCACCTTGAGGTTAGCGGTGGTTTTGGAGTTTGCCACCTGATAAGTGTACTCTCCCACATCCTGGGGTCTGGTGATGACAATGACCAAGCGTCTGACTGCTCCATCGACTTCACTGATCACATTCTCATTGAAGTCCACGAGATGGCCCTCCTTCATCCACTTGCCCTCAGCGTTAGCATTAGCCACCTCACATTCAAAGACAGCAGTCTGGGATTCAGCCACTGTCACATCCTGCAGGGGACGGGTGATGGCACCACCTAGTGGAAAAAAAGAGAACAAATTTAGAACTGCTCCTACATTAGACATAGAAAGGAATGTTTTAGATGTAAATTGTAGATGTCCATACCAGAGACAGTGAGTGTAGCAGTGGATGTCTTCTCTCCAGCGTGGAAGGTGTACTGTCCCTCCTCATCTTTCATGGTGTCCATGACAGTCAAAAAGTGGACTTTGCCCTTGGTTTCCATCTTGTATTTGGGTCCAGCTTTAAGCTGCTGGTTCTTGAAGGTCCAGGCTGGGTCAATGCCAGCATGAGACACCTCAACCTCAAATGTCACATTCTGTGACTCAGAGCACACTTTATTTTCCATGTTCCTCACAATGCGCACCTCTGCAAAGAACCAACACATACAAATCAGTGTTTGAAGTTGGCTCCTACATTTAAGACAAACAAATATAAAGTATACCTTCAACAGACAGGTTGCAGCTGGTGTCGACCTTCCCAACCACCAGTTTGTAGCGACCCTTGTCTGAAGCAAATGTCCTGGTGAAGACCAGACGCTGCTTGGAGCCCTTGGCAACCATCTGGACCCTTTCACTGGCAGTGATCTGCTTATCATTGTGATACCATTTTACAGAACTGACATCCTGAGCAGAAATCTTAGCTTCCAGAACAGCTTTAGTTCCCTCAATGGAAGAAACGTCTTTCAGTGGAATCACAATGTCAATGGCTGTGAGAGAAAGAAATACAATCATTATAAACATATACATTTCCATATAATATACATTTCCTATAAAAGAAGTTACATCCTGTATTTGTGTCTTACTCTGAACATAGAGCTTGCATGAAGTGGAGATCTCCTGGGCAGGGACCACAAAGGAGTACTGAGCTGCGTCCTCCCTGTTGACATTCTCCACCAGCAGCTTGTGGATGACTTTGTCGATGACAATGTGCACACGGTCAGAGGCGGACAGGGCCTGGCCGTTCTTCATCCAGGTGCCCTCCACGTTCTCCTGAGAGAAACGCACCTCCAGCTGAGCGATGTCGCCCTCACACACAGTCAGGTCGCTCAGGGGCTGCATCAGTGTCACGGGGCGAACTGATAAGAGAACAAGTTATTATTAAAATCTATAAATTTAAATGGATCAAACCAAGAGCAAAATACAGGCAAACAAAGTGAATGCTCATGTTGATAAATGCTGATTTTGAATCTACATATTCAATGCCTGAGGTCTGCTCTAAACCACGTGTTTTTATTAACAAAGGATTGGGTGTGGATCTCTTGATTAAAAAGCCTGTAGCATATAACTGACAATTAGAAATAAGTGAATCTTGATCTCGATTAAGTTTGATTAATTTTATAATGTACACAGGAAATGTACATGTATAGATTTTTCATATTTATTGCACTCAGAGAACCATAAACCCTTGGTCTGTTTCCTTACCTTTCATCTTGAGGGAGGCGCTGGTCCTCAGATCTCCACACACAAAGGTATATTTTCCCTGGTCCTGCTTCTTCACGTCTTTCACAGACAGAGTGTGTCTCCCTCTGCGTGATGTCATGATGTGTTTGCTGCTCGGGGACAGCTCCTTGTCTCCAAAGAACCATCTCCCCTCAACGTCTTCACGGGACACCTCAACCTCAAACTCTCCAGCGTAGGTCTCAGGCACTTCAATGTTCTCCATGGGTTTGACCATCTCAAGTGCAGCACCTGATCGAGAGATAAAATGATTATTCAAGTGTTCTATATTACGCAAATCTAACTCCTGTGAACTTTTATTAGCGTTGAAATGTTGTTACCTCCTCAAAAACACACCCAGGAGATGTCTGATTGAATTTTAGATTTACCTTTTGTATATTTGAGATCATCAATATCTGCTGGTGCACAGAGCAGTGAAGCAGTTTCAATAAGGCTAAAACAATAACTCGCTTGAAAATTAGTCAAATCCAGGGATGAAATGATCAAAACAATTCTAGTAAATGTGTGGAGCACTTCCTGTATTTCCACTTAATAATGTAACAAGGAGGAACAAAATATTTTCAGTTTTGGTGAAGAACACGGCCTAAATATTGATTTGTGAGTCAAAAATGTGTGAGTGAAACAAAACACAACCCCAGGTATGTTTTTGAAGATGATAAAACATTATAATACAAACAAAAATAATAATATAGGGTAATATAGTCCCATTAATCAAGATGCAACACTAAGATTTCGCTTGGTTCTGTTGTGAATAATTACCCTCAACATGAAGTCTTGCAGTGGTTCTAATGTTCTCGTCGTCCACAACCACACAGCTATACTCAGCGTCATCCTGGACTTCAATGACGAGCACGGACAGGAAGTGCACCTTTCTGTCCGAGTGCATTCTGTACTTGTCTCCAGAAAAGATCTCCATGTTGTTTTTGAACCACTTCACTTTGACGAAAGGCTCATTGGTCTCACACTCAAAGGTCACCATGGTGTCCTTCTCGTTTGCGCTGGCATCTTCCAGGTGTTGGGTGAAGTTTATAGCTGCCTTAGCTTTAACAGAAACAAGGAAATTGAAGGTTATTATTATTTTATTTCTCATCGATATTGTGTGAAACATTTGTATAAACATTTATTCTTTTTAAATTAAAGCGCAGTTGAAGTTTGGTGTATTTTTGTGTATAATAACACCTATAGACTCCGAGTTATTTGGGTCTTTTCTGATTGTACTCATGAAAATGTTCTAAAAATGTTTACAAAAAAAATAGTAGTAGTTTATAATAGTAAAAGTATTTCTGAGCTGAGTGATCATTACCTTGCACCAACAGGAAGGCGTGGCTGGACGACTCCCCTGCGACGTTGGCTGCTTTGACCATGATGCTGGCGGAGTCCTCCACGGTGCAGTCCCTGATGACCAGCTCACACACGTGGTCTTCGGGCCAGAACCAGTAGATCCGGTCGGACTTCTCCAGGGGAATGCCGTTCTTGAACCACTGACACTCCGGATCGGGTCTGCCCACCACCCTCAACCGGAAGCGAACCTCCTCCATGGGGCCAACGGTCTGGCTCTTGATGCGTTCAATGATCTTGGGAGCTTCCATGGACGGGGACAGCTGGATTCTCTCAGGTTTGAAAGTGGGGATGGTGACCTGGCCTTGCTCCTCTAGTCTCCTCCTCTCCTCCTCTTCCTTCTCCTTCAGGTGATGCAGGAGCTCATCTTTGGTCTTCTTCAGCAGTTCTTCATAAGACTCATCCCTCTTGCGGCTCTTGGACTCCACGGCTGAGATGGATTCGTAGAAACCTTCTTCGGTTCTACGCTTAAACTTGCTCTTGAGCTCTTCAGTCTCCTCTGATGTCTTCTCATGGACAATTCTCTGGGTTTTCCTCAGTTTCACCACTTCCCTGTCTTGTGCGGCTTCGCCTGCCCTGTCCATTTTCACAACATCAAAGGCCACTTTTCCAACTTCGTGTGGAACCTCTGCGGGTTTAGGTTCAGGAGCGCGACGTAGCACGGTTCTAAAGTCTTCCTTCTGGGTTATTTCCAGTTTCACAGTGTGCTCGGTTGTGCCAAGAGGGTTATCAGCGACAAGTCTGACCTCACCTGCGTCGTATGACTTGATATCAACAATCTCCAGATAGTAGATTCCATCATAACGCAGTCTGTACCTCTTGCTTTTGCGGATGAGCTGGCCATTGAGGTACCAGTTGACTTTGGGTGCAGGGTAGCCGGTGACTCTGCAGCGGAAACGAGCGATCTCTCCTTCAACCACACGGACTGGTTCAGGGAGAAGGACGATTTCAGGTTTGGTCTTTTCACATTCTTCATCTGCGCTGACTCCTGCAGGGCCTCCTTCATGAGCGAAGCGTTCGATGTCTTCCACTCTGGTGCCTTTTCTGCCCTCTGGGAGCTGGGATTCCTCAACAAGGCCTTTCTCATCTTTGACAATCAGTGTTGCAGAAGTCTGGTCAACTCCAAATTTGTTAGTGGCTCTGCATGTGATGACACCACTGTCTCTGGCGTAAGCGACCTCGTAGTCAAGGCTGCAGTATCCAAACTCATTAACCATTCTCAGCCTGTTTGCGGCAGCGAGAGGCTTGCCATCATGGAGCCACTCTACGACCATGGTGGGGTCTCCGATGGGGGTCAACCTGCACTCGAAGTGGGCAGGACCGAAGCGCTTCATCCTGATAGAAGTAAGTTTCTTCTTGAATTGTGGTTTCTGTTGCTTTTCTTTGTCATAAAGGTCGCCCTCTTCCCACTGATCTTGGCCATAGCGCTGGTGAAGAGGCTCCAGCTCTGGCGCAGCGATCTCTTTTGCTTTGTAGGTTCCTCTGGTGACAATGAGCTTCCTCTCCATCTGAGGTGCTGCAAAATCAACCTCCACATTGACTCTACAGCGGGTGGTGTCTCTGCCCGCTTTGTTGATGGCTGTGGCGGTATACCAGGCGCTGTCTGTGGTGGCAGCTGTAGGAATCTGGAATTTTGCTTCTCCTTTAGTGCCCTCAATCCTGCAATTCAAAACAATACAGTTAAAAGAATAAGGTAACAGTTTATAGTGCTAATACTGAGTGACTGGAAAGATTTAATACCTGATCTGTGGATGCTTGTGTGGGCTGATGATGTCACTGTTCTTCAGCCACACAATATCAGGAAGAGGGTTTCCAATGGCTTTGACAGCCAGTTCAACCAGAGTGCCCTGTTTGACTGTGATGTTCTTCAGCTTCTCCACAAACTGAGGTCGGGCAAGGCTTTCACGAGCTTTGGGGAAAAAAAGGTCATATAAGGTCACATGAACAAAAACAAGTAAAGTGGGTTACAACATTTTTAATAATCTACCTTCTACTGTAAGATTAACTGAGACTGTGGTGCGTCCAGCTCTGTTCTGGGCAACAACAGTCCATTCTCCAGAGTCTTTTGGCATTGCAGGAACAATGATCAAGGATTGAATACCATCCTCTTTGATAACTATCTTGTGAGTGTAGTCATTCACCACTTGTTGTCCTAGATAGAAAAAAAGACAGATTATAGTCTAATCTTTAATGCGTTAAAACACAGAGTTTTGTTATTCTCTTACCATTGTGGAACCAGTATGTCTCTGGCATTGGTCTGCCAACAACCTTGAGGTCAAACCTTGCAGTTTGTCCTTCTGAGCATTTAATGGAGGTGGGCTTCATCACAAAGACAGGTTTGTAGAGTCTCTCTAGCTGAGCTTCGTCAGTCTCCTCGAGTCTACGGGCAGGAGAACGTCCAGGGGAGCGGCTAGGGGAGCGGCCAGGTGAGCGGCTCAGTGAGCGAGGAGATGTAGATCTGAAAGGACATAAACAAATATTTAATACAATGTTTATACACCACTGAATTAGTTGTTCTAGGTTCATTGACAGCTGTTACTAAATCCTTACCTGATTCTCTGCATGGCAGGCTGGGGAGTATATCTCTGAGGGGTCACAACCCCAGAGGGCTCCACATAGAGTTTTCCAGAGCTGACAGCATTTCCCTTCATGTTGCTGGCAAAAGCTGTGTAGACACCCTCATCCTCGGGGAGAACGACAGAGAGGCGCAGACTGGCACGGCCATCATGAAGAACCTCCATCTGGTGACGTCCTCCAGGTCTGATACGCTGCCCATCTTTGAACCACACAATCTTGGGCAGAGGATTTCCTGCCATCTTGCAGTGGAAAGTGACTCCCATTCCATCCACAATCCTGTAGTTTTTGACTGGAGTGTCAAAGGCGGGCTGCGCAGCCTCGTGTTCAGCGACTGTCACCATCTGCTCTCCATCTTCAATCACCAGCTCCATGTAAGAAATTCTCATGATGCGCAGCTCAATCTCCTGGATGATCCTCTCCTCAAAGGAAGACACCATGAATTCCTGCAAGACAGAAGACTGTATATAGAAAACAAAACCTTAATAGCTGCAATGTGATTTTTCTTTGTAAGCAGTACCGTTTCAGAGATGAAGCTCATGGGAGTGGTCATCCTCCTCTGCTCAATCTCATGTTGACTCACGATCACTGTGGGCTCCTGCACCACAGCTGCAGTCACTTCTGTTTTATATGTCACTTCCTGCTGTTTCATGTAGGTTTCATATTGTTCTAAATGGGGACAAAACACATTTTAATATTCAATCCAAGGGCAAACAACTTAGTGAACTTTGTACCACTACAATATTAGATCCAATACCTTCTTCCATCAGAATAGCAACTGCTGAAGCTTCTCCATGTGGGTTCTTGGCATAAACTGAATATTCTCCAGCATCATCAGCAAAAGTCATTGAGATCTCCAATCGGCATTCGCCAGTCTCTTTCTTATAAGCAACTTTATATCTAACATGAAAAGAAAAAAAACTGTTATGCGATATACTTTTTAAAAAGCTTCAACTTTCTTTTTGAATCAGACCCTTTACCTGTATCCAGTTGTAAGGGGCACGCCACTCTTCTTCCAGATGATGTGAGGTTTGGGGTTACCTCCGATCTGGCAGTCGAACACAACGCTGCCTCCTTCCACTAGTTTCTGGACGCTTGGTTTCTTAATAAAGTAGGGAGCAGCAGTTTCGCCAGTGCTGACCACCTCTGTCACAGTTTGTCCCTTTGTCTCCATGGAAACACTGAGAAAACCACAACTTAGTATTTTTGAATATTTGTTGTTGCAGTATTTATGGGCTTTATTTTGCTACTTACGTTTTCTCCTGTGTAATTCCAGCATGAGTGACGGTAATTTCTTCCCTGCTCTCAATTTCTTCAGAAACTAAGAAAAAGAAGAGAATTGGAATACAGACAAATATTAAACAATGGAGATTTTATGACAGTAAGTTAAGTATTCATTGAAAAGTTTGACAATTTGAATGGTCACAATTAGTAAATCGAAATTCTGCAGTGATTTAATTCCTTTGCATATTATGAAATACATGTGATTCTTGCAATTAGTTCATATTTCAGTTTTCTATCAAACGTGAATGTTTCTGGATGTTTAAAATGGGCACTTTGAACAGAATCCTTTTAAAATCGAACAAAAACCAAATCACAATCTCAATATTTGTCAGAAAAAGCACACAATGTTTTCCCAAAATCGCTCGGCAGTATACTGTTCTATACGTATTCACCAGTAGTGACCCAGCAGAGTTATTCCATGGCATTGCTTTTTTCTAAGTCATCCATTATTATCTATTATGGACGTTGTTTGTAATGTATTTGTCCTACCTTTAACAAGCAGGTAGCAGGACGTGGTGACAGTGCCGGCTTCACTGGTGGCTGTGCAAGTAAAGCGGCCACTGTCTTCGGCGAAGGCCTCGCGGATCACCATTCGGGCAAATCCGCTTTGGTAGGTGAGCTGGAAATCAATGGAGCTCTCGATCTTGTAGTCCTCTCTGAACCACATGATTGTCGGGGTGGGGTGACCACTGATCTGACACTCCAGGGTCACCGACTCGCCCTCTGTCACGGTCACATTTTTCAGTCCCTGGACACGAAAAATACCAAAAATTTAGTAGGATGGATGGTTTTAGAATGTTTTTGGCTCTATGTTTAAAGAGGAATGAATGAACAACTAGAAAAAATGAGCAAACCATAAATGCTGCATTCATTAAGTTATATTTAATTACGCATAAATACCTGCTCACTCTTTATTTGCTTCAACCTTTTCTAAAATTAAATGGATGTGATTCTTTAATATTTCAGTCTCCTCTCAATCTCAGTCTCCTAAATGTATTTAAAATGTATTTGATTGCAGATTTATTTTAATTTTAAACTTAAATTAAATTCAAGAAATTACCCACATGTTTATTTCCAGTCATTAAGTTACATTTAAGGCACTTACAGCAATAATTGTTGGAGGAACGACAGGTTCCTGGGCTCTTGTTGGCACAGCAACAACCTCCTATAAAACAAATCAAACAAAAAAAGTTAAAACATGAATAATGATTAATATCTTGCAGGAGGTAGTCTTCAAAATTGAAGAGGGAGTGTAGGTTAGCAGGGAAAAAACCTTGTGAATAAAAAACAATGGTGAGAAGTGAAGCAAAGTGAAGCAGGGTGAAACACTCCAATGTGAAGCGGTTGGTGAAAGCTCAAAGAAAAATTGAAATGAGAAATTAAGAAGTCATTTGCTGCATTGGGTCCAAGCTGAGACTTTTAGAAATGTGTGGAGGAAGATGGTATTCAGTTGGACTAGCACAATGGTTCTCAAACTGCAGTACTTGAAAATCCTCTGGTGGTGGTGCTGTTGCCATTTTTCAGTCAGGCACAATTTTAAGGTAGAGTCATGGTTTAGAATGATCATACACCCAGTTGTGATCAGCTTAACTTTAGGCATATTTAATGTATCTTATATGTACTTTGTTGTTTCAGATTTGTTAAAAAAAAAAAAAAACTAGTTTGAAAAGTCTATGGGAGTCTATCTTACCCTATGGTTTATATGATTTAGTCTTTGCCTAGAATTTAAAATGGTCCAAATTTTATGTGCAGCAACTTGTCTTGAGAACCACTGCTTTAGCACATATAAAAACAAAAAAGAATAACAATCAAACAGACACAATCAGAACAACAAAAGAAATGCTCTTGATGATGAAACATTGCGATTGGCTGCTGGCGGAGCAGTGGGCGGGGTTAAGACGGTGGCTCTCGGGAGGGGGTAACCAACCTGTGGCTCCCAGTCCTCAAATTCCTCCTCACTGACCGCCCCTCCTGTCTGAATCTCAACCCGATATCTGGGGTCTTTAAAAGGCGGCGGGAAGGGCTCTGCTGGAACATGGGCCTCCAGAAACGCTCTGCGAGTTGGGGTGGGCGACTTAACCGGTTTGATGACTTTTCTGGGAGCAGTTGGGGATGACAGTTCTTTGTGAAGAGTGGCTACAGCTGTGCGAGCAATAGAAACCTGACCAAGCCAATAAGAAGAAGGTTAACCATCAAATAGTAAAGAAAAATATATATATTTAAAGGTGGCGATGGTTAATGGTAGAATGAAAGTTTGGGGATCCTTGTTTGCGTTAGAATTAGGGCAGTGGTTGAAAAAAACTCAAAATCCCACAAAGTGAACGTTAGAAACAAACGCTAAAAGGAAAACTAAAAATAATTCAAGAAGGTTGTCATGGTTTAAGTGGAACTAAACACTAAATCCACCTTTCTGCTAATAAACTGTGTAAATTGTGTTTAATAGCATTATCTACTGTTCCTAGTTTTGTTTTTTCCTTTTTGCAACTTTAGTGCACACTAGGTAAATTTGCAGCTTTCTGGCCAAAAGTTCCTGTGTGTGCTGACTAAAGTGGCAAAGAGTCCTGCACCGGGTACCTGCAGGTACATCAGTTGCCCCGGAAACAATGCCATTTCCTGGTCTTTTCCTGGAATGATGGACCAGGCTGAGAGAGACTTTGGTGTATTTATTACATAAACCCATCATTAGAGGTGATTAGCTCAGTGGCTGCGCTACTGGTTTAGTCCTGGTTTAGACCTAGTTTAGTCTTGGTTAAGTCCTGGTTAAGTCCTGGTTCAGTCCTGGTTCAGTCCTGGTTCAGTCCTGGTCCAGCGGTTGTGGCATGTGTATATTTATGCTAATGACACTGGTTCAGTCCTGGTGTAGACCTGGTTTAGTGCTGGTTCCGGGTTGGTGTAGTCCTGGTGTAGCCCTGGTCCTGTCCTGGTGTATTCCTGGCAATTGGTTCTGCAGTTTGCAGCGTATATATTTATAATCCACTATTGACATGGCGTAGGTTCAGTCCTGGTTTAGTCCTGGTTTAGTCCTGGTCTAATGGGCTGACCTCGACTTATCATGGGCACGGGTGGGCAACGGGTGGAATGTTAACGGGTCCGGGCGGGTGCAGATTTAACGTTGATATAATCACGGTTTAACAGGTGGGTGTGGTGCAAAACTGCGCGGGTGTGGGTGTCCAAAAATAGACCTGTGCAGGACTCTGTAGCGGCATCTGCAATTTCGAGTGGTTGGTGACGTTACAAAAGACTTCCCTGATTACAGCTAGGTGTTTCTGATTACAAACAACTGCCTACAGGGGTGGAGTTTGAAATGTTAGCCCAATCACACTGTTCCTCATACCTCTAGCCCAGAGTTTAGGTGTTTAGTTCCACTTGAATAATGAAATGAAAGCTTGGGGCTCCATCTTTGCATTAGAATTAGGTCAGGGGTAGAAAAAAATGGTCAAAATCCCACAAAGTAAACATTAGAACATCTTCATTAGAAAGCCTTGAGTTTTTGGTGGATGGTAGTGCGAAGAGAGTCACGTCACTATGTTAAAATGGCGGTGTGTTAATGATGGGATGAAGTCTTCTAACAATGGCCGCAGTTTTGAAGTCAGCTCCTCTTCTTACCTCAGGGCCATGCTCAGCTTTGGGGACAGTCACTTTAGAAACAGTGAAATGTGGGACCGGGCTCGGACCCGCACCTGTTTCCACTTGGGAAGAGATTTCACTTGTTTTCTGGATCTGAAGTGATGATAAAGCTGTTACTTAACCAAATGTCTTTTTATTTTAACTAAATGTATTTTTGTGACTAATTCAGACCTGTGTCACTTGGACTGTTTTTTGTTTTACTGCCGGTGGAGGTTCAGGAGTTTTGACTTGGATCAGTTCTATCTTTTTTTCAGCTTGTGTTCTTATCTCCACAGACTCCTGCTCCTCTGCTGCACCTCCCTCCTCGGGCGCAGGGAGGCGCACTCGAGCCAGGTCAACAGCAGCAACTACAGTGGCCACAGCCTCTGCCTTTTTCCCCTCCTCAGCCTGAGGTGCAGGCTGCCACAAACAGGGAAGGTTTGAAGGTTAGCAGGGGAAAAAAACAGTCAGTTGTTCTAGTCACTGTGTTGTAGTTACAATACTTAAAAGATATTGTTTATGCATTTATTAATTTCATCATATTTAAATTTAAAGTGGTGATGAATAAAATAAATAGTGGGAGACAAAAGAGGTCTACCTGCTCTACGGACACAGTGGTTGCTGACACAGCTCCTGCCATGCTCTTTACACAGAATGGTGAACAAAAATAACAATTACAACAATTACAAAGGAAATTATTTTCTTTAATTACTTCCACAATTAAGTCCACAGCTATGCAAACACTCATGTAAAATACTTGTGAGTGCTCACCTCTCTAGGTAGCAGTGACTTGCTGTTCCCAGTGTTTCTGCATCTGCATCTGTGTGGCGCTGCTTACGCTGGTCATACTGGTCATCTGGCTGTAGCTGGCCTCAGCCATGTACTCGCCCGTCTTCCATGGGGGCAGCACCTCAGAGGAGGACACCACCTGTGAGACAAAGAGACACGCTCAGCAACAAATTCACACTTATATTTTATTTATTCATTTAAATATTAGAACTGTTTTGCTCTGACCTGTTTTCTGGTCATGAGTGGAGACTTGACCGGTCTGATGGGGGAGCCCGAGATTCTTGTGGATGGGGAAACAGATCTGTAGCATACAAGCACATTGTTATAGGCCTGACTGAGCATGTTTTTATGTTGATCTTGTTGTTATTTTAAAGGCCGGTACTACCTGACTGGTCCAGGGGCAGGGCCCTTCACGTGTCTCACAGGTGAAGGCGACTGCTGCCGTCCCGTCCTGGGGATGTGAGATGGGGGGGACCTGGAGGTGGGCTTTGGGGGAACCCTTGGTGGGGTTTTGTGAGCAACATGTTGAGTCATCATCATTCCTCCTTCTACTTGCATCTCCATCATTGTGGTTGCCTGGAAGCTTGCTTCCATTTTCTAAAAACAGATGTCAGATTTGTCAGTGTTATAATGTATAATTTTATTAAATGAAACTATTTACATTGACTGTATTTGCTGTTGTAAAGGAGCATATATCGGCTTACCCTTTCCACTCTTGATGTCTGTGACGTTTCCATTTGAGCTGAAGACATAATCATCTTTGTTTTCTTGATTGGTACAGGTTCTTCTCCTGTAGTCAGACACATAAAGCCCTGATCAGTCTCTCCGTGATGTTACATATAATAAGTACAGTAGTATGAGAGGCTGACCTTGAACGAGCAGTTCAGCGGTGCAGGTGGCCCGTCCACTGCTGTTGGTTGCAGACACAGAGTATGTGCCTGAATCTTCAGGGAAAGCCTCGGCGATCAGCAGGCTGTACAGGTCTCCCTCCTGGAGGATCCTGAAGTCAGCTGAGCTCTGGATCTCTGCTCCCTCTCTGTAGAACTTCACCACAGGGCTGGGGATTCCTGTGACACGGACATCCAGGCGCACCTGGCTGCCCTGTCGCACTGTGGAGCTCTGAAGTCTCTGAAGGAAGTTAGGGGGCGCCGTCTCCGCTGGAGTAAGTGGGACACACAGGGTTAGCTTTGGTTTGCACATGGAGCTTATGTTCGATATGATTTACAAATAAGCACATTTATTTGTAATATAACATAAATGTTAAAGTTAATTAATCTAACAAAAATACAAAGTTTGGAAAACCAAACATATGTATTGGGCTCTTTTTACTGTGACAGCTGCATCTACATTTGAACACTGTATTAAGTGACAGGGGCAAATTACTGACAATGTGACAAACTGATGATTAGCCGCAGCATATCTGTCTCCTTCTTCTGAAGTATCTAGTTCAGAGTAAATAGGACAAGTATATATAGAGTGTTACCTGTGACGAGGAGCTCGGCGGTGCTGGTGGCTTGTCCAGCTCCATTGGTGGCTCTGACGGAGAACCTCCCGCTGTGTGCGGCTGTCACAGCGGGGATCCTCAGAACAGCGCAGCCGCCACTGAACGACATGTGGATGCCGGGCAGAGCGGCTGCAGATAGAACCTGGCCATCACGAAACCAGCTCACCTCAGGAACTGGAGAACCTGCAACAACACAACAACAGTTAAACACAGAGCTACAGAAATAATATAATGTAAATGCTACACTATAGACCAGTGTTGCCCAAAGACTGGGTCGAGACCCTCAGGTCGGTCGCAAGAGATTTTTTTTGGGTTGCCTTGTCACGATCTGCATTTAGGTCTGCAATATACCGGGCTACATTTAATGTCCAAATAGGCGACTTATGGAACCCTTTTACTGCTGGTTCAAGTACTGTTTTTATTTTGGTTAAACCTTGAGTAATACTAATTGTTCAGAGACACGATCACTCAGGCAACAATAAAATATCCTCATTAATGTTCAATAATGGTCAAATCCACCTTTATTTTGTGATTTACGAATAATGTCTATTGACTTGGGTCGCACACGTTTGTGAAACACTGCTATAGACAACAAGGGATGTCAGCAAATAATTGCTTCTGAAATGTATTCTATTCCGAGTTTGCAAGAAGTAATAACATTTGTAACTTTCAAAAGCAGCAATATTTGATTGTTGAAACATATACTTCTAAAGATAAATCACCACCCTGTTTGAATAATTGTGCATCATGTTGTAAATACGAAAGAAAGAAATAGTGGGATTTAAAGCTGACAATGTAGAAATAGTTATGATTATCAAATAGGCCAAAAGAAAATGTTCAATTTTTTCCACCTACATATCTAAGTCAGTACTTCTGACAAATTTGCAATGAAGTACTGGTATGAAGGACACAGTACTAGCTACCTTTTAGTGTTTTAGATCAATCTTTTGACAAAACTTGATTAATCAAACCGTTAAAGCTACATTTAGTTGTTTTAAACCATATTCTTTGAGCGTTGGCCAATCAGAGCAGGTGATAAAGTGCTGTTATGCATGTCTGCAGGTACATGCAGCTGATTACCATTACCTCACTAGAATAATACTCATTTACAAGTAAAAGTACCCCAAACATCTCCTCATTTACAGTACCGTGAGTATTTATAATGTGTTACTTTCCACCGCTGAGTAGTTGCATATTAGTTGTGTATTAAAGACAGTAGTGACGTGAGGCTGGGCTGAGTGTGAACATGGCGTCCTTACCACTGACTTGAGCCTCGAACGTCGCGGCACTACCCTCTAGTGCCACGACGCTCTGGAGCGGCTGAGTGAAAGTGGGCGCTTGTGTCGCCATGGTGATGGCACCCTGCGGAGAACAACAACAGGCGTCAAAAACATGGTCAAAAGCAAAAGGAAGTTCACGATAAAAGAGTTTAAAAGTGCACTGTGTAACATTTCCACCTGCTTGTCTCTATGGAAATATTATTGCTTTATCTAGACTATTTCACACAGTATACATTGAACCTATCTATCACGAGGGGGACAAGAAGGTCACAGTATGAAGCTCCATTACAATTCAGATCTGTGGAGAGTCACCCCCATGCACAGAAGGAATTAATGCATTTTTAAGCAATACAAAAACCCGTAATGAATAAATGCTAGACGGAACATTCCAGAGAAAGCAATAACATCTCCATGGAGACAATCAGGTAGCTGACCCTCCACTAGAAATGTTGCACAGTGCAGCTTTAACACTGATATTAGCTTATATGTGAAAGTTAAGATGCCTGGCCAAATCTTTCAGGGATACTCTTGTCACAATTCTAAAATTTAAAACTCAATTTCGATAAAATCCAGATTAAGATATTATAGTCAAGATAAAAATGCACTTTTTTTTCATGATATAATATAATTTTCATACACAAAATAATAGTACTTTCTTTATGTTACTACGAGGTGTTCAGGAAAGCTCAAATTTTGACCCGTTGATTTTTGATCAGTATCGATACTTGGTCACATGAGTATCCAGCTTCAATATTAGTTTTATTATTGATCTGATTTCCAACACTTTTTACTCCTATTCTTTACTACTTTACTTTAAAAATTATGCTCCAACTTAAGGCTGCAAAGTTAATCACAATTAAGTCAAAGTAACAATTTGAATAGGCGAAATTGAAATCACTAAGAAATAACAAATCATCTAAAAACCTGTTAACCCTGTAGTTTAGACCTTGATAAACATGTTTTGAAATGCTTGTATTCTTGTATTAGTTAGCAGTTCATATTTCAGTCATCTGTTAAATGTTTTTGCTTGTGGACATGTTTAAAATGTGAACTTTGAACAGAATCCAACTGTGATACATAAATTCCAAATCTAATCGGAATTACTGTACAATATTTCTCTGAAAAATTGCCAAAAAATTATTTTATTTTTTTTTTCATTCAGCCCTACTTCGAATACTGCTCATACCTCTACTAAATTGAATATTAAAACAAAGTAGAAAAAGCTAAGGCACTGAAAAAGTACAAAATAATTAAAAATCTTTATTACCACAAGGCAGATAAAGTTAAAATCACACCAACGCGTTTCAGCCATCACAGTGCAGATTTAAAGAATATTTTAAAGAATATTAAAACATACCAAAAAAGCAACAAAATCAATATTAACATCAACATCAACAATTTTTTTAAAGATTAAATTGAACTATTTCGTTGTGTCACGTCAAAGGCTGCGATCACCCTTGGTCTGTTAGTCCTGGTTAAGGTCTGGTTTATTTGAGTCCAAATTGTAATATGGTGTTTGCAAATCTAAGCAGCTATAATAACAAAATTAACATTGTTGACTAGGGATTTAATGCTATCCAAATCTCATGATACGATATTATCACGATATACATCTCACAGTACGATATTTATTGCAATAATATAATTGTAGATGGGACACTTTTTTTTCGCTTTTAAAATATCTTGACAAGATTTTGCTGTGAATTATTTCTGTCATAATCCCAAGAATTCAAGTCAAAAACATATTTCTTCATGTTGTCTGCACTCAAATGAATCATGGGATATGTAGTTACATATGTTCATAAGCTGTTGCTTCTATAAAACCTGCATTTAAGCAAAGGAACTTGTAATTTGATATACCATGACAGTCCACGATATTTTTGTGAGACTTTTGACAATACGATATACTTATTTGATTTTGTCTTTTGCAATTCTCCTTCAAACCCTGTCTAAAAAACCTGCACTTGAATCCAGTTTATATGGGATTATAGAGCACTATTCAACCTATTTCAGACTACTTATTCATAACTAGCCATTGGTATTTTAAAAATGTATCGCTTAAAATAACACCATAAAAATAACTCATGAAGTAAAGACTGAAGCTTTGTGAACCAAACTCAAAACAGCAGCAGCTAAAATAGAACTTTAAAAACACAGAGGAGCACTTCAGGATCAGCACCAGATGAAAGACCTGTTCTCTCGAGATGCAGGATTTCTCAAACAAGCTTGAATAAAGTAAAGCAACTCCAATCCAGATATTTGTTAACACTGCAACATAGATAAAGCACACAACGCAATACATGACCTTAAAGTTGGACTATGTAACTTTTCTGAGGGTGGGTCCGTAACATTCTCATTTCCATTGCCTGGAATGTTCCACAGTATGGCAACTTGCATTTATTCATTTACTGGTGTTTTATCACCTAAAAAACACCTTGAAAAACATGCAGTGGTGCTGTAAGTGGAGTCTTATCTCCATAGCTCTGATCGTGAATTGGCCTGGTGACAATTAGGGGTGTGCAAAAATACCGAAATATCAAGATATCGTATTGTTTAATGTGATGATATAGTATCGATATCATGGGCTGCTGCATCAATATGTATCTCCAAGAGATATTTCATTAAGAGATTTTTTGGTATATTTTACTAAATTATTTTGTTACAGTGATACAGTTTTGTTGCTTGTTCAGAGCAAGGAAATTCATTTATGTAATACATTTCACATTTTCACTGTTCTGATGATTTAAAAGGATGAGAACTTCGCACATCAGTTACTTGAGACAAGTGCATTGGAGGAGAGGGAACAGCTCAAGAACATAAAGATAAAAATACTTATTTTCCTAATAAATCTCAATTTGCAAGTAAGATGGTGTGCGAGATTTTTTTCTCTATTTTTTTACTTTACTGTTCTGATGATTAAAATGGGCGTGTTTTATACTCACTTCACACAAAAAGTGGTTTAACAAAGACTTTTATTATCACAGCAATGATTTAGCCTTTATTTTTACTGAACCGTATTGGAAACTCATTTATGTGACACATTTGACATTTTCACTGTTTTGATGATTAAAATGTTTGTGTTTCATATGAACTTTGCACAAGAAGTGGTTTAAAAAAGAAGCCCTAGCCCTAAGTCCTGATGAAGAAACATGTTTGGTTGGTCGAAACATGTTGGCTCTGGCCATTTAAACAAAAACCTTTTAACTATATTTTTCCTTGTGCTTTCTTCCTTCCTTCCTTTTCCTTGATTTTTACTTCTTTGGAGTGCCTCAAGTCCGGTGTGTTTTAAGTTTTGATCCTTTTTCCAAGAGCACCCTCTACCTGCTCCCACTGATTGGAACAATTGCAGCAAAAAGTTACGTATTACACCTTTAACGGACGCTCAAAACTACTACTCTTATAATCTGAATAATATTATAACACGTCAAACAAAGCAAAAAATTCAATGCTGTCATGTTAACCCTGGCATGAACCTTTCCGTGATACTTCCTGCCTGCTGTTGTGCTATCGCTCCACTTGACGACAGTGGGTCTGGCTGGGGGGACAGGTTGCCGGTTTGATCCCCTGTTCTATTTTTGGCAGTGTCTGGCCCAGTGTCCCTGATAGATGAGAAGTTGATCCTGGGGGGCTTCAGGGCAGATTAAAGCACCTGTCCCGCCCCAGTGGCCTGACCCCTCACATTTTTGCCAACTTCTGCCGTGTTTATTTCGTAACTTATATTTATTTACAAAAGCTGGATTGAAAACAGCTAAGAATGTGAGTTTAAATGATATCAAGTGTAAATATTAGACCTATAATGTATATTTTGGAGCGTGTTGGCGACATTTTTCTGTTTTTTTAAGCTAAATTATCTTTGTAATGTGGCTAAGAATATGTTTTTAACCATTTTACAAACATTTTTGCTTAGATTTAGAGAAACATAAAACGTAATCAGTGAGGAAGTCCAGTAGATGCATGTTCCAAATCCAATAACTTAAAAACAGGAATTCATTTTAGCACTGCATGTTTTTTTAAGATAGCAAATAGAAAAAATATTGAGAAGTCACTGCTCAGATTTGCACCTTTTTCTTTTAACTTGTAGAGCTCGGTGCAAATTAATATTACAGCTGGACTTATTCTTAGAAAGAAACTATTGGTTTTGCTGTCAAATCATATTTGGCTTCTACTAAATGTAAGTTTTCAATACTTTTTTGAGGACTATAGCCAAGTATATATCAGTAAAATCAGTTTATATTTCCAGAGTAAATTTGATCAAACAAATAAGAGGTTTGTCTTGTTTCTTCAGTGTTTTTCCCATTTGGTTTAGCCTTAAAATGCTCCAACACAAACAATAACAAACATTCACTCAGTACAAAAAAGATTGGCAAATTTACAGGGGTAAATTTGGAGCCAGGTCCATATTAGGAATAGGAATTTATTTACGTACAAAATAGCTAAATAAAAGCACGATAGTTACAGAGAACCTGGTGACAATTTTTCAATGTAATGTGAAATTGAAAAAAATTTAATAATGAAAACTGACAAATAATTCAAAACCACTTTAGACAGATTTTCAACTCACGCATAACTTTGCCATTGACCATTAGCATTATGAAACTTACGAGCAAAGAATCACAACCAGCAAAACTCAAATACTAAAAATCCCAAAGCCAAGTCACTTAACAATGTAGGACACATTTACAAATATTTCCATAACTTCAAAACCAGGATCTATATAATATACAAATAGCCAAACTTCATACCTAAATGAATTTGTAGGGATGTAAAAATATCCAAATCTCTCAGTACGATATTGTCACGATATGCATCTCACGGTACGATATTCACTGCGATATTGATGTGAGGTTAAAATAATTCTAGACAGGACACTTTTTTGCTTTTAAAATACCTTGGCAAGAGTTTGGTGTGAATTATTTCCACCATAATCCCAAGAATTCAAGTAAAAAACATATTTCTTCATGTTGTTTGCACTGAAATGAATCATGGGATATGTAGTTTCTGATGTTTATAAGCTGTTGCTACTATAAATCGATGGATTTAAGCAAAGGAACTTGCAATTCGATATTATTGTGAGACTTTTTTGATATGATATCACGATATTTCAGTTAATGTTTCATCCCTATTAATTTGTGAAATGTAAATAATAATATAACTTACAGCTTGTTGCTACCATAAGGCCAAAATCACAGCTAAAATTAAGAAAATGTGAATCTCTACCTGACTGACCAATGATAGGCAGGTATAAAAAAAGTAAAAGATTAGGTATAAAAAAGTATTAAATTAAAATGAATAAAAAATAGATAATAATCCATGTAAAAAGTTGGTCCTCACTGTCTCTATAGGGAAGAGATCTCGGTTTGACCTCGAGCACCTCTCGTCGACAATAATTTACTGTTTAGGTCTGATTGGCTGGCAGATGCGGGTCACATTGGTCATATTTGTCCCCTGATTGGTTACTGGTGTTCCTAGGCTGTGATTGGTCCAGATGTGGCTAACAGCTGCTAAACAAAAGGGTCATCACCTGGGAGTCCCCGTCACCTTGGGTCCACCAGGAAAAACAATGGAAGGGCAGCCAGTGCAATAAAAATACATGTGAAAGTTTGGCACCGATGATGAGGCCATGAGACAACTGCTCCAGAGCCAACTACTGACCTGACCAAATGCTTGCGATATCACTTTATGAACTTAGCAAGAAACATCATTAACTGATGAAAAGTTTGACACATCCAGGGATAAGACATCATATAAACAAGTTCAACTAAAACAACTGGATTTAGTTTTTGACAGTCACCAACACAAGCCCTAACAAAGTTTCCTAGTTGTTAACAAAATAGTTCAGTTCAGTCCAAATAAGTTAAATATATATATATCAGTCGAGTTATTTTAGTTTAACTTGTTCATAAGAGACATCATATATGTTACAATAATAAAAAAACATTTGCCATTTGACAGTTCTTTTTTCGTTTGATTTTAATCATGGCCTTGAGTTGGTCTTGGATTGATCTTGGTTTAGTGTGTTAAATTTTTTTTATTGGGAGACTGCGTGAAAAAATCCTCAGTCGTCCAGGTAGAATCCATGGCAAAAGGAGAAATTCACTTTGTCAACTTGACAAACGTTTATTTGGTCGAATACATTTCGCAGCTCATCCAAACTGCTTCTTCATTTCTGGAATTGGAAACATGTTCGACCAAATAAACTTTTGTCCAGTTGACAAATTGAATTTCTCCTTTTGCCATTATTAGGAGAGTATTAAACAAGTACATGTTTTACATTTATTTTAATTTAACTGGCATTACTGTGTCTAAAAGTATCAATAACACAATAATATTGTTATAGTGGGATAATTGAATACTGCATATTTGATCAGCTGTAACTTCTAGTAAAAGATAGATAGACAGATAGAGACAGACAGACAGACAGACAAAAGGAAATTCAAATGGCTAAGTGTAAGATTTATTTATTTATTTGATAGTGCATATATTTGAGCATCTATAATTACAGTATAAAATACCAGATTATAGCACAGAAGGTTTGAGCATTAAATTGTTTTTGTTGTCTGCACTAAAATGAAGCTTTTAATCACGGTATTACTGGTATATAGTTCATAGTGACTTGCTGCTACAAAACAATGCATTGAGCCCTGTCTCCTTGGAATCTGATATATAAAACGGTTCACAACATTATTGCCATTATTACAGCCTACAGTGACACAGTGTATGTTTTTTTTGCCAATGACAGTAGTTTGCAACCTTTTTCTCTATTTCATATGTTGCTGATTCTAACATCTTTCTTCTGCCAGAGAAGTTATAATTATTATCTGGTTAATGCCTATGCCTTCCCCAGAAGTATTTGGACCTCTTTCCTAAGAACTTCTAGGGACCCCTGAGAATCATTGGGGACCTAATTTGGGTTATGATGCCCAGGTTGGGAATGACTAGCCGAACTGGCGCCACCTAGTGCCTCTGCTTAATTTCATTTCTCTCCAGCGACTAGGTCAGGAATCGGAATACACTAGGGGGTTTGCAAGAACCACGAAGTTATAGACCGCGCACCGGCCAATCAGTAAAGAACTGTGAAACCATGACGTCAAACTCGGCGCGCCTGTCTGGGTTCCTTTTGTGGTACAGCACAAGAGTAAACAAAGCGGTCATGACGGATGTAGACGAAGCCATGCATTCTGTGATGACAACGATTCCCGAGATCGAGGATTTAAAGCCGGAACAAAGAGAATGTTTGATGAATTTTATCAAGGAGAAAGACATTACTGCCCTTCTTCCTACGGGATTTGGTGCATTACATATGTCGCGACCAAATAGCAGCGATTGGTTAAATATAAAAAGTACCCGCCTACCGTCGAGCGAACGAATGCTAACGCTGCGAGGTCAGACGGTTTCCATGAAGTGAAATTGGCTGATGAATCAGGCTAGGGAATGACTGGCCTATGACAAATGCAAATGATGTGTCTAATGGAGTTCCCCATCCAAAGCCTTTAGGAGTGGGGATAGGCTCAAGTGACTCAGAGTTAAGCTCCATATGATTGTATGACTAGATTAACTTTCATTTAGCTTTAAAATGCATTTTAAGTATGTGTCAAATGTGTGTGTACTATTTTCTCAACATTCCTGTTTGTGGGACAAAGTTGTACATGGTTGGCCTGTCATGATAATTACTACTGTATATCGAATTATTGTTCAAAATATGATAGCTGAAACAACATATTTTGGGGCTCAATATTTTCTTTGTAAAAGTGGGGAGATTTGAGTTATTTTTGTTTTAATACCATACAGTTTGAGCTGTGCAAAGTTAAACTGGTGATTTATATGGCTAATTATTGGTTCATTTTGTCATATATATGTTGCTGCTCAGGCCTTTAAATGATGCTGTCTATTTTAAAATGGTTTACTGGGATAATCTTGCTGCATTGTGTCAGTGGCATAAAGTTGTTTCAGTATTATCCTTCATAGCAGTACAGCTCTGTAGTGATAAATCGTGCTTCAAAATTTGTTATCGTGACACAAGGCAGTAGCAACAATGGAACCGAGAAGACACAGGGCAGTTTTTAATCGCTAAAATACAAGATGTTTCTCCTTCACAGAACAGATATTTAACTTCTGATCTTTCTTTACATAATTTTAAGTTTCAGATTTCATCAGTTTCATCATGAGAAACAGTGGTTCAGGTCAGGTTGCCATTTTGGTAACTGACAAGATGACTGACCCAGTTTAACAGATCACCAACGAATGTCAATACTACAAAGTCTTATACACATTAGCGGCTTGATTTATCCAATATCTTTGTTTATTGTGACATTTAGAGAAGTGTGAGTTAGCCAAATTTCTATAGAAAAACGTTTAATTGGTTGGTTTAATTGTGTCATAGATTCTTAATAATGTAAAGTTAACATTTTAAGTAAATTAGTTTTATTCTGATTGTTTTCTCTTCATAATTATAAAAACATAGAATCATTTAGTAGGTTTAAATTTACAATAATCATTGCTGCTTATATAAATGACTATAAATTGTACCCTCATATTAAGCCATTATCTAACAAAAAAGTTAAAATGCCAAAATTAAACATGATGTTTAGTACATGGATCGAAAATTTTAATCATCAAGATCATTTCCTGTAAGTACTGCTCTTTCTCATTGTCCCAGTTGGGGATCATGTAACAACCTGGTTTATCTAAGTAGGAACAGCAGACCCTAAAAATACACAGACCCCCTCCCACACCTCCCTGTGATTGACAACCACCATGTGCCACATAGCTGGAGGAGCAACTGATAGCTCCATGCCTGTTGATTCCCTTAAAAAGCCATGGCCCCCCAGCTGACGGGCCGTGCTAATGCTATCAGCGGCTATTCTGGGACGTCCCATTTTAACCTTCACCGAGAAAAAGCGGAAATAGAAGTCTCAGAAAATGTTTGAAAATATGATAGCGCATTAGCAAAGATGTGTTATAGAGATTGATTTCTATCACAATTAACGGTGTCAGTCAGCTGTCACATGTCAATCACCGCGTTTTGACACTTACTTGTTGGTACAAGGATGCCGGGGGGATGCCCAGAGAAGGGCTGACTTCAGGAAGTGATCTCTATCCGAAAAGGTGATCAGAATATCCCAAAATGAGAAGAGTGGCGCCTCGTAGGAACCCCAAAGAAAAAAACAAAACTACAGAGAAGGTGTAGTTTTGTTTTTCCTCCTGACAGCAGTCCCTCCAGCCGAGGCGTCCAGGCCGGGAACGCTGAGTCTGCTCAGAGGCGGCACTGGGGCCATGGGGGGTTTTATACGACCGTGACATCATCGCCAGCAGGGCACCCAATTGGTCGCAGCGGCTGGACCTGCGGGGGATCACAGGAGAACAGGGAAGACATTTTAGACAAACGGTTCAAAGTTATGTACACTTAAGACATAAGACTCTGTAATAGTTATTTAGTCTGATGTCAGATGGGATGTCAGTGCAAGAAAGTATGCCTGGATATCTTAGACTGAGACAAATGTTATTAATCCACAAGGGAAATCACTTGGGCAAAGTAGCTCACACTTTTCAATATAATAACAAAGCCTATCATAATTATGGACAGAGCTACAGACTACAGCCCTATTACTAGTGTCCTATTTCCTTTGAGGATCAGTAAAGTTTAGAACTCTAAATATTTGCATTTTTCTAGGATCCAGGATTTCTTCCGGATCACCCCTAAAATGAAATCAGATCTTCCTTTTCACATTTCCAACAAATCCTGAAAATTTCATCAAAATCGGTCCATACCTTTTTGAGTTATGTTGCTAACAGACAAACAAACAAACAGACAAACGCCGGCAAAAACATAACCTCCTTGGCAGAGGTAAAAATTTACTCGTGGAACTAGAGCAGGTCAGGGTTGAGTTCTATTGATTACATTGTATTGTGCCATGAAACTGAACTTGATAATTTCTATTATTGACCAAGAACTCACTGTATTATAACATACATCTACATTTTGACATTAAGTTGCTCCCTGTCTATATTAAAAATGGTTGGCCTATAAAATGAAATGAAATTAATATTTGTTAATGTAGTTTTGTCACTATTCTGCCTCTGCACCATTATTACACATAGACGTTATTACTTTCATTACCTTGAACAGATACATGACCCTGATCGTTCCTAAAGCTTGCACAGCTTTGGATCGCTCCTCATTTCAGTTTTCTGCAGCAAGTGACTGGAACCACCTTCAACAGACTTTAAAACTTAGTTCGTTTTTACTTCTGTCGCCTTTCAAAAACTCCAACCCGAGTATTTTACATAATAATAATTGCACATGCTTTTAACACATTTATATCTTTAATCTGCAAATGTTTCACTGTCTCATGTCGCTATTCACTGTTTCATGTTACGGCTGATGTGTGAGTGTTTTCTGTTTGTGCTGTTTTACATTACCTCTTGGCCAGGTAGGTCGTCATTGCAAATAAGGTGTTCTCAATTGACTTACCTGGTAAAATATTGAATAAATAAAATAAAAAATTGAGCAATTGCACATAGCTGAATCTGACCTTGCTTCATGTCATGATAAAAGTAGAATCATTTTAATCCAATTAATGGAATATTAGTCTATTCCGTGTAGAGTTATGAAGATATGCAACATAGCAGTCAATGGTAGCCTACTATTTACATTTTATTTTGGTGAGCTATTTATTTCTAAGCTTCCATTGACGTATATAGCCTACTTTACTTCATTGTATTGGAAAAAAGTGGGAGTCCAGTCCATTATCGTGTGGTTAACCTAAGGAATAATATAAAAAAAAAATGTAAATAAAACAGAATACACTCACCTTCTTACTCACTTGGTAGAAGTTATGTGAAATTCAGTCAAATGTAACAATAAACTGGTTTTAACGCCAATGACAAAAGAAAACGTAGTAAATAGTTAGAGTTAGCTGTTATCTCTTAGTTTAGAGTGTTTAGGAGTTAGGATTAGCAAGATATTGACATTGTTTTGTTCACGTGATCTCCCGGTGTAGCATCAGGCTACAGCCAGTTTAGCTAATATCAACAACTAGTTCGTAACGTTAACATCCACATTTTTTAAACGTAAAGTTGGACACAAAATAATATAAATGTATTAATAAATGGTATCTTAATGTGTTTCTTTAAAATATTTTTCTCCGTGACACTTACCACTGGGCTGGGCTCGTTCATAATCCCTGATGTGGTTTTGTCATTACATTAACAATAACCAAAAATATCGTGATATAGTATCGTCAAAAGTCTCACAATAACATCGTGGACCATCACAATATATCAAATCACAAGTTTCTTTGCTTAAATTCACTGTTATGGTGTAGCAATAGCTAAAAAACTAAAGGGAACTACATAGACCATGATCCTTTGCGCCGTTTTAGCGCAAACTGCACGACGAAATAGCAGTTCTAAGCGCTTTTAAATCTTAGTTCTTTGTATTAAGTCTTGTCAAGGCTTTTTAAGAGGAAAAAGTAGCAGAAAATATCACAAGATATCGCAAAAAAATGCCATACCGTGAGATGTAAATCATGAAAATATCTTACCGTGAGATTTGGATATTGTTACATCCCTAGTGTGTAGGATATTCAAATGGAAGCTCTTTTTATATATTTACAATATTTCACTAACTAAAAAAATAATAATACAAGCAACATTCATTATTGAATATTACAGGCTTACTTAAAAATAATAATGAAAAGGAATGGCTTGTTTTTATTATTTGTTTTTTTATTTTTATTTCATTCACTTTGCTGTGCTACATTACACAAATAACGAAGACACTTTTCAAATATACACCAAGTAAAATGACATGCAGAACAGACATGGGAACAAACACAAAATATATTAATCTTTTTTATAATTATACTGTTAGGCTATAGTTTAAAGGGACAGTATGTAACTTTCTGGAGGAGGCTTATGAGTTCAAGGAAAGAGAATTTGCACCATGTAACTTTTCTGACAAGATGGAGATGTTATTACTTTGCCGGGAATGTTCCACAGTATGACATTAAACTTGTCTAACATGCGTTTTCTCAATTACAGGTGCTTTTATTGCTAAAATACCTTCAAAACATACAATCTTCTATCTAACCTGTAAACTGACCTGGTGGCACCTCCTCCTCGTCTTTATGAAGGTTGATAAGTTTAATGGCATAATATGGAATATTTCAGGCAAAACAAATAAAATCTCAATAGAGACGTGGGCCATCTACCAGAAAAGTTGCCTAGTGCACATTTAATTACAACCATACTTCGGAACATTCTCTTCTGCAAGATTATAAGGCCAAAGGAACAATATAATAAGAGTCAGGTTTGTGGAGATGCAAGCCCGCTCAGAGTAAGCACATGTTTTTCAGAGTAATTAACAGAAAAATTACACAAAAAAAGTTTTTTCAATTTGTATTTTTGTAAAATTTTGGGCTAAAAGTTACATACTGTAAAAACTGTGTAAAGATTAAAAATATCCAGGTGTACAAACAAACACTAAACAAAAAAATGTCAGACTAGGATAAAATAAAACCTACAATACATTCATATCGTGAGGTCTAAATAGCTTATATTTTATGTTTAGTCAAAACACTTAACAGAATACATTCAAACTACAATTAAAAAGAGCAACCAAAGCAGGAAACAGAGTGTACCAAACCAGGTCTGCCAGTCGGTCATGATAATGTCATAAACTTCGGCCATGAGTCCTCTGTCTTCCCCGTCTTCATCACCTGTGCTGTTTTTGTCTTGTTTGGCTCCAGCCGTCAGCCAGGCTTCACACAGAGCTCCGTCCATCACGCTCTCCTCTTCACAGCTTTGGTTTTCAGCTATGGCATCAAGTTCTTCCTCCTCTGTGTCATCTTTACACCTGGAGCGACCATTACGACAATAAGTCAGACAGCGCAGCACAGCCCCCTCCTGTAAAATTTTATAGGCAGCAGGAGCTTGCACAGTAAATCTTTTAGGAAGATTTATGGCAAACAAGGCACTTTTTGTAAATGATCACCAGACAGATAATATGAGCTTTGTGAGTAGGAGTGTTATTTTTGTTAAAGGGCCCATATTACATTACTTTCCGTCTATGTTGTAATGTTGTTTCTTCATCACAAACGTACCTGGAGTTGTGTTTTGTTTGATTCACACATGTTTAACGCACAAACTCGGTATATTTTAAGTTCTACCTTGTGATGTCATCTGGTAATACAGGAAGTGCTCCAATGTGTTTTGAAACACCATACACCTTAAGTAGATTTGGATCATTTTGGCCCTGGAATTGCTGAATTAAAGGTAAAACGTACACTGCCTGTCAAAAGTTTTAAAACACCCTAATTTTTCCAGTTATTTATTGCAATTCAAGTCGTGCAAGTCCAATGAAGAGCTTGAAATGGTACAAAGGTAAAAACTGAACAGATAGAGGTTAAAAAAAAGATAAAAGATATAAAACACAAGTCCAAGCTCTGCCAAAACGACCTCAGGAAAAAAGAACAAGATGGTAAAACTTGAAAAACATGGAGTGTCCAGCAGCACAGTGTCCAGACTTAAATCCCATCAAGTTGGTTTGGGATGAACTGGACAGAACAGTGAAGCAACCTACAAGTGCCACACATTTATGGGAACTTCTGCAACAGACTTGGGAAGAACTTTCTGAAGAATATTTGATTTGTACTGTTAAAAGAACAAGCCACGAGAGTTCAGCTCTTATATCTGCCAAAGGTGGAAACTTTCAGGAATCAAAAGTTTAGAATACGTTTTGGTCAACCGTAAATCATAAAAAACTGGAAAAAATGTGGTGTTCTAAAACTTTTGACCGGTAGTGTAGCTGTTAACTTGAATACTAACACTTCATGACATCACAAGGTGGAACAGAGCATTTTGAGCTTTAGAGATGGAGACAAAATAATAATAAAGGGTCACTCAAACATGCCTGAATGAAACAAAACACAACTCTGGGTATGTTTTTTTTTTTAAAGAAGAAACAACATTCTAACATGGCTTAAAGCTCACAAGAGTGAATTTAGCGTAATATAGGACCTTTAAATTAGACATTAGACATTAGATAGGTTATATATTAGAGTATGTTAGCAGAAAGCAAAGCAAACAGTGGTTTATGGTGATTTTGAGCTCATGCAAACTCAATATTCTAAAGTTAGCACACAGCAAAACTAGTGAAACAAATTGTAATGTAAAAGCATTCTATATTTTTCATATTTTTGCTAACCGGTAATACTTCCAAGTGACTTTTATTTTATTATGTAATTTGATAACGCAGTTTTAATTTCAGTTATGTTGAGAATGATTCTGCAGTGGTCATCTAGACGTTTTGCTGGCTTAAAACACAGTAACACTAGAAAGTGGGGCACCAGTGGTAAAAAATACTATGTACTTAGCAGGGATGTAACAATATCCAAGTCTCACAAACCTCACAGTACGATATTTATTACGATATTGTAGGAAAGCTCACGATACGATGGGGAGGCTCATGATTAGGGATGTAACGATATCCAAATCTCTCGGTACGATATTTTCACAATGTACATCTCACGGTATGATATTTATTGCAATATTTTGGGGAGGCAAACAAACCTGTTATATAATTGTAAAAGATAATGAAATGAAAAGAAGATGGTGAAAATAATATTAGTTTAAGTATAGGGACTAAAAATGTTAGTTAATGTTATTATGTTATTTAAAAATGGGAGGGGAAAAAAAGGAAGAAAGAGAGAGAAAAGGAATTTCAATTATAAACAGGCCAAAATATATCAATGTAAGGGGGTCTAGCAGTGTGTTTATGCTGCGCTACAACATTACTTTTGTTTTATTTAACCAAATTTGTGTGGTCGGGGGGAAATAGGGGGGTCTTTTTGTTGTTTTGCGTGTTGCTTTATATTTTTGTGTTTTGTTTTTATGTTGATTATTGTATTTTGTTAAATTTGATATTCTGTTGAAAAAAGTTAGAGTTAAAAATGCTTAGAACTGTTATTTCTTCATGTAGTCTACACTGAAATGGAGCAAAGGATCATGGTCTATGTAGTTCCCTCTGTGTTTTTTTAAGCTATTGCTGCACCATAACTCTTAATTTAAGCAAAGACACTTATAATTCGATATATTGTGAGGGTCCACGATATTAACTTTGACAATAATCCGGTTATTGTTACATCCCTAGTCCTTAGGCAAGACACTTCACCCACATTGTCTGGTATGAAAGTGGTGTGTGCGTGAGTGTTGGTGGTCCGAGGGGTTGATGAGCAGCTTCACTTCTGTCAGTCTGCCCCAGGGCAACTGTGGCTACAATCTTACCACCACCAAGTGTAGAGTGAATGAATAATGCCTTGTAAAGAGCTTTGAGTGTCTTGAAAGGCACTACATAAATCCAATGATTAATTTATTAAAAAGGAAGCCAGTACCATCAAGTTGAAAATGCTTCTGGATCAGAGCTGAAACAGTGTCCAGATGACCACTGTAGAAACCTTCTGTACATTGAACCTCTCCTGGGCGTTTGATTATTGGATCTCATGTTCCACTAATTCTTGAAATATTAAAACACAAAATCTACAGGCAAAAAATAAAGTTGGCTTTTGTTGTTTCATCTGAATATTTTAGGCCTCAATTAAAAACACGACAACATACACGATTTGATTGCCTGGACCTGCCGGGACTTACATCTCTACAAACAAATTTCCATTTTGACGAACTCTTCTTAGTCTTATTGCTGGAGCTTTAGTATGTCATGGGGTTGAAACACCATTTCTTGGTCATTGGATTATCTCACAAATAACAAAACGGTACAATAATGACATGTTTTAGCTCCATGGACTGTTTACTGAATAACTGGCCATAGTTTAATACTTCTTCACCAAAAATGCCAATTGTACTACAGTACTTAGGGTGTGAGCATCTTCGTTTAACAGTGGTAGAAAGTAACAAGGTTTAAAAATGAAATTACTGTAGCCCACTTGGACACACATTTTTAGTGACCTGTACTTTAACAATTACAATGGATACTTTTTATTTTTGCTCTTTGCTCTTTAGTAGATAAATAGTTCCATTTAAATAGTGATGGAACTCGAACGTGACAGCCCACTCCCTGGTTCTGGAAGTAAATTTTTCCTATTGACTTTTCGAAAAGCATTAATATTAAAGGTCTGAAAGCTTGCTCAAGGCTAATCAGCTCATGACGAATGACAACAAGCTCTATAATTATAGGTAAAATATGTTTCAGAAACTTCTTAAACCACCAAGTTATTAAAACATTTTGCAGACTCTTCTAAGTGGGCAGGACTGTGGAGCTCCATTTAACCACCAATTACCGTATTTTCCGGGCTATTAGGCGCTCTGGATTATAAGAAGCACTGTCATTAAATGGTCTATTTTCTAACTTTTTTCACAAATAAACCGCACCGGACTTTAAACGACTGGGCTTTGTTCAGTTGTGGCGTGTAGGGAGGGTGCTGTCTGGGACCGCTGGATTGTCGGCGTGTTCGCAGTGACTCAGTTGTTCAGTTGTGGCTCAGCGTGGCACACTGCACTTGTTTTTTCGCTTCATTCCTTCGTTCCGTTCCTCGTCGGCGTGGAGGGATGAGTGTGTCTGTGGGTGTTTTTTGCTGCGCGGTCGTTGTCTGCTCCGTGTGTGTTTGTGTGTTCTGCGGGTGGTGCGGCTTTGTAGTTTACTGAAGTCGTGCTGGGACACCCGAGTGGATTCGTGTATAGGATGCTCTGGATTGTGGGGCGCGCAGTCGTTTTTTGATGGGGTTGAAGGCTTAAGAGCGCGTCTAATAGCCCGGAAAATACAGTACTAACACCACAGTGCCTCTATTAAAGGTGAATTGTGTAACTTTTCTGATGGAGGGTCTGTCAAATGCTTTTCTCCATGGAAATGTTATTGCTTTGTCTGGAATGTTCCACAGAATGGTATTAAAACTTCATCATCATGGAGAACAAATGAGATCAAGTTACAGGTCAGATCTGTGGAGAGGCGATCCTGCGCACAGTCAGAATGTTTGTTTTTCTAGGTATTTTTGGGCTATAAAACCAATGTAATTTAATAAAAGTAAGGTGGAGCTGATTAATGTTATACTGTGGAACACTACAGGAAGAGCAATGACATCTCCAAAAAAACAATCAGGTGGCAGACCATCCACCAGAAAAGTTACACAATGCACCTTTAACTCTGAAAAATATTGAAGAATTAACTAAACGTGCAACAAACACGGCCAATGCATTTCAGGTTTCTTTGTGAAGCTGGTTGTACGCTACCCACCAGGTGAGCGTGGGCTCTGGCTGTCCTGCCACCTCCACCTCCAGCGTCACTGGAGAGCCCCCCATGACGGTGGCTTTAGACACAGGTTTGGTGAAGCGGGCACACTCATCCCGGGCTTGTGGGGGTACGGGCGGTCCCTTAATTTGTGGAATTAGTCTGATCTCCTCGCGGATTGTGCAGGGTTGGCAAATGTCTGGGTCTTGGTCTGGAGTTAGTAGCAGCTCATGGGTGGTAAGAGAAGGGGTGGCATGCGGGTTAGCTTGCTCTGGCAAAGCTTGGGTCTCTGGTTCGGGCAGCGGGCGGGCACCAAGTTGAGCGCTAATGCCGGAATCATGCACACACTGCTGGGTGGAGGTCTGGTTTTGGTTCTGCTTGGTGTTAGAAGTCGTGTTATTGGATGGATGTGAATGGTTCATGCTGTCTGGTTCTTGGGTAGAAGAGACATTGAGCTTCTGTGGTGGATCGTTGGAGGCAAAGTTCTTGTCAAAGCTTTCAGGACTGGGAGCTTTCTTGAATTCTTCAGTTTGGTTTGCCAGTTCAGTCTTACAATCAATGTTTGGTTCGTGGTCACTTATCATAGTCAATTTAAGGTCTTCAGTGTCATTTTTGTGGTTCGAAGATTTGGTTTCTTTGGATGTGGCCTTGATGACACCTTGCACCAAGCCTGTGGAAGTCACTTTGACAGTTTTAGTGGTGATGCTACCTAATGATACTGCTGCTTTTTCATCATGAGAATCCTTGCTTGAATCTTGGTACTTTACTGTTTCCATACTTTGACCATTTGAATATGATCTGACGTTGCATGGTTCAGGTTTATGTCCCAAATCTTCATTGTCGATTACAGCTGAGAGGGAGTTTGTGGTAGACTCATTTTTGCTAGGTACGCCAACACTTGGAATTTCACATTTTGTCATTTCAATATTTGCAGCTGCACTTTCCAGAATGGGACCTGCTTGGCTTTTCTCAAAATCCTCCAATCTCTCAACAGTCCCACTTAAATTAGTTACTTCCAAGCTAATTATTTCTTGGTGAGTGCTGCTTTGGTACATAGGGAATGACTTTGGCAAACTATTGTCCAGGCACAAATTAGGGAGGTCTTCAGATACTTGGGTAGTTGATGTTGTAAAGACGACATTTTGGGAAGGGTTCTTGTCCTTGTGAGTATGAACCAGGGGTGTAGGTTCAGCGGTTTGTACAGTTTGGGCTGGAATGTTGTTGGATACGAAGGGACTGCCTTGTGCTGGTGTAGAGCTGCTTTCCTCAGTGGTGATGGAACGGACAGTGGTGGAAAACTCAGCCTGGATTTGAGTCGAGATGGGGATGGTCACAGGAGATGGGAAATAAGTGCCAGATTCTGTCCTGACCCTAAAAGCAAACAAAAAGTAGGCATTTATAGACTTTGACATATATATAATTGTTAAATGAATTCAATTTCTGTGGTATAACAAGAAGACTCACTGTTGTTCACGCTATAATAATTTTTTTTTTAATAATTGTTGAGTTGTGGGTGGATGTTACCAACAAATGAGGTGAATACTTTATTAGAAGACACTTTAAAGGTTGGTATTTTTGTCTCAATGTTGAAGGGACAGTCCAGAATTTTGGACATAGCCAGAGTGTTGGAGATGTGTGGAGACTCTTTTTTAAAATATTCCATCCAGTCCTTGTATTTGCAGAGGTCACTGGTGGTAGACTAGTGCATGTCAATGGCCATAGTTATCCTGCCACTAAAAAAGTCCACAAAGCGCCTGAAGCAAATCTATTATTACTCCAGACTGTCGATGTAAATGTCTGTGTCAACAGAATAATTTTAGAAGTAAAACCAGCCTTGCATTTGAAGGACTTATGTCTGAGCAGCAGCAGTGAGTTGTACTTCCTCATAGAAAGCTCGGCAGCGGTGGACTGATATCACCTAGCACCTATTTTACCGGCAAAGTAAAATTCCGCTGCTGCCGAGAAAATAGTCCCCCAACATGCGACGATTCATTTTATTTCAAACATTATTCTATCAACACAGACATTTACATGGACAGTCTGGTGTAATAACAGATTTGCTTCGGGTGTTTTGTGGAGTGGGTAAGGATAAATATGAACATTGACATGCACTAGTCTAGCACCAGCGACCTCTGCAAATACAAGGACTGGATGGAATATTTTAAAAAGTGTTTCCACACGTCTCCAACACTCTGGCTCACTAAGAAATGAGGTCCTGTGTCCAAAATTTGAGGCAAAATAAATATCTCCACGCAAATGGAAGTAAGCTACATATAAAACCAAGTCTTTATTTCATTTTATTTTTAATGTAAGCATTAGCTTTGAAATGCAGTGAGTGTGCAATGCTGTGAACATTGCCTTTACAATAAATGTATTTATGATGATGTAATACAATCAAAAACTTCAAAAATCCAGCCTTTTCAAATAGCTGTAAATAGTTTCTTATTCTCATTCCACCATGTCTCTGCCCTCACCTGTTGACACTGTGCAGGTTGGTGTCAGTGGACTCTCTGTGGCTCCTGTAGCTGTGCTGGGAGCTAAAGCACAGGCCCTCCTCCAGGTCAGACGGGACCACGAGGGACTCCGGGGTCTCGGCCAGTGGAGGCAGAGAGATATCGTCTGGAGAGGGGCAGTCGTACTCATCTGTGGACAGGGAATCCTCAGACAGGGCATCAGGATGAGGGTGGAGAGGCTCAGTGTACAACGGGCTGTCTGCTGCTAAATCCTGAGGGAAAGTGAAAGATTTTAATATCAATTATTTTGTTTTTGTCCCACTTTTGAAATATGATTAATCACTATTAATCACAACTATTTAAATTTTGAAAATGTGAGTTAACGGTGCATTGGGTAACTTTTCCAGTGGAGGGTCTGTGCTTTTCTCCATGGAGATATTATTGCTTTGTTTGGAATGTTTCACAGTATGGCATTATAAACCTTTCTATCTTCATGGAGACCAAACCAGACCAAGTTACAGGTCAGATTTATGGAGAGGCGACCCTGCTCACAGTCAGAATCCCTCTAGATATTTTTGAGCAATAAAACCACCTACAACTGAATAAATGCCATATTGTGGAACATTCTAAGCACCTTTAAACCTTCTAATTTGAAGCCCTTTTGAACATTTATAAAGAAAATTATCTTTCTCAGCTCATCTTTATTATCCAACAAAAAAATTCTTGCGCAAAAACATACTCATGTTGTGTCACTTGAGCAAGTCACATTCAAACAACCATTTCATCTGCAATACTTGGTTGGAACAGGAAGGTAATTAGGCAAAAAAAGAGTGTTAAATCTCAGACCTACACTCAAGAGACAGACCTTTTCTTCTCTCTTTGTGTCCCTGGGAGAGGGCGGGGTCTGGGTGGGGATGGCTGGCTGGGATTGGCTGATGATGGCGTACACCTGTCTGTTGGTCTCCAGAGGGGAACAGGAGAGGCTGAACGTGTGCGTGGAGCAGAAAGAGGACGTAGTTTGTCTGTGGAGGATAGAAAAAAAAAATCTCACAAAGATATCAAGCTCCGGGTCAAGCAATAATTTAAGAAAAATAAATGAACCAGGATAGACCTAATACATTATAATCACTATGTTGAAATGCACATCAAGGAAATCAGATAACTGGCCTAATCAAATTTAAACAGGATTTTTAAATGCATGTAAACGCTTGTCTGGCAAAAAAAGAATGATATCTCTTTGTAATATGTTTTCTTTCCCTCTATTCATATTTGTTTTGTTTTTTTAGTGACACATGTGAAACGAAGGGGTTCATTTGGTAAGGATGTAAGAATAACCAAAATATTGTGATAAGGTATCATCATAGTTCTCACAAAAATATCATGGACCATCACAATATATCGACTCACAAGTCTCTTTGCTTAAATTTACAGTTATGGTGCAGCAATAGCTAAAAAAAAAAGACAGAGGGAACTACATAGACCATGATCCTTTGCTCAATTTCAGTGCAGACTACATGAAAAAATAACAGTTCTAACACTTTTAAGTCTTAGTTCTTTGGATTAAGTCTTGTCAGGGCATTTAAAGAGGAGAAAGTAGCATATTAACAGTTTTGTTCACCTCCACAAAATATCACAATAAATATCGTACCATGAGATGTATATCGTGAAAATATTGTACCGAGACATTTGGATATTGTTACATCTCTAATCATGAGCCTCCCCATGGTGTCTGATATCACTATAAATATCTAATATATACCGTGAGGTTCATATCGTGACAATCATATCGTGAGACTTGGATATTGTTACACCCCTATCATCTGGTCATCATCACATACAAATAAAATCTTATTTATCTCACCTCAGATTAATAAAGTGTAGTGTTTTGCTCATTGATTCTGCAGAAATTTGCTATGTCTTTCAGTCCCCTGTGATATCAATATGTGAGAACCATGCACGTCTCTGATTGGCTAATCCACCTGTCAATCACGTTCATCTGAAAATGGGGAGATTCAACACATCTTCATAAAGTATTGAATTGAAGAAGTGTGTCTTTTTTTCCCCAGGCAACGTAATCTCACTGCATAAAATAGCACAGTCCAATCAGAGCAAGAAACCAGATACCCAAATTTTTCAATCCAGAGCCGCCAATGATGAATAAGCTCTGCCAAAATTTCTGGGCCAATATTCAGGCTGATTATTACCATCCATCCATCCATTTTCTTCTGCTTATCCGGGGCCAGTTCGCGGGGGCAGCAGTCTAAGCAGGGACTCCCAGACTTCCTTCACCCCAGACATGCCCTCCAGCTCCTCCGGGGGAACCCCAAGATGTTCCCAGGTCAGCCCAGAGACATAGTCCCTTCAGCGTTTCCTGTGTCTTCCCTGGGGCCTCCTCCCAGTGGGACATGCCCGGAACACCTCACGAGAGAGGCGCCCAGGAGGCATCCGGAACAGATGCCCGAGCCTCAACTGCTCCTCTCGACATGGAGGAGCAGCGGCTCTACTCCGAGCTCCTCCCGTGTGACTGAGCTCCTCACCCTATCTCTAAAGGAGCGCCCAGCCACCCTGCAAAGGAAACTCATTTCGTGCTCTTGTATCTGTGATCTTGTCCTTTCGGTCATTACCCAGAGCTCATGACCACAGGTGGGAGTAGGAATGAAGATTGACCGGTAAATCGCTGATTATTACCATTTGCCCCAAAACATCCAATTTGAATAGACTAGAAAAATCATTTACTGTCTATACTGCGCACAGCCTTGCATAATAAAAATAATGGCATTTTTAGCCTCCCAACACCACAGTATCTTTACCTGTCTGTCTCCTGAGTGCGATTCTTCTGCAATGGAGGTTTCTTATTAAACGAGTGCCTCCTCACTGGTATCTCCCTCCCATCGTGCTTGTTGGTCAGTTCCGGGGTGTGGCCAGTTTCCTTCAGCTCATACTAAAATAATACAAATTTTTTAATGCATTTCAGTTTTGTAATAAATAATTTTCATGGTAGTTCAACTCACCATTTCAGCAGCCTCCTGCACTGTGCGGTTGTCCACTTGCTCTTCAGGTCTGACTTTCTCTTGATCCTTTATCTTCTCCTGGTGAACTTCTGCGACCTTCTGTTTGATGCTCTCCACACGCTTGTCTTCCTTTATCACTTTCTCTTCATCCTTCTGCTGCTGCTTCAAACTTTCCAACTGAAACAAAGAACACAATTAATGGCACTAAATAAATGAGTTAGATCCGATTTTCAGTTTCTGGGTTCTTCCCACTACAGATTACACAGTTTAGTGGGATAATACACATAGTCAGTGTTAACCATATGTTTATAATCAGGCAGCAGTTGTACAGAAGTAGAAGTAGAAGTAATATTTATGTAGTAGTATAGACTATGATTACATGTATTACCTGATCTTTTATGCTCATGTCCTTGTTCGTTCTCGTTTATCGACTATGAAGTTGTATGTATTGTTTGCTACAACTGTCTGCAAAAAATTGCCCGACGAGAACGTAATAAAGTCTTGAAAAAGTGATAGTTGAAGAGGATTATCATGGGTGTTTAGGGAGTGGCATGGGGGCCACAGTCCACTCCTGAAATTTCACTGGAAACGCCCTGAGGGACTGAAGTAGAATAATGCATAGAATTTTTGTGTAATTTTACCAATGTCATTGTACACTATGATAACAACAAAGAGAAAATATATGTACATTGATGTAATTCTTGTTATTTATAATTTTGTATTCATTTCATATTAAATTTAAAGTTAAATTCTAAATCTAGCCTCAAAGACCTGGGCTGGTGCCACCCTTGGGCCACCCCAGTGTAAAAAGCCTGGAAACACTCCGACCAAACTTAAGTGTTCATAAGATAAACATTCAAACCTGACACAGGCACAAAAAGAACCAAATATGGGTTGTGCAACTATGGTGACTCTATTTGTGTTTTATTACTTTTATTGACTTGTTTAAAGATCTTCTTGGAATGTGCATAAAACATGACACCTGAAGCAGGCATGTGAATCCAGGCAGAACCACCAGCAGAACTACTTTTATATATTGTAATTGCCAAAGCATCAGTAATCTTCAGTAAAAAAGGTAAAATATTTCAATATCAAGTATTACCTTAAGCCTTGCCTCTAGCTCCAACAGTCCATCACTCAACTTTCTGATGGCGGTCACCATCTCGGAGTGTTTACTGACCGTCTTTTCAATGTAGCGCCTCCCCTCCTCAGCTCCTGGAACATAAATAGATTTGAGAACTGAATAGACATTACAGTTTTTAGGGACTTACTATTTTTGTAATTTCAGTTTCATACAGATTTGGGACTATTTCTGGTGCTCAAAAGGAGTAGGTTGAAATTTTAAAAACTTTTCGTGTCCTACCCCTAATGTTTTACCTTAACACGTGGTTGACACATACATAAATACATATATAAGTACATGCACATATATACACACATTTGTACCTATACATACGGTACATATGCATGAACACATATATACATACATCCACAATTTTTTTTTGTGATCGTACAAACTAATAATAATGATAAAGAAAACCCCAAGAATAAAAATTGTACTGTATTGTAGTGAAAATGCTAGACATTCAAATACTTTTGTTCTGTTTTGTTTTTAAAGAGATGCTTTCCTATGTATTATGTGTTATATTGTATGTTTAGATTTTTTTTTTTTAATTATTCAATCTGCTACACAAAAAAGGGTAAAAAAGAAAAAGAAAGAAAAAAAATCAAGGTTACTGGAGAACTGTAACGTACTGGTCAATTGTAAGATAAAGGTTAAAATATTTTATGCATAGTGTTGATGTAAGTTTATTTTTTTTAAGTTATGGGTTAACATGGGTTAAGATTAGAATTTATTAGAGTTTAGGTTAAGGTTAGGCAAGTATGGTTAGTATTAGTATCAGCCTCCAGAAAATGATAAAGTCAGTGTAAGAAACATGACAACCCATCGTGTGTGCATGTGCATGTGTGTGTACAGATATCGAGGTGCTGTTTGCTGTTACCGTGGAGCCTGGTGGCCAGTTCTGTGATCTGGCCTATCCTCTCCTCCTGCTGTGGGACCGTGGGCCACACAAACTTCTCAAACTGTCGGTACAGAGCAGAGACTGCCTCAGAGCTGCGGCACTCAGTGGAGAACTTCCCCACACGAGAGATGGTCCCACTGGCCTCCTCACACCAGAACTGATACTGTACAAGACACAACGCAAGTCAACAATGTCACAAAATAAAGAAAACTTACAAGAAGAGTTACAGCGGTCCAATGTCTTTCTGAACGGAGTGGAACTCAGCCTCTTCAAAGAGTTTAAATACCTGGGACTGACGTTGGACCTGACATTGACATTTAAGAAACACATTAATCACGTCACAAAAACTGTTCATTTTAACTTAGTGAATTTTAGACAAGTAAGATCCTTCATGACTCTTTATGTGGCACGAATGTTTTTACACTCCATGATTGTGTCTCGTATAGAGTATTACATAACCACACGGTCACTTGCTGCTGGCACAACACTCAAACCCGTTTAATCACTTTTTAAAAAGCTGTAAAAATATTGGACAAGAAACCATTCTCAGTTCACCACTGCACTATTTTAGACACAAAGTACAACTTGCTTAATTGTAATAATTTTGTTCATTTCAAATATGGATGTTTTATATACCATATTTTCCGGGCTATTAGACGCACTCTTAACCCTCTAACCGCATCAAAAAACGACCGCGCGCCCCGTAATCCAGAGCGCCCCATACACGAATCCACTCGGGTGTCCCAGCACGACTTCAGTAAACTACAAAGCCTCACCAACCACAGCGCACGTAAACACACACGGAGCAGACAGCGAGCGACCGCGCAGCTAAAAACACCCACAGACACACTCATCACTCCACGCGGATGAGGAACGGAGCGAAGGAACGAACCGAAAAAGCGAGTGCAGTGTGCCACTCTGAGCGACAACTGAACAACTGAGTCAATGCGAGCACGCCGACAATCCAGCGGTTCCAGACAGCACCCTCCCTACACGCCACAACTGAACAAAGCCCAGAGTCACCGTGAACACGCCAAATAAAGTCCCACTGACCCATCCAACTGTTGTGTTTCGTTTAAAGTCCAGTGTGGTTTATTTGTGAAAAAAGTTCGAAAATAGACCATTTAATGACAGTGCTTCTTATAATCCAGAGCGCCTCATAGCCTGGAAAATACGGTATAAAGTTTTGAATGGACTTGCCCTCCCTCCTTTACAGGTGAACTAGGTCCACAGCCCGGGAGAACTGTGAGCTCCCACACAGATGCAGCACATTTGGATAAAGTGCGTCTCAGTCAGTGGCACTAAGTTCTGGACGGTCTTACATTACCAATAAGAGAAACTCCAACACTGGACACTTTCAAATCCCACTTGAAACAGTGGCTAAAGGAAAACCAGACTTGTGGACAGTATATAAGTGTCACCATTGTCACTTGTTGTTGTTTATTCTTTGTTAAATTTGTGGTGTCACCTGCCGAGGGACGACAGATGGAAATGAGCATTTTTGCTATAATCTGTCATATTTACACTGCGATGTTGTAGATCAGGGGTGTCAAACTCATTTGGTCGCGGGGGCCGTATCTAACCGACTTTGATCCCAAAGGGGCCGGATCAGAAAACTCATGACATATAAACCCCAAAAATAACAATAAGTTCAAATATTTGTGCAGAGAAACACAAATCTATTACAGAAATCTTTTTTAATTGATGAACTCTTTCTTTTACAAAATATTATAATATTATGAACAACCTGAAACTTTAAGAAAAATACAATTTCAACACAATGTTTTAACATTAACTTGTATAAAATTAACTTGTAGAAATAGGAATAAGTCAATTTTTCTCGGAAAATGCTGCACTCGGCTCCACTTTTCTTATTTTTGGACATATTTCTGATGAGGGTGTCACAGTCAACAGTCAAAAACGATCGTCCTTTAAGAGCGTTTGGAAAGAGACAAGTCTTCATTTGTGCTGCTCTGGTGGGAGGGGCCACGTACAGAGACGCTGGAGACGCTGCTATGATAAACACCGCAGAAAATTACCAATATTTAAATAGAAAATATAATTAAAATATTTTAGTAGAAAATCAGCTGAGGGCCAGATTAAAGGTCTTGGAGGGCCGGATCTGGCCCCCGGGCCGCATGTTTGACACCTGTGTTGTAGATGTTCATTAATATGCACTGTCCCCATTAAACAAATAAATAAAACAAACATAAATTAAATACACTCTGAAGGGCCTATATTACACTATTTTCTGATCTATGTTATAATGTTGTATCCTCACTAAAAACAGACTTGGAATTGTGTTTTGTTTTGTTTCATTCACACATGTTTAACACACAAACCCTGCGTATTTAGACTGAGCTCTTCTCTCAAACAAGCAACACTCTGTTCCACCTTGTGATGTCATATGGTAATACATGAGGTACTCCACAGTGTTTTTAAACTCCATATACTTTCACTAGAGCAGGAGTGTCAAACTCATTTTGGTCCGGGGGCCGTATCCAACCGACTTTGATCCCAAAGGGGCCGGATCAGAAAACTCATGTCATATAAACCCCAAAAATAACAATAAGTTCAAATATTTGTGCAGAGAAACACAAATATATTACAGAAATCTTTTTTAATTGATGAACTCTTCCTTTTACAAAATATTATAATATTATGAACAACCTGAAACTTTAAGAAAAATACAATTTCAACACAATGTTTTAACATGAACTTGTTTAACATGAACTTGTATAAATAGGAATAAGTAAATTTTTCTTGGAAAATCCTGCACTCAGCTCCACTTTTCTCATTTTGGACATTTTTCTGATGAGGGTGTCACGGTCAACAGTCAAAACTATCGTCCTTTAAGAGCGTTTGGAAAGAGACAAGTCTTCATTTGTGCTGCTCTGGTGGGAGGGGCCACGTACACACAAGCTGGAAACGCTGCTGTGATAAACACCACAGAAAAACTTAACAATATATTAATAAAAAATATAATTAAAATATTTTAGTAGAAAATCAGCCGAGGGCCAGATTAAAGGTCTTGGAGGGCCGGATCTGGCCCCCGGGCCGCATGTTTGACACCCGTGCACTTAGAGTCATTTGGATGCTTCAGATGTGGAATTGCCTGTCTCTATTGAACAAAAGGTAAAAGGTGGACGTTAACTTGAAAACTACTGCTTCACGACAAGTTGGAACAGAGCATTTTGAGCTTTGGAGATGTAGCCAGACTAATAATAACACGTATAAATGGTTTTGCAAGTAGGCTGGTAGGGCAGCAAGGCCACATAGATCAGGTAGCTCAAGACTTGTGCCAATTTGGCGCTCACCCAACAGAAGTTATTTTGAATGTCAGAGAGGAAACAGGTTAGCATGTCAGCCAATAATTGAGGAGTGTAATTCAGCCTGGAAGACCTAAGTATGCTCCCGTCTACCTCATCGTCTCTCCGGAGTTTACCTGCTCCTCAACCTTCATCACCTCACTCCAAATACTCCTCCCCACAGCTTGCAACACCTCCTCCGGGCCTTGGGTTCTCGTCATCTCATCGTCCCCTTCACTCTCCTCATCCTCTCATCATCCCTCTCAGTCTCCTCATTCTCTCATTCTCCCCGGCAGTCTCTTCATCCTCTCATCGTTCCCTTCGCTCTCCTTATCCTCTCATTATCCCCTTTTCTCTCCTCATCCTCTCATCCTCTCCTTCACTCTCCTCATCCTCTCATTGTCTCCTTCAGTCTCTTCATCCTCTCATTGTCCCCTTCTCTCTTCTCATCCTCTCATTGTCCCCTTCTCTCTTCTCATCCTCTCCTTCAGTCTCTTCATCCTCTCATCGTCCCCTTCTCTCTTCTCATCCTCTCATCATCTCCTTCACTCTTTTCATCCTCTCATCATAACCTTTTCTCTCCCCATCCTCTCATCATCCCCTTCTCTCTCTCCTCATCCTTTCATTGTCTCCTTCAGTCTCTTCATCCTCTCATTGTCCCCTTCTCTCTTCTCATCCTCTCCTTCAGTCTCTTCATCCTCTCATTGTCCCCTTCTCTCTTCTCATCCTCTCCTTCAGTCTCTTCATCCTCTCATCGTCCCCTTCACTCTCCTCATCCTCTCATTGTCTCCTTCAGTCTCTTCATCCTCTCATTGTCCCCTTCTCTCTTCTCATCCTCCTCTCATCATCTCCTTCACTCTTTTCATCCTCTCATCATAACCTTTTCTCTCCCCATCCTCTCATCATCCCCTTCTCTCTTCTTCATCCTTTCATTGTCTCCTCCAGTCTCTTCATCCTCTTATCATCCCCTTTTCTCTTCTCATCCTCTCATTCTGCCCTTCACTCTTCTCATCCTCTCATCATTGTCCCTTTCACTCTCCTTATCCTCACATTCTCCTCTTCACTCTTCTCATCCTCTCATCATCTCCCTCAGGGTCCTCATTCTCTCATCGTCCCCTTCAGTGTTTTTCATCCTCTCATCGCCCCCTCAGTCTCCTTATCATCTCATCGTCCACCTCAATCTCTTCATCCTCTCATCATCCGCTTCTCTCTCCTCATCCTCTCATTGTCCTTCACTCTTCTCATCCTCTTATCATCATCCCCCTCAGTCTCCTCATTCTTTTATCGTCTCCTTCAGTCTCTTCATCCTCTCATTGTCCTCTTCACTTTTCTCCTTCATGCTCCATGTCATCTCATTGTCCCCATCTCTTTTCTCATCCTGTCATCATCCCCTTCATTCTTCTTATCCTCTCATTGTCCTCTTCTCTCTTCTCATCATCTCCTTTAAGTCTCCTCATCATCTCATTGTCCCCTCAGTCTCTTCATCCTCTCATCGTTCCCTTCACTCCTCTCATCCTCTCATTGTCCCCTCCAGTCTCTTCATCCTCTCATCATCCCCTTTTCTCTCTCTCATCCTCTCTTTCTGCCCTTCACTCCTTCTCATCCTCTCATCATCCCCCTCATTCTCTTCATCCTCTCATCATCCGCATCTCTCTCCTCATCCTCTCATTATTTCCTTCACTCTTTTCATCCTCTTATCATCCCCCTGAGTCTCCTCATTCTTCCATTGTTCCCTTCAATCTCCTCATCCTCTGATCGTCCCCTTCTCTCTTCTCATCCTCTCATCACCCCCCTCGGTCTCCTCATTCTTTCATCGTCTCCTTCAGTCTCTTCATCCTCTCATTGTCCTCTTCACTTTTCTCGTCCTTGCATTGTTTTCTTCAGTCTTCAATCCTCTCATCGTCCCCTTCATTGTTTTCATCCTCTCATTGTTCCGTTCACTCTCCTCATCCTCCCATCGTCCCCCTCAGTCTCCTCATCCTCTCATCATCCCCTTCACTCTTCTCATCCTTGCATTGTCTCCTTCACTCTTCTCATCCTCTCATTGTTCCTTCATGCTCCATGTCATCTCATTGTCCCCATCTCTTTTCTCATCCTGTCATCATCCCCTTCTCTCTCTCATCCTCTCATTGTCCTCTTCTCTCTTCTCATCATCTCCTTTAAGTCTCCTCATCATCTCATTGTCCCCCTCAGTCTCTTCATCCTCTCATCGTTCCCTTCATCCTCTCATCCTCTCATTGTCCCCTCCAGTCTCTTCATCCTTCTCATCATCCCCTTTTCTCTCCTCATCCTCTCATTCTGCCCTTCACTCTTCTCATCCTCTCATCATCCCCCTCATTCTCTTCATCCTCTCATCATCCGCTTCTCTCTCCTCATCCTCTCATTGTTTCCTTCACTCTTTTCATCCTCTTATCATACCCCTGAGTCTCCTCATTCTTTCATTGTTCCCTTCTCTCTTCTCATCCTCTCATCACCCCCCTCGGTCTCCTCATTCTTTCATCGTCTCCTTCAGTCTCTTCATCCTCTCATTGTCCTCTTCACTTTTCTCGTCCTCGCGTTGTTTTCTTCAGTCTTCAATCCTCTCATCGTCCCTTCACTCTTCTCATCCTCTCATTGTTCCGTTCACTCTCCTCATCCTCTCATCGTCCCCTTCACTCTCCTCATCATCTCGTTGTCCCCTTTTCTCTCCTTAGTCTCTCATCGTCCTCTTCACTCTCCACATCCTCACCTCTACCACCTCCAGTGTCCAGGCGCCGGGGGAAAAACACCTCTTAAACATCATCTAATTGACCACGTCCTGGGCCAGTGAGGTGATTGTCCATCCTCAGAGCCGCCTGGACTCTCTGTACTCAAGACGGTTACAGAGGACATCCCAGAGTATTTTAAAAGACATGCAAAACTTCACACTAAACTTTCAGCTGCTTCCCTTTGGTCAGAGGCTTTTAACCCCGAGAACTGGGACAAATCATTTTAAAAGAAGCTTCGTTCTAGCTGCTATCCTTATGAATAAATTGTAATATATTTATCTATCAATTTTAGTACCCTGTCTTGGAAAAATTGGGTGGTTTTTATGTATTTAATATTTACTGTAACCTTAGCCAAGCGTGATGGATGAATTTGATTAAATGTTTATGGAGCAAAGCCATTCTGCACTGGAGCACTTTAACATTTTATTTTGTAATTGTGTTTTTATAAGAGTTTATTGTGCATAATGTGGATGAATGAAATGTGAAATGTGGGACCAGCTTCTCAAATCTGCAAAACAAATTTACATAGGGGGACAAATAAAGCAACCTAACCTAACCTAATCTAATAAACTAAAATGCACAATTAAGCCCCACCTTTATTCTTTCCAACCAACAGTAGTTTTTCATTCACACACAACCTGGAGTCTTTTTTGACATAATATGCTCCATTTTAAGGTCAGTGCAGGTGTGACCCAGGGCCCGAGCGGAGTGTTGGCGCTGACCTCGTCCATGGCCTCCTGGAGCGTGCAGGTCATGGCCAGTGTTTTGTGGTGCTCTCTGATGCTCCTCTCACACTCTCCCATCTGTCTGCGCAGCTCGTTCAGGAGGTCCTCCAGCTCCCGGGCCCCTCCCCCCTCCTTCTGCTCCAAATGCACACGGGCCGTCAGGGTCTGCAGGCGGCTGGTCAGGCCCTGAGAACAAACAAAGTCCATTTTATACCTTTTAGTGCCGCAGTTATTTTCTTAAGCGTCTTATATTATCCAAAATGGATTATTGTGAGCTTCAGGCCATGTTAGAATGTTGTTACCTCCTCAAAAACATATCAGGAGTTCCAAGTATGATCCACCTTGTGATGCCATGTAGTGATAGTTTTCAAGTTAACAGCTACACTACTGGTCAAAAGTTTTAGAACACCATCATTTTTCCAGTTATTTATTGCAATTCAAGTCGTGCAAGTCCAATAAAGAGTTTGAAATGGTACAAAGGTAAGAACTGAACAGCCAGAGGTTAAAAAAAAAAACTATAAAAGATACAAACACAAGTCTAAGCTCTGCCAAAACTACCTCAGGGACAAAAGAACAAGATGGTGAAGCTTGAAAACATGGAGTGTCCAGCACAGTGTCCAGACTTAAACCCCATGGAGCTGGTTTGGGAAGAACTGGACAGAAGAGTGAAGCGACCTACAAGTGCCACACATTTATGGGAACTTCTGCAACAGACTTGGGAAGAACTTTCTGAAGAATATTTGATTCCTGTTGTAAAAAGAACGAGCCACGAGTGTGTTCAGCTGTTACATCCGCCGAAGGTGGACACTTTCATGAATCAAAAGTTTAGAATATGTTTTGGTCAACGGTAAACAGTAAAAAAATGGAAAAAGTGCGGTGTTCTAAAACTTTTGACCGGTAGTTTACCTTTTACCTTCGTTCAGGAGAGATTTGCAATTCCAGGGCTAAAATTATCCAACTAATTCAAGTGAAGGTGCCTTGTGACTCGTCAACTGGCCCTGGTTTGACCCTTAACCTTCAGTTTAGAGTTTTACAACAGCAGTAAAATAAAAAGTCATAAATTCACACACTATTTTGTTTCTCAGCATTTTTTGGTCCTGTGGTTTTGCGAACTATAAATATTATGTTTTTGTTTTTTTACTTGTACATATACATTAATATATTTATGCCTTATTTGACACCAGTCTCTTGCTATTTTTGTGACTTATTGAGAATTGATTATTACCGCTTATATTTTTTGCTCTTTGTTATTATAATATATTGTGATCCAAGTCATTTCCCTTGAGGAACAATAAAGTTTACGTTCCATTTAGTGTGATACATTCTCTCACCTGCAGCTTGTCCTCGTACAAGTCCATCTGCTGAAGCTGGTTCCTCGCCGCCTTGATGTTCCTGCTCCGGTCGTTCCTCTTCAGGTAGTTGAACCTGAGGTTTCCGAAGCGTTTCTTCAGGTCCTTAAAGGAGTCTCGGAGCTGAAGATACAATTAGATATACAGGTTTTATGTTGTGAGTGTGATTAAATTCAGTTTTAATAGGATGTTAGATATGACATACATAAAGGTTGTTCCACTCACTTACCTAATACCCATAATGATAACAAGTGCCAAATCTTGTCTAAATTTGTTCAAAATAGTTACAGTTAGACTAATAAAAATAAATGACGACACCTTTATTTTGTTAAAAGTGCACTGCGCAACTTTTCTAGTGGAGAGTTCGTCACCTGTCGTCCCCATGGAAATGTTATTGCTTTGGAATCTAACATTTATCAATTACGGGTGTTTCTATTGCTCAAAAATACAATAATTCTGTCTGTGAATAGGGTTGCCTCTCTACAGATTTGACCTGTAATGTAGCGTATTGTCGTTGTCTCCCTTGACATAAATATTTAATCTCTACTGTGGAACATTCTAGACAAAGCAATAGTATTTGCACCAGAAAAGTTGGGCAGTGCAACTTTAACTGAAGGCTTAAACTGTCAGAAAAAATCTCATTCTTGTGCATAAATTGCAGTTTAGATGGAATTTTCAGTGCTGATGACACAGGTACAGGGATTCTGTTTTAGAAGTCAGGGTTACTTTGTGTATTTTTTTTTTACTATGATGTAAAACTATGAAAAATACTTTGGTACCTTGGTACTATCGCATCAAACCAAGTCATAACTAAAAAAAAAACAAGAAAACCTGTCATATGCACTCTAAAGCTTGGTTAACACTGCGTTAGTTATCCAAGCGTTACATGTGGTGTGTTGTAAGCGTGTGTGTGTAGATGTGTGTGTGAATGTGTGTGTGAGCAGGCACAGCTGGGTTTTATAGGGCTATTTCAGGAGCAGAAGAGGCTAAAAGCAGCAGGACATTTCAGCACAGGGAGGAACAGCGGTGTCGAGTGCAGGATCTGTCAACCCACAACAGCTGAGCGAGACCCCCACACACAGGCACTAAAACCAGAATGACTGCAGAGGAGAACAGTGGCTCCAGTCGAGCTGCCTACTGTATAAATCACAGGAGGGAAGAACAGTTGAAGAAAAAACACACTCTTGTATGCTTTATCGTTAAAATCTTATTTATTTAAGCTTTGTTTCACTAAGAAGTCCTACGGTGTGATTCAGAATATATTTTCCAAGAGAGACATGGCTCTGTGACTCATTTACATTATTATTTACATTATTATTTTATTTGTTTATTTATTTCATTCATAAAGTATAAAAAGACATCGAGAGTGTCACAACATCAGACATACAAGAAATGAACGAAAAGGAGCAGAAAGAAGAGAAATCTTATGTTGTTATTTGGACATTTTAAAATTGCAATATTGATATAATGAAGAAACCGATAGCCATGGTTAATCCGCGCATCATTTAAAATATAATTAGAGAAGATACACAGCAGTCAGTGGGTGTGTATGGGGGGTAGGGGATAACAGGGATTTTCACACTGTCATGAGCCAGAACACTAAAATCCTACTATCATTTGATCTCCGCTCCAGAAATTTCCACCTTCTAGTCGAATTCTCTGTATCATCCTCCACTATAGTACCAGCTACAGTGCAATGTATAAGGTTTTTTAAGAAATCAGTGTTAAATTGGGAGTAATACAGGGGTGGTTTAGGGCACAGCTCTGTCCCTCTCTGTGGGTCCAGGTTCAGTCCAGGTCCTGATCAACTGCAACTGTCTGTGGCCTCCTTAGTTTCTTTTGATATCATAGCCTAATCCAAACCTATATTGCAAGTAGCCAAAGCTATCAGGTACCTTTGTCACCTTTCTTTTTGAATTGAGTACCGAAATGAATGTGGATCAGGAAGAAAATGTACAGTCTATGTCCTTATAACAAAGCTCTGCTTCAAATGCACAAAATGGGCAACAGTGAAATTTTCTATATAATGTAACTTCCGATAATATAGTGACATAAGAATGATTTATTTTATGATTTCTTTCCCTCACATACTCATTGTTATCACTGTATGTGCGTTTTGTTAGTGCTCTGTATTGACTGAGCAGATGGTTCATGTTAAAGGCCAGTAAACATAACTTGAGTTCAGCTGGCGTTCGGTGAGACGAGAGGGTCTCGAGGGTCTTAATGAAAGCACAAATCCTACCGTTGGCCTCAGAGTAACAAGTCAACACTCCCAAATAGTAACAGCGCTCACCAACAAGCCACAAGGACCTGCTCAGATCACCAGGAATCAGCAGAGGAGGAGCCAGGCGTGGGCCGCGACAAAGGGTTATGAAGCGGGTTGCCAGGGTGTCACTGGGCAATACACTTCGCAATTTGTTTACCAAAATATATTCAGGCTATAACTCGAAACTGTAGCATGATTTCCAATTATTCTCATGGGAAATGTGCAAAATTGAGTTTTACAAGCCTTACGACGCTCAACATCAGCTCACAGAGTCGTATTTCAGTTGATTCAGGTTTGTTTGAGTAATCTTATACTGTCCTGCATTAAAGGCTTAGAAATATCCCATTTTCCCCACCCACCGCTCTGTCATTACTTGCTAAGGTTTCGAACTGTGGGTCATAGATGGTGGGTTCAAAAGTTTCATGAAGATTTTTTTTTTTTTTTCAACAATAAAAACATGAAAATCTGCTGTTTGTTATTGTCAAGTGTCACTCTGAAGAGATGAGTCCCGTTCGACTTTGGACCTGTTTTGTTTTTACCAAGCTATTTTAGATTCATATTACCACTATGAATAAAACGTAAAATAATTATCCATGCATATTATAATGTATGAAGTACCCAAAAATAGTTTCATAATAGCAAAAGCCCTACAATCAGAACCGAAAATGGGCTGTGGATGCCATTGGCTCCATGGTATGTGTCCTCAGTATCTCAGCTATTTTGGGTTTATTTACAACTTTTACTTACAACTTACTTTATTTATTACTTTTTTTTTTTTTTTTACAGGGCAGAAGAATATGGCAAAAAATCTGTCAAAAGTTTTAGAACATCACACTTCTTCCAGTTTTTTTATTTTTATTGTGTCGCACTCTGAAATTAAAGCATAGAATAAATAAGCAATTTGAGTTGAAAAATAAATCATGCCATCATTTTATAGACCAAAACGTAATCTAAACTATTGGCTCAAAGTGTCCAAGTTTGGCAGATGTAACAGCTGAACACAGTCATGGCATTCTTTTTTCCAAGTCTGTTGCAGTCTGGTGTTTTGTCCGTCAAAAAAAATCCTATTCATAATGTAGAGTCTGGCTTCAAATTCGCCTCTGTAACCGTGAGCATCGCAAGCTTCATTTACTGAAAGGTTGTATGGAGGATTTTTTAAGGAAAGAGAAATACAGCAACAGTCCTTTTTCAAATGTTGTGCAAACGTGACACCACCTTCCTCCTCCACAGCTCCCTCAGTAGAAATACCTCCTCCCTCCTCCATACTCTAGAAATCACGTTTGTTTACAGCCAGTGCGTGTTCAGAATTACTGTTGAAGTGACCTGTCTAGAAATAATTTAGAGACCGACATGTCAGTTTTTAGACCCTTTGTCTGCTTCATTCGCGCAATCGCTGGAAGGAATCTCCAAGAATCACCTCAGTTTGGCTTCGCTCCTTTTCCCCTTCTCTTCTTCTTTCAGCGACCTCAAAAACAGACTTTCTTTTGCGGCGAACTGGTCGTGGATTCTCGTCCGCCGTCGCGACAAACGTTGTGCAAACTGCGTGAAAGCTACAGTTTGAAAAAGCCTCTAAGAACCGCTGCGTAAACCGCATAATCCCCGCACGCCCGAGAGTCAGTTACACTAGAAACGCAGGGAGTTTGATTGACAACCTAACAGCCAATAGATAAAGAGGGAGCCTCGTTGTCTATTGGCTGATGTTTATCTGGCCTCACTACGTCCACAGTTGATAGATTTTCATTCTTTTTTTTTTTTTGGTCATCGTAATTACAAGGCTGCTGCATCTCTGTAATGGTATATTAAACTTTCATTGACAATTTGAAACTAAAAAAAAATCCTCCATACAACCTTGAACGTTGTGGGTGACGTCACACTCACTTTGTTCACTTTTTTTATACAGTCTATGACCCAAACTTGTGATGGGTGCTTTTTAAAAATGTCCATCTCTTTAGTAGAGTTATTTAACTTTTTCTTTCTTTGCAACATTATCCCATATATCTTGCTTTACATATTTGATTTCTTCTGTGTATATATCAAATGTAGAACGTAGTAAACACATAGAAAAACACTGAATAACGAGATGAGTCCAAACTTGTGACTGGTCCTTTATAAATATATACACGACCAGTCTAAAGTTTGGACATGCTCCATCTCTTTAGTCAGTAGAGGTACACTACCAGTCAAAAGTTTTAGAACACCACACTTTTTCCAGTTTTTTACTGTTTACCGTTGACCAAAACTAAACTTTTGATTCATGAAAGTGTTCACCTTTGGCAGATATAACAGCTGAACTCATGGCTCGTTCTTTTTACAGGAAAAATCAAATATTCTTCAGAAAGTTCTTCCCAAGTCTGTCGCAGAAGTTCCCATAAATGTGTGGCACTTGTCGGTCGCTTCACTCTTCTGTCCAGTTCATCCCAAACCAACTCGATGGGGTTTAAGTCTGGACACTGTGCTGCTGCTGGACACTCCATGTTTTCAAGTTTTACCATCTTGTTCTTTTTTCCTGAGGTAGTTTTGGCAGAGCTTGGACTTGTGTTTTGTATCTTTTATCTCTTTTTAAACCTCCATCTGTTCAATTCTTTCCTTTGTATCATTTCAAGCTATTTGGACTTGAATTGCAATAAATAACTGGAAAAATGATGGTGTTCTAAAACTTTTGTCCTTTAGTGTATTGTTACGGTCCACCACCTTTAAAAGCTGGCTGCTGGAGACTGCTCTCTCTTCTCTCCTCTCCACTGTGCGGCCACAGCTTTAGTTGCACCTTGTTTTTGAATAAATATCTATTTTTGTATTCTTTTTAAACATGTGTGGACTCTCCATTGTTCGAACCTTGAGCCAGTTCGTAACATGTATATATATGTTTTTTCAAAATAGTCCAATGTCTTCCTCCATAGTCTCAACTCTACTACAGAGCGCATGTGAAAACGACCCAAGTTGTCTCTCTTTGCCTCTCCTTCTGTCCATCCATGTACCATCTGTATAGTTCTCTATCCATGTATCAATCTATTTCTCTATCTCCATCTATTTATTTCTCTATCTAGCGCTCCATTTCTCTATGGTTTTCTCCATTTCTCTATGCATGTATGTATGTATTGGCATAGCAAACTCAGATGGCTGATGTCCAAAAGCTTTTTTTATTTTTAAAATAACGTTTCAGCAAAGGTGACTTTGGGACCTCTCATTCTTTGGAGGGTATATGAGCACCTGGGCTGGCAACCATTTTGTGTGCTGTGGTCCAAAGCAAGAAAAATATTCGATGAAGGCTTTTTTTTTTTTTTGCCGAAAACGTTATTTTAAAAATTAAAAAAAGTTTTGGACATCGGCCATCTGAGTGTGCTATGTATTTTTTCACTTTTGTCTCGCTGTTCCTTGCATTTGCACTTCTACAAGAATTTTGGCGTGTGTTTTCTGTTTTCTTTTGATGTATGTATGTATCTGCCTATCTGTACAATTGTAGTATCTCTCTATGTCTTCATCATAAAAATATCAGAGCCATGTGAAGCTTGATCAGATGAACACTGGTGAACACTGGTGGCCTGGGGTCTTATATTAGAATACCTCTCATAAGGCTGCAACGCTATATCACGGCTCTTTAAATAAAACCACTTTGCCTCTCAGGTCACATCAGCCTGAAAATGACTCAGCACTGGTCCACAGACAGAACAGCTGCACCCCCCTCCCCTCCCATCATCCCTCCTTCCCCACATGTCAACCAGGTCTTGATCCAGAGTTTTCCCGTCCACAAATGTCCACCAACGCCATTTGCTTGTACATGTCTGACGAGTCCACAATTAAAAAAGTTTCAGTGTTGTTACAGCTGTTCCGATTGTCCCTGAATGCACCACAGGAACAGCCACAAACTACACGGATGTTTCTAATGTAATAAACAGACGACTCTCCACTGACAAAGTTCTGAAAGTCGAAATGATCATAATTATTTATATAATTATGTCTTATTTGACACCTGTCTTTTGCTATCTTTTTTGCTATTTATTTAGAATTTATTTTACCATTAATATTTTTACTCTCTGTTATTATATTATATTGTGATGTGTGAGCTACTGTGTCCAAATAATTTCCCTTGTGGATCAATAAAGTTTGTCTAACTCTAAGTAGTATTATTACTATTGTTATTATTGTTATTATTATTTATTTATTTATTTTTTACCAGTCAAAATCTTATTAATACTAAAAGAAAATCCCAAACCGTTAGTAGTACGGTATTATTTAATCATATTTGTTTACTGGTTGATCATAATGGTTGGCACCGTCTTAAAAGATATAATGAGAATTTATAAACTTATAGTATACTGCATTTGTTTTCGTATTGGTATTTATTTATTTATTTGTGATTTTCTATTTGTGATAATAAGAACTTTTGGAAGAGAATAGGACAAATGCATTCTTAATATATTTTTTAAAGATGAGAAACACCTTTTTTGCTGTTTAGATGTTCTGGTTTATAAACAATTAAATTTTATGTTGGAGCCAAAATACAATTTATTACTTAATAGTCACGTTACTGATTTGAGCATTTTTGAAAACCTGTGTATGCTCTCACATGGCACTAAACATAAACTCTACAGTGCAGCTTAAAGGGACAGTCCGGAATTTTGGACATAGGACGTCATTTCCTAGTGAGCCCGAGTGTTGGAGACGTGTGGAGACACTTTTAAAAATATTCCATCCAGTCCTTGTATTTGCAGAGGTCACTGGTGCTAGACTAGTGCATGTCAATGGCCATAGTTATCCTGCCACTAAAAACAGTCTTACCCACTCCACAAAACACCCGAAGAAAATCTATTATTACGCCAGACTGTTTGTGTTGATAGAATAATGTTTGAAATAAAACTAACCTTGCATCACATGAATCGTCGCATGTTGAGGGACTATTTTCTCGTATATCAGTCTGCCTCTGCCGAGTTTTCTATCAGTAAATACAACTCGCTGCTGCTGCTCAGACATAAATCCTTCAAACGCAAGGTTGGTTTTACTTCTAAAATTATTCTATCGACACAAACATTTACATGGACAGTCTAGAGTAATAATAGATTTGTTTCGGGTGTTTTGTGGAGTGGGTAAGACTGTTTTTAGTGGCAGGATAACTATGGCCATTGACATGCACTAGTCTAGCACCAGCGACCTCTGCAAATACAAGGACTGGATGAAATATTTTAAAAAGTGTCTGAACACATCTCCAACATTCTGGCTCACTAGGAAATGAGGTCCTGTGTTCAAAATCCGGGACTGTCCCCTTAAAGGTGCATTGTGTAACCTGTTTGGTTTTGCTATGGATATGTCATTGCCCTGCCTGGAATGTTCCATACTATAACATTAAACAGCTTTACCTTACATTTATTCAATTACAGGTGGTTTTATAGCGCAAACATACCTAGAAAAATTGGCCTTCTAGCTGTGAGCAGGGTCGCCTCTCCACAGATCTAACCTGTAACTTGGTTTGCTTTGGTCTCCATGAAGATAGGAAGGTTTCCATACTGTGAAACATGCCAGACAAAGCAATAAGATTTGCACGGAGAAAAGCATTTGCTGGTAGCCTGATTCATCAGCCGGTTTCACTTTGTAGAAACCGTCTGCCCTTGCAGTGTTGGAATTTGTTCGCTCGACGGTAGGTGGGTACTTTTTTTCATTTAGCCAATCGCTGCTATTTGGTCGTGACGTATGTAATGCGCCAAATCCCGTAGGAAGAAGGGCAATAACGTCTTTCCCCTTGATAAAATTCACCGAACATTCTCTTCTGGTCCGGTTTTGAATCCTCGATCTCGAAAATCGTTAACAACACAGAATGTATGTCTCTTCGCTGATTGGCTGGTGTCCGAACTCGCACTTCTGGGGTTTTTGCGAACCATCTAGTGTATTCTGATTCCTGACCTAGTCGCTGGAGAGAAATTATTTAAATTTGATGGACCCTCCATTAAAAAAGTTACACAATGCACCTTTGACTACTGTAACTTTTATGCCAGTAACTACGACTATAACCGATCCTTCACTTCAATTCACCAGCTCATACCTACATGTAAAACTGTCTGACTGAGCTCTTCGCTGTGGCTTGTGTGAAGTGGCCTATTAACATGACAGAGCTCTATGTAAACAGATGCCACATGTGTGTTCGGTTTGTTATGTCCCTCTGCAGCTCCTGTAGGGGGCACAGGGTGACACACAGCAGCAGCTGACGAGGGGAGGGCCCATACGTTTGACCACGTGGTGTCTACAGCTGATCTCGCTCTGGTATTTTTCCCCCTCCCACTCTTCAAGCTGACGTAAACTCTTTTTTTGAACCTCACAATCATATAATATAATCTCATATTACAGGACATTCGATAAAACCTTAAACTGTATGTAAGATTCTGATTGTAAATGCCACAAACGACAAGGTAAACATGTGCAAATGAAAAACTGCTTTTGCTGAAAACTGTTTAAATGCTGATTTATTAATTACTTACAGAAACATTGATTATGACGGCCAAGTTGTTCATGTTCTAATTTGGTCTTTTGGTTCTCAAGACAATTAGTTAGAAAGTAGAATGAGCCTCATACAAGTCTCTTATTTGGGTTGCCAGTTCCAGTGCTGAAATCCAGCTGGTTTAAACCAAAAAGGACTCTCTCCCAGCACCTGCAGGGAATCATATTTCAGTACGAGGGCAGCCTTTGCAGCTCAAGGACTGAATTCTGGAGGTTGAGACTGTCCTTATACTGAGAATGAAAAAAATCTGTACACTATTGGTCAAATGTTTTAGAACAACCACATTTTTCCAGTTATTTATTGCACTTAGAGGTAAGAATTGAACAGCCAGAGGTTAAAAAAAAAACTATAAAAGATACAAAACAGTCTAAGCTCTGCCAAAACTACCTCAGGAAAAAAAGAACAAGATGGTAAACTTGAAAATAGTCTCCAGACTTAAACCCCATCGAGTTGGTTTTGGGATGAACTGGACAGAAGAGTGAAGCAACCTACAAGTGCCACACATTTATGGGAACTTCTGCAACAGACTTGGGAAGAACTTTCTGAACAATATTTGATTTCTGTTGTGAAAAGGAACGAGCCACGAGTGTGTTCAGCTTATATATGCCAAAGGTGGACACTTTAATGAATCAAAAGTTCAGAATATGTTTTGGTCAACGGTAAACAATAAAAAAATTGAAAAAATTTGGTGTTCTAAAACTTTTGACCATAGTGTATGTGTCCACCTTTTGTAAATCTGTAAGGCTTCACAGCAGTTCCTTTAAACTGGATGAGCATTTTTTTTTTTCTATATCATTTACAACACAAGTGTCAAACATAAGGCCCGGGGGCCAGATCCGGCCCTCCAAGACCTTTAATCTGGCCCTCGGCTGATTTTCTACAAAAATATTTTAATTATATTTTCTATTAAAATCTTGTTAATTTTCTGTGGTGTTTATCACAGCAGCGTCTCCAGCGTCTCTGTACGTGGCCCCTCCCACCAGAGCAGCACAAATGAAGACTTGTCTCTTTCCAAACGCTCTTAAAGGACGATCGTTTTGACTGTCGACCGTGACACCCTCATCAGAAAAATGTCCAACATGAGAAAAGTGGAGCCGAGTGCAGGATTTTACAACAAAAACTGACTTATTCCTGTTTACATACAAGTTCATGTTAAAACTTTGTGTTGAAATTACATTTTTCTTAAAGTTTCAGGTTGTTCATAATAATATAATATTTTGAAAAAGAAAGAGATTCATCAATTAAAAAAGATTTCTGTAATAGATTTGTGTTTCTCTTATTGTTATTTTTGAGGTTTATATGACATAAGTTTTCTGATCCGGCCCCTTTGGGATCAAAGTCGGTTGGATACGGCCCCCGGACCAAAATGAGTTTGACACCCCCGATTTACAACATGTATCTTAGCAATTTTAAATTAAAAAACATTATGGTGCTGTCTGCTATATAGTTATAAGCTTTGACACTTGTGGATCTTTATGTTGTATTTTGGACATTTTAAATCAAATTAGAGATTTTAAACACTGACATTGAAAACTCCCACCTGACCAGCAGATTTTTTGTTTTTATTTTGTGCAAAAATGAATCCTACGTGTGTCAGAGATTTAAAAAATTTTATCGGAAAACAAAAGAGGTACAGAGAAGTGGGCGCGTACTGGTGGTGGTGACAGTGGAGGTTAAACGGAGCCATGATGACTTGATTGCAAGATTAGTCAGACATGCATGAATCACTCTAAATCCAAGTTTGAGTGTGTAAATGAGAAGTTAAAATAAATAAAACATGGTGAAAACTGTTAAAAAGTTGATTTAGGTCTTAACTTTTACACTTGACAAAAGTCTGGGGACACAAAATGGAGTCTGTGCAGTGACCAGGCACTTTGTCCAAACCAGATTCACAGCTAATTTTAGATCACAAAGCCTTGAGTTGAAAGGACACTGGCTTTATGTCAGAAACTGCCCATTCAAAATACATGTACAATATAAATGTGTTTGTTTAACTGATGAACTTTGATTAACTTGACGCATGGACTGAGCCTGATAAATATGGGAGCATTAAAATAAAGCTCAGATGAGACACACTAAAATTATGCGGGGTGAAATCCCACTGACAGCTGGGAGGTATTTATAGGGCGTATGGAGAGAGACAGGCAGCCCCCTCTACTGGACATTTTCTATCACTGCAGGAAAGGCATTTGTTTATTTTTAGAAGTAGATAATAATGTTATTGTAATCCTCTGCTCCTGGTAACAATTGTGACAGGGGAATCCAAACAAAATCTTAAATTCGATCAATATTTTACATTTGCTCTAGAAGCAATGTATGTATTTAGCCTGCATGCTTTGGGTTTAAAAAAAAAACAAACTACTAATACAATCACAACTGAACCTGTGTCACCAGAGCCTTAACCTACACACACACACAATTTTTTCTCATTCTCAGTTTATGGACAGACCAGGCCTCATGTGAAAGCTCAGAACCTCCAGTATTCCCTCCCTGAGCTGCAGACACTGCACTAGCACTGATTCATGGCTGGTTGCAGATGCTGGGGTTTAGGCAGTGACCATTCAGATCAGAGAGAGACATTTTAGGTTTAAACCAAGTGGATTTCAGCATTGAAAAAAGTAACACGAATGAGAGACTCACGTGAGCTTCATTCTGCTTTCTGATTGGATATTATCTTGAGAACCAAAACAACAAAGTGCAACAAAGGTACTTGCCAACATAATTAAGAATAAATTGGCATTACAACTGTTATTAGTAAGAGAAACAGTTAGGGTGCAGAAGACTCATAAGTCTGGCTACATGGCGTGGCCATACCCGTTATCAAAGCCTGATCCCGTCAGATCTCAGAAGTTAAGCAAGGCCGGGCCTGGTCAGTACTTGGATGGGAGAAACTGGAAAAATCAGGAGCCACAGGGGGGCAACAGTAGTCACTGTGTCCTTAGGCAAGGCACTTCACCCTCATTGCCTAGTATGAAAGTGTTGTGTGTGTGAGTGATGGTGGTGGTCGGAGGGACTGATGGTGCAGATTGGCAGCCCCGCCCCAGGGCAGCTGTGGCTACAGTAGTAGTTTACCACTACCGAGTATGGAATGAATGAATAATGCTCTGTAAAGGGTCTTTGAGTGTCCAGAAAGTGCACTATATAAAACTGATGCATTATTCATGATTACTACTGACTAACTGAAAAACTGCTGGCTAATGCGATCTAGCTCGTGACTGTATTGTTATTTGAGAGGGACTTGTTTAACAAATCAGCTCACCTGTTATAGTTCCAGCTAAATCAGTTCTTTCTGGTCAGATTGTGTTCAAATAAAGATCAAATTAAAATCTAATAAAACCTCAGACTGAGCAGTGCCTACAGTTAGCGTCACACCCCCAGGGAATGTTGACAACATTAGCTGTTTTTTTCAGCGCTTATAGTTTATGCAAATGAGCCATGTGGTTTTAAGTTTCATTTCTGTAAAACGTAAACAAATGTGCGCAAAGCTGCATTAAACACACTATTACTTAGTCCTCCTCATAGGAAATAAAAAAAAATAATTTAAATGATCTACACACATACACATACGGGCGAATTACACCATATCTGAATCAATTAATTACTACTATATCTTGTAATCTTTGTGTATATTGTTCATCTGTTTACATGTTTGTATGTTTAAAATAATTTGTATGAATATATGCAATAAATTTAATGAAAAAAGTGGTTATACCTGGTGGATGTCTTTGAGCAGGGCCTGGGTCTGCATCTCTCTGAGCAGAGCCTCCTCAGACTGAGCAGCTTCACTCAACCACACCCCACGCCGAGTGTCCAAAGACCGCAGACGAGACTCCAACTGCTCCACTCGGAATCCTGGAACAATCTAGAGATGCAACACAACATATATTAAAGGTGTATTGTGTAACTTTTCTGGCGGAGGGTCCGTCAAATCCTTTTCTCCATGGAAATGTTAACACTTTGTCTGGAATGTTCTTACGCTGTTTCTGATGCCGTCGCAGATATCCATCTTCAGATTTGAGGCTCTGTTGAACAAGTTGTGGATCTGCTCCTTCTTCTCTTTCAGATGGTTCAGCTTCTCCTCAGCACAAACACTCTGATCTGATGTTACTGGTTGAGACTGAAGAATTTCCTCCAACTGAAAACAAATATTATAACAAATTATCTTAGTCTGAGTAGTGTTTCTCAAACGTAAGAAGTTAATTTAAATTACTGAATAGCAAGTTCATTGTAAACCCCATTATTATCATATTAAAACTTAGAGTGCATTCTTGTCTGTTCCTATATTTAGCCCTAATTTGATCCCAATTTTCTCCTGATATTTATTTGGTCCTGTTCTAGTCATGGTTTGGTTTCTGTTTTAGTCCTGGTTTCAATTTGATATTGTGAATGTGGAAGTGTGAACTCATCCTTAAAGTGGAAACGGGACATGACTTCCTGATTACAAGATCAGATTTTTGATGAAAAATGGCTATATGACATTTTAGACTTATACTTACTGTACTTTTTGGACTATAAGTCACACTTTTTTTCATGGTTTGGGTGGCCGTGTGATTTATACTTCAGTGTGACTTATGTATATTGAAATTTTCACACTGACAGCCACAAGAGAGCGCCCTAGTCTTGTGTGTCAGTATCTGCTGCTCCTGTTCCTCCTGTACCACAGTCACTTGGTTCTACTGCGCATGTCTCCTGCAGAAAGAGCCTCTGTCCTGTCTGTATCATGTCAGTCGACCGCACCATTACATCTGTACCACTGAATACTTAAAATTTAACATTTAAGTTACTTCAGCGACAACTGAAACCATCCTGTCAGGATTCAGAAAGACCGGAATAATTCTAACTGGAACTGATGCTGAGTCTGACGACAGCGACACAGAAGAGGAAGCGGCGCTCTGTTTACCTCCCGAGGTCGTGGAGTTGCTCAGAAGTGACACCGAGGATGAAGAATTGAATGGATTTAGTGATTTGGAGTGAGATGGAGAGTTTGGTTAAACTTGTTCTGTTCTGTTGTTTATGTTATAGTTTATCTGAAGAACTGTTCATATGTGACGTTAACAGTCTGTTGTTCTCTCTTCTATTGTTATTACTACAACTTGACTTTTAAGATGAAATGTCGGTTCCTGGTCTCTGATTTGATAAAATAAATTTCCCCCAAAAAGTGCGACTTATACTCCGGAGCGACTTGTACTCTGAAAAATACAGTAGACAAACTATGTGGATGACTTCAAGTACAGAAAATTGGGCAGGTATAAGGCATAGTAAAAACAAGAACTTTATGAGAAATCAAATTACAACTAAGTTAATGAAGCTTTGTAACATAGTTAAAAGCGCTTAAAAGTCTATTTTGCATTAATTGTCTCCCTGAATGTTACCAACTATTTTCCTCAATGTTTTTTCCCATATTTTACCCGCTGGTGAGTGTTAACTGTGTTTTAGCAAAATGAGTAGTCTAACCTGTCATAGGCACTTTAAGATTATTACATTTAAGATCTGAGGAAAAACATTCACACTTGTTTTCCCAGTTTATCCGTTTTATAGGTTTCACATTTTTCTTCCTGGTTGGAAATCATTGCATTACACTAGGCACTTCCATCCAACTCAAAAAAACTCAAAAAATCTTTAAACCACACAGAAATTATTATTTGACAAATATGAATATAAACAAACACCTTTATTTTGTTGAAATTGTGTTTAAAGTATCAGAAAAAACAGTTTCTTGCATGTAAAATGTGACTTTTGAATAGAATTCTCCCTAGTGTCAAGTCATCTGTGTTTAGACTCTCTACTTGCTGTAAGTTTCAACATATTTTATATTATATATTAGTGTAAAAGTTTAATTTATATTTACAATAGTTATAATGCCACCAAATTAAGTCAAAATGAGAGACACATAAAAATCTGTTATTTGCACTTGAATGTTAAACACAGACTTTCGGTGGTGACGAGCTCAGACCTGTTTGTTGAGGAGATGGAGGCTGCTGCTGAGCTCCAGGATGGACTCGCTCTCCTCCACCTTCTGCTTGAGACGCAGGTGCAGGTCCAGCAGAGCAGACACGTCCTCCTCTGTCACAGTTTCACTTACGCCCAGTCTCTGCTGCAGCCGTCTCACCGTCTCAAAGTTAACCGTGATGAAGTTAGCCTCGGCATCCAGTTGCTGAAATACAAGAAACGTTAGAAGGCGTGTGTGAAAAGCCGTCCAGTATTAGCCCGGTGCTGATAGACTCTTCACTGCACCAGCTTTGGATCAGTGTGGTTTCTAATAGAGGGAGAAGATTGAACAATATGAAGTGAGGCTCATTCTGTTTTCTGATTGGATAAACATCTTGAGAACCAAAATACAAAATTGCAACAAAAAATGATATCCAATATCCAATACATGCGTCATGAATTTCGGACTTCTGGTCATCGCACAATGCATACTGCATACCGAAAAAGTGAGCATCAAATGTTTGTTTTCCCAGTGGGATGCGTCTGTTGTCAAAGCTGATCTTTTCTAGTCTTTTGAACCATATCGCTTTTGTTTCTGGTTCTGATATTGTCATATTTTAGTTATGAGATCTGGACATTGTAATTGTGTGGTTGCTGGATGTCCTAACAGCGGAAAACAGCTTGACAAATGGGCTTCAGAAGTTTGCGAACTCCATAACTGCAAAAGAGAATCAGATGTGTGTGACTGTAAACCTCCGTTCAAACTGTTTCCCTTCCCAATGGAATTGAAAAATAGTGAAAGGTGAAGGCGATGGGTAGGATTAATACACAGGAAGGACCAAAAAGGAAACCTTTGACTGCAGAAGAAATCATCCCGAGTTTGCAGCGAACATTTTGTATGTGGAGCGCACATAGAAAATGCAAAGCAAAATCCTGTTTGGTAAGTGAGAGGTACAGAGGAATCAGGCAGAGCTCTCACTTTCTTGTTCGACTTTACAGCAACATCACGCCTTGGTCGCTTTGCAGTGGAAGGTGTTTCTGCAGCTGGTGCCTTTCGCTTTGGCATTGACTTTTTAAATTCCTAACCAAGGCTGAGTGAGGGATCGGGATTTTATTTTTGGGATACAAAGTTGGCACATGACTACACACAGATCCTGAAAATGATTTAGTGAGATTTTTTTTCTCACACTGCAAAAACTAAAATTTATCCAAGATAAGATCACTTGAATTAGCAAAGTTTGACCATGATTTGAGTAAATTTCACTCAAAAAGTAAAATTATCTGCCAATGGAACAAGAGTTTTTGTACTTAAAATATGAAAATACATCTTGCTGCATTTACGATAAGAAAAACAACAACTTTTTGTGCTTAAAATAAGAAAATCTGATATTGCGTGAATCACGGTGAAAGGAGTTAATTTATAGAAGAGTCTTGACAAAGATATAAAAGAATCAAGTATAATAAGTTGTTGTGCATAATAGTGAAGATTTCTATTTGCAATTGATTAATAATTGTGCCTGAACTGATTTGAAATGTTTTATAATAACTATCTGTGCTGATGTTTTGTCTTGAAAAGGGAAAAGGCGGGAGATAACATAAGATTTCTCTTCTTTCTGCTCTTTTTTCATTCATTTCTTTGTATGTTTGATGTTGTGACACTGTTGATGTTTTTTTATACTTTTTATACTATGAAATAAATAAACAAATAAATAAATAAAAATGCAGTGCTACAGTGACAACCGAAATATTAAATAAAGTAAATAAACAATGGTGAGGCTAAAACTGGGAACTGGATTGCACAATTTAAAAAAAAATTAATTATAATGTAAATATCTCGTCTCATTCTCGTAGATCCAGTCTTGTGTCTAGTCCCGTTTTGTGGAAATTATATCTCATCCCACCCCTAATGTCCAATGTTTTTGTAACTAAGAATAAATCTGCATTACAATTACTCACTCTGGTATTTTGGTAAGATGATGTAAACGCTTTCCTCTTTCTTAAACCATAATCATGGAACATAATCTCATATTACATCACTTACAGCACATAGATTAGCAGCTTTGAATGGGGTATTAAAACTATATTGAATCTGAACATGTCTACGTCATGTCTGGGGACAGAGAAAGGTCAACTTTTCAAAACTTCAAAAACGTGAAATTTAAAATCAAAATCTTAGCTACAGTTCCATTTAATATACAATCCAAATGAATGGGATTTTTTCCATATTAAAACTATAAATGTATTTATCTGAATGCTGATGATTTGGAACAATGTATAGAAGCAACCACATCATTTTTGAAACTATGTCATGAACAGGGGTGGGTTAATATAAGTTTTCTTCTTCCCACTCCTCTTTGAGAAATGTGCTGTTTACAGTAGAGGTAAGATCTTAAGACCGAGCCCAAGCCCGAGCCCGACCCGAATTGCCTAAAATGTCAATCATTACTTCGGGTCGGGTCGGGCTCGGGCTTCTCTCTCGCTGACTTTTTTTCAAATAAATATATGTTTATAAAATGTATACTAAAACGATGTGTGGATACTAAACTAAGGAATACTTGTTATAAAATTAATAATTTGGATTAAACAGAGAAGTAATGTAATGTAATTGCTATTTAACTACTAAACAGGATCCGCAGAGCCAGAGCTCTGCACACGTGAACGCCCCCTCTTAATTTAATAATCTTCCCCTCCGCAAGTCTGCATCTATTTTGACCTGGTGTCCCCAATATGGAGGAGCAAGAAGTTAAGGATAAACTAAAGGCAGGAGAACTGAAAAGACAAACACGCATCAGTATTAGTGAGGTGTGGAAAAGCTTCAAATTGATTGTTGAAAATGCTACAGAAACTTGCGTTGGCTTCGCTGAATGTCGTCAATGTGGCGCTTTGCTTTCATACGAGAGCAAAAAGACTGGCACCTCGACGCTGAGCACTGCTCCTCCTCCCGAGTCCTCACAAATAAAATATGACATTTCGGGTTTGCTTCGGGCTCGGGCCTGCAAATCAAGTTAATTGGTCGGGCTCGGGCCGGGTCGGGTTTTAATACCCGCGGGCCGGGTCGGGTCGGGCTGGATTTTTTAGGCTCGATCTCACCTCTAGTTTACAGTGTATATGTAGTATATATGATTATTGTTTCTCTCTTGGCACAAACTCGAAATAAAAACAAATCAATCAGTCAATGTAGTTTCTAATAGAGGGAGCACACTGAACAAATCAGGCCACATTGGAATGGTACATGATGCATTTAAGGACACTTATTAGGCAAAATGTACTTTTTAACCATCTTATATTGTTGTCCCCTGGATGCTGGAGTTAAAAGTGACGTCATTGCTCTTGTTCTGTGATCAAAATTATGGCTCAATCAGCACAGCATTCACATTACCTAAGGATTTCAATTGGTATTTTAAAATTTATTTATGTTTAATTATCAAGGTATTCATTCCTGTTGCTGACAGCAGAGGGAGTGCCAGTTCCAATGTGACCAAAAACATATTCATCCAATCCACTTTTCTTCTACGGCACATTTCACAAACAAACAGTTTCCAAAATGCTGCACAAATACATACTACGGTAATAACAAAAATTAAAATATAATGGTAAAATAAACACTCAAATTTAATCATACAGGTCTTAAAATAATAAAACCAGTATAAAATAAAATAAGACCAAAATCATAAAATAGCAATAAATAAATAAACCAATAAAAATACATTAAAATAAATAAAAGAGTGAGAGTTTAAAAGAAACTTAAAGCCACAAGAATGTATAATATGTGCCCTTTAAGATACAAGATACAAAAAAGTACCAAAAAGAGAATTCTGCTTGATCAAAGAACTAAATAAGTACTTATGAATAATGATATCTGGAACTATACCATTGTTTTAAGTTTAGTTAATAAAATCACTAGCCCCACTTTACTACAAACAACCTGATAATTCTCTCCATCCATATGCTTTGTACTTCATATTTTATATTATATTTGGGCAGTAGATATTGGTACTCACAGTGAAATGTGGTCTGGCCTGAGTGAACTGTAGCCTCAGTCTGGAGGTGAGCTGCTCTGAACCCAGGTCTATGACTGTGCACGAGTCCAGCAGCTCGGACACGCTCTGCAGGTCTGTCACCGTCTGAAAACAGCACCAAACAAAAGGGAAATAATAAAGAGAAATGCATGGAATAATTTACTCAACCAACACGGACTGCAAATACACCACTATATTTCTGAGAATCCATCAATCATTTCATTTAGAGGTGTCCTTTATTATTACCTTTCCCAGTCTCTGTCTGTATTTGAGGCAGTACTTCTTGTCCTCTTGCAGCTTGTTCATTTGTTTTTGATAATCTCTGTGCAGCTCCTCCACTTCATCTTTAGATTTTTTCAGACGCTTCATAGTCTCAATCACCGCATGGATCGCTGAGTCTGGGTTTAGTCCTGGCACCTTCATCTGAGATAAAGAGAAAAGTGACATCTTTTTAACTATATCTTTTAAAATTAATGTTCCATATCATAAATAAAGTATGAAGAGTATTTTATTTCAACGCCTGACATGAATCAAGTGTCTGACGCCCTCTGCTGGCACTGTGAGTTTTTGTTCCATTGCCTACTCTTGTGACAGGTCACAGTGTGTCTCCAGAGTGAGAACTGTGGGCTGGAGGTTTACCTTGCTGAGATGACTTCTGTACATATTCCCAAGTTCTTGAGCTGTGAGGAATTTCTGCACAGCGGTCTGCCATCTTGCCTCCTCTGCCGCCTCCTCCACTTCAGGTCTGTCAGCGTACGTCCTTTTCAGATGTTCAAAATCCACCAGCACCTACAGATAAATACAGTATAATAGACATATCTGTGAACCTAGCTATTATTGCAGCCTTAATGCAACATACAAAATACAGAAACCTCACTTAAACTGTAAAAATATATGATTGTCTTTCAATTTTACCCCCTGATTAAATAAGTGAAGCTGTTACACAATGGCTCAACCTAGTGGTAGTTTTTGTCATGTTTTTCTACAATAAAAACATTTACTTTTCAACACAGATATATGCTTATGCTCCATCTTATTTAATAATGAAAATGACCCTATTTAACAGCATATTATAATATTATGATATTTCTGAACATGACTTCCATTTATTGTGTCTTTCTGTAATTCTTTTAAATGCCTTGTCTTTGGTAAATCAGGATTATGGCAGTTATGGCAGGGGGTACTTGGGGGTAACTTGACTAGATTTTGTTTTTGCAGTGTTTAGACTAGTTTTCCCTAGCCTATTTTGACATACAGTCTACGGTGAATTTGATCATTTCACTACCGGGTTGGACATGACGAATACCTCATCTTCTCTAGCAGCCATACCATAGAAAGCCAGACGCTCATGTAATTTACACAAAAAATATTTTTCAATATGTATGATTTTTAAAATTGTGTTTTTGCACATACATTGTCCCAGAATTTTTGACGCATTTTTTAATATTGATGATATAGATAACTAGCCAGGTGTAAACAAAGCATTCGAGATGGTGAGATGTGTTGGCAATGATTCTCAAGATCGAGGATTTAAAGCCAGAACAAAGAGAATATTTGGTGAATTTTATCAAGGGGAAAGACATTATTGCCCTTCTTTGTACGGGATTTTGGAAAAGCTTAATATGCCAATTAGTCCCATTACGTACGTCACAACCAAATAGCAGCGATTGGTTAAATAAAAAAAATTTCGTCTAATGAACGAATTCTAATGCTGCGAGGTCAGACGGTTTCCACAAAGTGAAATGGCTGATGAATCAGACTAACAGATAATAGTTTTTTTTTGTGTGCTTTAAGCATTTACCTCCTCTGCTGTCTGTAGGAAGACGACGTAGGGCTGCAGCAGCTGTAGTTTAGTCTGGATGGTTGTGTTGACAGTGCTCAGGTCCTTCAGGATGACCTCTGCTCGTGCACTGAGTTTACGGTCAACACTGCAGTCCCCCGGGGAGTCTGAACACAGGGTCTGTAGCTGATCCAGCATCTGCAGCATGGACTCTGCATCTTCACCTGCAATCTAGAAAACAGAACATATACACTACTGGTCAAAAGTTTTAGAACACCACACTTTTTCCAGATTTTTACTGTTTACTGTTGACCAAAACATATTCTAAACTTTTGATTCATGAAAGTGTCCACCTTTGGCAGATATAACAGCTGAACACACTCGTGGCTTGTTCTTTTTACAATAGAATTCAAATATTCTTCAGAAAGTTTTTCCCAAGTCTGTTGCAGAAGTTTCTATAAATGTGTGGCACTTGTCGGTTGCTTCACTCTTCTGTCCAGTTCATCCCAAACCAGCTCGATGGGTTTTAAGTCTGGAGACTGTGCTGGACACTCCATGTTTTCAAGCTTTACCATCTTGTTCTTGTTTTGGCAGAGCTTGGACTTTTTAACCTCTGGCTGTTCAGTTTTTATCCTTTGCACCATTTCTAACTATTTACTGAACTCGCACGACTTAAATTGCACTAAAAAACTGGAAAAAAGTATGGTGTTCTAAAACGTTTTGACCGGTAGTTTAGCATCATAAACATTCAAAAGAAACAAAAAAAACAAAAAAAAAAGGAAATTAAATATGCTTTGTAAATGTAGTGGAGTTTTGTTTTGTTTCATTCACATATAATATTTTTTGTTTGAGAGAAGATTTCAAACATGTATGAATGAAACAAAACACAACTCCAGGTCTGTTTGTGAGGAGGAAATAAGATTATAACAGATCAAAAAATAGTGCACTACAGGCCCTTTAAGTTAGTCTACTTCCACTATGTTATCAAAAAGGCAGTGCCACTTATGTCTGCCCTGGTTTCACACTGGTTTAACATTTGGGATGTGTAATGTCATTCTACAACAGCAGGTGGTGCTATTGGCTTTATATTTACTACAATAAAGGTTCTGAAAACAAACTTCAAACCATCCTGCAGTTAAATTTGTATCATTGCACGTATAATATAGTACTTATCTTACATTATCAAAACTTTTGACTAGAGGCTGAGAAGATTCTATTTTATCTGTACACAAGAAAAACAAAACAAAACATAAAAATAAAAATAAAATAATAAAATAAGGTATGCAATAAGTAGGCTAACTTACTGGAAAATTCTGAATGATGCATAGATAAAAACATTTCCAAATTTATATAAACCTAGTCAAAATATACAAAATATATATTAATATACAAATGCACTGAAATAAGTGTTTTAAGAGCCATCAAAAATCTGTATTTTAGTCCATCTGAATTTCATCTTGACTGGAAGTATGCATAATTTATCACATTTTTACTATTCTTTGTTACACTCCTAATTCATTTGCAACAGTAGAACCAAAAAAAGACAACTCAGCTTATTAAAAGGACATGTTCCTGATTTTAATATATTCTTCTTCATGATAAATGCTCTTTACAGCATGTTCTATATGGTAAATAATACATGAGAGTGTAATATACGCATGGGGATACACCTAAACAAACTGGGGCACTGTGGTCCAAACCCAGACTCCTGAACCAGCAGGGAGCAGCTCCAGTTCAGATGAGTTGGAGTGTTGGAGTGGGGAGTGCTGTTAGGTGCCTCGGCCTGAGCAGCGTTTTTCCAGGGAAGAACCAAGAGCACGGAGGACGGACCCTCAGAACAACAAGCGCAAATACAAACCGAGATGACAAAAAAACCCGGTAGCAGCTGAAGTGCGCTTTCTTCTGGTAGACATAAATACATTTGTGTCTCTGTCCAATCAGAACCCTTCCCGACCTCTGGATGTTGAACGGATTAAATAAAGCTGATTTAATGTGTTTTTTCCATATAAACCTTAATTTAGAATTATTATTTCCATGTAAACTCGAAGAAAAAATATTTAATTCGAAACTATTTAATTCTGAATAATTAATTTGGAATTAAAAAAAAGAAAACATCATGTAAACATGGCCACTGTCAACTTTTTTTCTCTGAGGAGTTTGCAGATCTGATAAGATTTGAGCTGTAGAGGGTTCAATAAATACTGTGTCTTCTGTGACTAATTATTGGTTGTTTCTGCCATTTATTTGTTGCAGCTCAGGAGTTTTGAATGACTGTCTATTTAAACACTGGATTATCTTCCATTGTTGTTATTGCGTCAGTGGGATAACAACATATCGGACTTTAAACTTTGTTATCGTGACAGGTCTAGGTACAGGTCTTTTAAATGAGTGAAACCTAGGCCAAAGTGTCTTCCCCTGTTGCAATTCATAATACAAATACAGAGTACCTGAGCCTGGGCCTGCAGATGGGCGTGCGTGGTCAGAGAGTGGTGAGCCTCAGAGAAACATGGTCCTGGGTGAGAGGTGACCATCAGCACACTGCTACAGCTGTCCAACCAGGAGCACACCTACACATACAGACATCAAGATACAGGATATAAATGCACCAAAGGAGACAAATTATGCAAATTCAACTTCTTTTTAAGTTAACCATGTTGCAATAGCTTCCCCACATCATTATCTTGTTGCTTGTTACTTTGAAATGCCACTAAGAAAAGGCGAGGGAGGAGTAGAGAATGAATACTGCAGGGTTGAACAGGAAGTCAATGGACCTTTTAGTTTCATTAAGTTGGTTTAGAAGCTGCAAACGCTGCTATTTATCTGGTTAGGAAGGTCGGTAAACAAAATGTTAAACCTTTTTGCTCCTAAATAGCTCTTTCTTTTACCATTAAGGCCTAAATATATTCACCCAATCTTGTGCTTTTTCTACACTATATCTGTGACCACATTAAACTAATTAATATAAAGTCCAAATAAGCAATAAGATCCCAAAGCCTTGCACAGACAAAATAAAACCAAAAAAGGAAAGAGATTCGCACTGCAGTTCTTCGAAACTCCCAAAATTTGGTTTCAATGATTCCACCATGTGACTCCTCAAAGCGTCACATTATGATGTCATTGAAATAAATTCTGGGAGCGTCAAAAAACTGCAGTGCGGATCTTTTTCCTTTTTTTGTACTACTTTTGTCTTTGGACCCAGCATGCAGTTGCAGTTTTTGTTGGATGTGCATCTGTCTATCTTGCCTGATTCATCAGCTGGTTTCACTTCGTGGAAACCGTGACCTCACAGCATTAGGAGCTGCTGCTCCTCATCATTTTGGTCTTAAAATGTTCATATTAACATGATCATGGTGTTTTGTCCTTAAATTAATTTCTGTTCCTAATGTGGAACTCATTTGCCCCTATAACAGCTAGCCTCATTTCATTTGACTGGAGCCGAACACTATGTGTGACGTCACACTCCCTTAGTCCACTTCTTTATACAGTCTATGGTTGTGCCCAGTTTTATATAAATGCAAAAACAAAAACAAACTTTCTCCAGCACACAGTACCTTGTCAGCAAGCTGGTCAAACGACGCCTCAAGTTTGTGAATCTCTTCCAGATGTAGAATTCTTTCGGCTTCTTCCTGCTTTTGTTCTGCTTTGGAATGTTCAAGCTTGAATTCATAGTTTTCTATCGTGGTGCTTTCTACTTTGACGATGGTCTCCACTTTTGGATTAATTTCCATTTTATGGACCAAATGTTCCTCAGATGGTTCTTCAGGAGGTTGCAACTTCACAGTCTTGTCTTCTACATTACACTTAACATCAACAGTTATTTCTGGAGGTTTTGTTTCTTCAGATTTTAATATATTTTCTTCTTTTAACTTATCATTGATTACGTTTTTGACTTTATATGAATTGTTTGGTATCTTCTCAAACTTTAGTCCAAGATGAGAAGTAGAATAATTATCTTTTTCTTGCCATTTTGATTGCAATTTTTTAAACCTTTCACTGAAATTTTCTTCATCCCATTCGCTCTCATTTGTGTCAATTTCAGATTTGGGAATTTCTTCAGATGCAGATTTTTCTGTGGATTTTACTTCTGGCTCCTGGTCGGATTGAATCTCGGTATCTTCCATTTCATTTAAACCTGAGCTACGGTAAAGCTCTTTGGTATCTTCTATTTCATGTATCTCTTCTTCCACTACTTTAGATTCCTTCTCCACTGTCGTATCATGATTCGAATGATTAGTGGTTGCGAATCCCATGGTCGCCTCAGTTTTTTGCTTTTCTTCAGAACTTGTAGATGTTTCATTGGCATTGATATTAATATTAAGAAGATCCTTGTTTTCTTGCAATTTTGGTTGGAGTTTCTTGGACACAAGGCTGAAAATTGGCAGAGATCTTGAGCGCAGTTCGAATCTCGTCTGTAATTCTTGATTCAAATCAGAAATTGTCGGATTCTCTTTAGACATTTGCTTAATTTTAGATACGGTAACCTTTTGGAAATTCATATCCAATTTACCATCCTGTGATTCATGTAGATTGGATTCTAAGACATCTAACTGAGATTCATTTTTTTCCTCCAAATTTGTAGACGTTTTGTCATTGTTGTCACTTTCTACAATTGCAAACTCTTTTGGCGTTAACCGAGTGCTTAAATCGCAATTCGAAAATGATTCTCCGTTGAAATCTTTGTTTTGAAGTTCTTGTGCTAGTTCCGATTTCGTAGAAGAATCACTGGTTGAGTTCACAATCCAGTCTTTTGTTTCTTGTAATTTTGGCTGCAGTTTTAGCGACGCAAGACTGAAAACGGGCAAAGATCTTAACGGCAATTTCAGTTTTGTATCTGAATGTTTTTTAGCGTAATTTGAAGGAGACTCGTTAATAGTTTTCTCAATAAAAACATCTTCTGCTTGTTGCTCCAACCTGATTTCTAAGTCATCATTTGAACTGTATGAATTGTCCAACTCAATATCTGATTCTGGCTCAGTATTAATTAATTCTTCATACTTAATCTCTTGCTTCAACTCCTCATTTTCCTCCGCTATAGACTCCAGTGACTTTGCAGATGTGTTTTCACTGGAGGTTTCTTGCGTTTCCTCAATTTCCCATTTTGGTGTCGGTTCACGCTCTCCCATTCTGGAGTTGATACGCAATTCCTCCTCTTCTGATAAATTGGACGCAGAATTTCTATCAAGGGTTTCGTTTGAGGACATAGATACGAGATCGGAGCAAGACGTGGAGTTGTCATCTTCAGTCTCTCTTAGGTGGGTGAAGACTTGAGGTAGTTCTAGAGGAATTTTGGCATTTTTTCGGTTTTGATACCAGATCAAATTTTATTTCAGATGTAGACGGACGGTTTTTAGTGTTTTGTGCCCGAATTTCATCTAATGACAAACTCCAGTCCTGGAAAAGAACAAGAAAAGAAGAAGGATGATTTTACTGTCAGTTTCTTTCAAAACAATGGAGACAAAATAGGCTGTCCTTCAAAAGTGGTCAACAATATTCAGGAGAGATTTAAAACTTAGGAAAGCTTGTTCGTAAAGACAAATCCATCAGGTGCAGACATATTGGGCCTATTCATGAAACGTTCTTATGATCAAGTACTCAAGGCCTTTGTACAAACATTTTCAGCATTCACAAAACTTTTTCTTAACTGAAACAAATCCTACAAACAGTTGGGAGCAACAAAAAAACTATTGTTTTAGAATATTATTACTCTGATAATGCAACAAAAACTTGTAATTCCTCCATGATTGTAAATGATTAATTTTCTTAAATTATTTCCTATAAACATATTACTATATGATCCAATTACATTTATGAGGAGTTTTATAGAGCTTTTATGTGTCTATTGGCTCTAAAGGGCCGTTCACACAAAAGCGTCAAAAAACACCTTGACGCCGCTACTTGGACACCTTTGCATTTGAGTTTAGACGCCCCCGACGCGCGTCTTTGACGGTCTAGTCCTGGTCTAGTCCTTGTTTAGTCTCGGTCTAGTCTCGGTCTAGTCCTGGTTTAGTCTCGGTCTATTCAGGGTCTAGTCCTTGTTTAGTCTCGGTCTAGTCCTGGTTTAGTCCTGGTCCGGTCCTGGTGTAGTCCTCGCGATCGGCTTGGTGATTGTGGTGTATATATTCATGCTCCGCTCATGTTTGTGGTTCTCGCTCTGGTTCTCGGGTCTTGCTTCCTGATAATAACGTCGCTGCGTCACTGGATACTCGTCCCTGATTGGTTGACGCGGCGCATCTGACGCGAAACGTTCAGCATTTTCAACTTCTTAACGCTGACGCCTTGGACGCATGTCTAGACCGCCGACGTCAAAATGCTCAAGACGTGCCGCGTCGACGCCAGATTCGCGCCGCGCTGACGCCGAAGACGCGCCGCAAAAACGCAAGACTCTAGTCGCGTGTCCACATAGACTTTACATAGAAACTGGACGCTTTGATGCCTTGGTGTGAACGGCTCTTAACCGACTTTCTCCAGGCTGCAGTGAGCCTCAGTCTGTCCCGGCCCCAGTGCCTCCATATGGGCCTCTATCACAGCTCTGCACCTGGTCACTGCGCTGGACTCATCACCCCCATCACCCCCTGATCCCCATGACCAGAGTGCACTCTTAAGCGCCCTGATCGCAGCCTCCGTCCATCGCTATTTACCGCAGGTCCGTACTCGCAGAAAGCATGATAACTACAATGAAAGTGGACGCTTATTTCAATAAGTTTGTGACTTAAATCTTCCGTCCCGGAGCGAGTTCATGTGAGTTTGGACATTTGAAATCGCCGCTGAAGCTGTAAAGTAGCTGTAGTCTGTCGACGCTCCAGCTCACTCTCTCCCTTGAGCTTTCATGTGTCATAATACCAAACCCATATTGGCCATATTTGGATAATCAGGGGGCATTTCTAACCAAATACATATTAATTTTGTATGTAAATAAAATGTAAGGTGTTCGTATCTGGGTGTTTTTTGGCACAACTGTCACTTAAGAAGGAATTCGGCTGCTTAAAAACGCTTTATGAATCTGGCACAGAATTTTTTTTAGCATTTTCTTAAAGTGGATGTTACATTTTTTAAAGAAAAGACTCATGAATGAAACCCATTGTCTTAAATTAAATTGCAATGGTCATTTTAAAGTCCAAATAAGACATTGAACTCATTGCCTATCTCTGTCAGGAAGACAAATCATAGTGTGGACTGGTGTGGACATGTCCCACCAACACTGAGCTCACAGAGGACTGTCCCCACCGGTATTTATGTTACCCGTGGATGACAGATCATGTCTAGACCGCATTCCGTGCCAACCCCATTTCCCTGTTTTTATTTTCTCCCAACTGATACACATATAGACATTGATCCCGCTCTAATTCTGTCTGTTCTTTCCTTTTTAAGATCTGCACAAACTCTGCATCACACATTTTCCGAGACTTTCTCTAAAAGTGCGTATGGCAGGTTTTAATGTGTGGCAGAAGTTGTAAAATGCAAAAAACTCATTGCTGTGAATAATTAGAATGCTGAGAATACGTAAGGTAAATGAGGAATAACTTTGGACCACTGCCAAACATTCAAAATAAACTAGCTGTGTTTTTTATGTTTTTCAGAATGTAAAAATCAGGTACCTGAAATCAAGTACCTTTAGGTAGGTATACTTTATTGATCCTCGACATGCAACTTTGAACATATGAGAGATGACAAACTAATTTATGACAGACCTGACGTACAGCATATCATGTTATTTCTGTCCCAGACACACTGATCCTATGTGTATCATGTACAGAGACATTACAGAGGCGCTTTAAGGTTCTACATTACACTAAATTGACTCTTGTGAACTGTAAGACACATGATAATGTTGTTACCTCCTCAAAAAACACCTGGAGTTGTGTTTTGTTTCATTCACACATGTTTGAGTAACTCGTTATTTTTTATTTGTCTGTTTAGATTTCCAAGGCCCCATCCACGCTAGTACGTATTTGAGTCGTTTTCGTTGCGGATTCAGTGTCCGTCCACTCTAATCCGATGGAAAATGACTCCAGAGACGAACGATCTGGTGCCACCAGCTCCAATGAATTCATCTGAGTACAGGTCTGATCCGGCACTGTGTGGACGCCTGAAAACTTTGATCCGCTGACATAGGAGCTCTAGTCCTTATTGGACCACGTCACTGTGATTTGCACCTTCCTGATTCGCTGGGTTTGTGACATCGGTCATGTGACGTTATTGCAGAAAACAGTTTAAACAAACCATAGACAAACCGGAAACAGCGGAGGTAGAACTACTTGCTAGTAGAAAAGACTGTTTTCACACTTGCCATCTTCCTCGTCTCGAAATCAGCTGCTGCAACTTCAGACACACTCCACTTCCTTCTTTTACTGCCCACGTGACATTGTGACGACGTGACGCCAGCCTAGTCATGTGACTAACGCTAGTTTAGTCACATGAGCATCAGGGGGTTTCACGTTACTGTGTGGATCATGTCTGGACGCAAATCGTTTCTGATACGGTGATTCATTTAGGTGTCAACATAACCCAAAGCTCAAAATGCTCTGTTCTGCCTTGTGATGTCATGTAGCACAAATTTTCAAGTTAAAAGTTACTTCAACCCAGAACATGTTACACACGTCAATCAATGAATCTGCCCAGGGACGACAGGTGGAAATTAGCACTGGTGCTAGTGGCTTGACACTTCACCCACATTGCCTAGTATGAAAGTGGTGTGTGCGTGAGTGATGGTGGTGGTCGGAGGGACCGTTGGTGCTGATTGGCATGGCAGCCACGCTTCTGTCAGTCTGCCCCAGGGCAGCTGTAGCTACAACAGTAGCATACCATCACCAGGTATAGTATATATATAATGCTCTGTAAAGTGTCTTTGTGACAAAAAATGTCTGTGAAAAGCGCTATATAAATAAAGACTTACTTACTTTTTACCTGTACTTCAGTAAAGATGGGCAATTCTAGGGATCAATTCATCAAATGATTCTAGTGAGGGTGTATGGAGTTTAAAAACACAGTTAAGCAAGTCTTGTGAGGTATTTTCAGTTTGAGAAAAACAGTCCTAAATGCAGGATTTGTGTGTGAATGAAACAAAACTCAACTCTAGGTCTGTTTGTGATGAGGAAACATGATAACATAGATCAGAAAATAGGGCTGAATCAATTTATTATATCAAAATTGTCCCAACAAAATTATAGTTTACAGTTTGAGATTTTTTGTTTGTTTGTGCGGTCTATAAATTGATGCTGAATTCTATTTTGCACTGCCTAAATATTTCACTGTGATTCAAATTCAAAAACATGAAGGTCGCAGTATTCCCTGGTCCTAAATAAATCAATGTTTCGTCACCTCTTCGATGGAGGTGATGGGAGACGGAATATTTTTAAATGCAGACATCGGAGAGAGCGGCATGAAACTTTAGTGCATCTTATTTATAACATGAGCCTCAGTAATGTCGACAGAAAACAAGATGGACGTTCTTTACTGCGACATCAGACTTTTACTATCTCAGGGACGATCAATATTTTTGTCGAGACAAGGATTTTAAATGTGCTTTGGTATTTGTTTTGGCAGCACAATGGTTGAGTAGTATAGCTGCAAAATTACTCCCAATCAAATCAAAATTGCAATTTCAATGTACAATTAAACAATTAGCAGCTCGCAAAGGCTGAAATTTTTAACATGCTATAGTTTTATTGATGCTCTGCATACATTGATCTCTGGATTGTGGCAACTGTATATAAACTAACATTTATGTGCCTGCCTGTAATTCTACTGTGCGTTCAAAGTAGGACAAAGTTAAGAACACCTAAACCCTGCCACAGCCACATTTGAAACAGAGCTCCTAAACTGGGAAATACCTGGAGCACTACAGAAAGAGAAACGAGAAAGATACACAAAGAGTGAGTGCTCTCTGAAAATCTGGCAGCCCTGGCACTTACCTCCCCCTCTCCAGGCTCTTGCTCATGTGGCTGTGTGTGCTCCTGGGCCTGTTGGATCTGCAGCTTCACTTCATGGTCCACTGTCCTCCTCTGCTCCTGCAGAGCCTCGACCATCTGCTCCAGCCTCCGCACAGGGCCCCAGCTGCACTCACAACTCTGAGGATGTGAGGAAGAATATACTAGATCATGCTTTATTTTCTTCTGAACATGCTCTTTGTCACTGTAAAAGAAAAAGGTGACTGAGGCACTCTAGGGATTTACAAAAATGTTTAGAGCCTTTATTATTTCATGGCAAAAGTTTTTTGTTTTGTTTTTGGTCTTACTGAAACTTCATCAGGGCAAAATGTCTGCCAGGACTGTTTTACAATAGGAAGTCACATGACTGAATCGAAGAGTCAAAGTGAACAAGATGGTAACATCATCAAAGATGGTAAATTAATTAAATTAACAATGCTAACAGTTAGTTAGCCAGGCAGTGTTGTGCACAAAGCAAATTTAGGAGGTTAGGTCAAACAACAACACTAAACTGCATCATAAACAATGTCTTAGTATTTTAGGTTCATATTTTGAGCAGAAATGCAAACACACACCTCTGGAGTTACATCTCCTTCCTGCAGTACATGTCCTTGCCTCTGGAGGGCCTCAGTTTTCTGCAATTCCTTCAGCTTCTTCATCAAGTCACTGCTGATGCCCAGGAGCTGCAGGGACTTCCCCAGGAGATCTGAAAATATCAACATCACATGCAAGTATTATGCAACCAGAGCTGTTGTCATTTTGTCAAAGGTGCACTGTGTTACTGGAGGAGAGTTTAACGCCTGCTCCTCTCCACTGAGATGTTTTGCTTTGCTATGGATGTTCTAAAACTTGACATGAAACTACGTACTTTAGTCAATTATAATTGTTTTGTTAAAAACCTTGCATTCTCACTATAAGGGAGTCACCTCTGCACAGATCTGACTGTAACTTGGCCCAGTGGCATTGCCTGTTTGTCTCTGAGTGACATTGAAGTTAAATAAAGCAATATCATGTCCGTGGTAAAAAAGGTGGCAGACAACACACTAGAAAAAATACACAGTACACCTTTAAAAGTATTAAATATGACTTAAAGGAAAACATTTCTTGAAGCCTTACCTCTTCTGATAGACGTGTACGTAAGTTGAGCGTGGTTCAGTTTGTCTGGTGTGATTTTCAAGTCCCCGAGCAGCTCAATACCAGCAGAAAACTGTGGACAAATTCAACCAACACACTGTAGTTAGCCACTATAGTTTAAGAAGCTGCACCCAGTTTTTTCATGTAATAAAATAAAATAAGTTGGTGCGTTGTTAACTGGTTGGTGTTGGCATTACCATGACGGCAAAACTCCACTCTGGCCTCTTAAAGTTGTAAAACATGCTCATAAAATGATCACAGTGAATTATTAGAGTTTGCAGTGGTCCAAAGTTATTTCTCATTTCCCTTTTGCATTCTGAGCATCCTGATTATTTTAAACTCTTTTCACAACTCTGAGACCAGTGAGGAGCTTTGCCTTGAATGTAGAGGGAACGACAGCTAGCATGCTACCGTGTACTTCCTGACAATAAAAGACTTCAGATGCACACAGCAGACTTATTTTGACCTTTAAGAGCTGCATATACAATATGTCTAAACTGAGACAAGATGAATTTTACATTCGTGCATTCGGGCGTATTGAATTATTTCACATGTGTCCATATTAACTGTGAGTGAGGGAATTATCTCTGAAATCTGTGACCTGTGCGCCAAACAATCACTGGGAAAAAGACAACGAGCTCTCTCAAAGTTGATTTCTGTTCGCTCCCGTGTGAGGTGGATTTCATTCGTCTTTCAAAATAAAACCAAAAATAAGAAAATGATAAAACAACTATTTTCTTTATTGTTTGTCTCTAAAACCAAAATGAAAAAAATGTATAATGTTTCGCATTTCCGTGACTTAAACAGTGATGCCGGACTTTTGCATCGCATACAGACTGAACCAGGACTGAATCAGGACTAAAACAGGACTACAACAGGTCTAAATCAAGACTGAACCAGGACTTAAATGGGACTAAAACAGGTCTAAACCAGGACTGAACCAGGACTGAACCAGGACTAAACCAGGTCTAAAACAAGTCTAACCAGGACTGAAACAGAACTGATCCCCAGGACTGAAAAACAGGACTAAACCAGGTCTAAACCAGGACTAAACCAGGTCCAAACCAGGTCTAAACTAGGACTAAACCAAGATGGAACCAGGACTGAACCAGGAGTAAAACAGGACTAAACCAGGTCTAAACCAGGTCTACACCAGGACTAAACCAGGTCCAAACCAGGTCTAAACTAGGACTAAACCAAGATGGAACCAGGACTGAACCAGGAGTAAAACAGGACTAAACCAGGTCTAAACCAGGTCTACACCAGGACTAAACCAGGACTACTAAAAAACATCAGCTGCTTCAAACCGTTTAAAAATGAACTCGTTTTGTTTTTCATGTTTTTAAGACTGCAAAAATCAGGTACAGCTCCTTTAACGTGACTCTAGTTTGGCTGAAGTGAAGTGTGAGGTTAGATTTGGCTGTGTGAGGAACACAAGTGCAGTCACAGAGTCCAAAAGAGCTGTGACCTAATCTCAGGGAAATGAGATAATGCTAAACCAGGAGCCGCCAGCACTGTTTGGTCCTTATATGGAGCGTGAGAGCGATAATGGACTAAAGCTAGTATTATCCTTATAAAAACAGTCTGTGGAAAGAAAAACTGCATCTTGGGTTCATTCTTCGCACATTTACCCTTGTGCTGATTGTGATTTTCGCAGTAAAAACTATGCACTTTTGAAAAAGCGCGATCTGACTCAGCACAACAAATCTGTGTGCAGTGTTGGGAAGGTGACTTTTAAAATGTATTCCCCTACAGATTACAGATTACATACCCCAAAATGTAGTTTGTAATGGAATCCATTAAATTACTTAAAGTGAGAAACGTAATCTGAATACTTTGGATTACTTGATTTGCTGTAAAGAAGCAAAGACGAGGATATTGTAACATAAGATGTTTTGTTTGGTAAAAGAAAATAAAAAGCCCAGACTTTACTGAACCAAATTAAAAATATTATTGATAGAAGAAGAGGAGACACGTCCACGCAGCATGATTTAGTCCTGTTAAATCCTGTTAAATCCTGGTTTAGTCCTAGTTTTAGACCTGGTTTAAGACCTGGTTTTAGTCCTGGTTTAGACCTGATTTTAGACCTGGTTTTAGACCTGTAGAACTGGATTAGATCTAGTATGGACCTGGTTTTAGTGCTGGTTTAGTCCTGGTTTAGACCTGGTTTTAGACCTGGTTTAGATCTGGTATTAGACCTGGTTTTTGTCCTGGTTTAGTCCTGGTTTAGACCTGGTTTTAGACCTGGTTTTAGTCCTGTTTTAGACCTGGTTTTAGACCTGTTTTAGACCTGGTTTTAGTCCTGTTTTAGGCCTGGTTTTAGACCTGGTTTAAATCTAGTTTAGATCTAGTTAAGACTTGGTTTAGTCCTGGTTTAGATCTGGTTTTAGACCTGGTTTTAGTCCTGGTTTTAGACCTGTTTTAGACCTGGTTTTAGACCTGGTTTTAAACCTGGTTTTAGACCTGCAGACCTGGTTTAGATCTAGTTTACATCTAGTTTAGACCTGGTTTAGTAGTATCCGTCAAAGAGTGAAATTACTGAAAAAAAAAAAGGGGGATATAGCCCAAAGTGTGAAAACAGTAAAATACCAACATGTAATCCGTTAATTACCACTCACTGAAACAGTAACTGTAACTGAATACAGTTTACTCTGTTACTCTTACTTCCCAACACTGTTTGCATGATCGTAGTAATACCAAGTTTGTGGTGCTGTGAAACGTGGATAAACTTAAACAGCTCATATTGGGCCATTTTAAAATCTCTGCTAAAATGCTGTTTCCTCATTAAAAACCTGGACTTGTGTTTTGTTTCATTCACACAAAACCTGCAGATTTAGGCTGTGTTCTTCTCTCAAACAGAAAACACTATTCCACTTTACGATGTTATCTGTTAATATAGGAAGTCTCCACTGTGTTTTTAAACTCGATACCCCTTCAGCAGGACATTTGGATGATTTCAGCTCTGGAATTTCCCATCTCTACTGAACTAAAGGTAAATGGAGCTGTTCACTTGAAAACTACTGCTTCATGACATCAGAGGGTGGAACAAAGCCTTTTGAGCTTTGGAGATATAGACAGACTCAAATATGTGTGAATGAAACAAAACACAACCCCGGGTATATTTTTGAGGAGGTCACACTCATGAGAATACATTTTGGTTAATAAAGGACCTTTAGAGATAAAGCTAGAGTACTTCTTCCTTCCTTCCTTCTTCCTGTTTATCATCAGCATTACAGGATTTTTTTCTCTCTCTCTGTGCCTCTACTCTGTGTTGTAATGTCTCTTTATAAAATGCATGTTCAGTGTTATTCACTGGAAATAAAATTATATTTTTGATCTCGATGTGAGTCTCGTGCACCGATAAACAGGAAACCGCTTGATAGCTCTGTTTTACAAATCATGTCAGTATACATAAGTTGCCATCACTGGAAATACAGTGGTTTATCACAAGATCAAGTCAGCGATTTAGTGAAAAATGATTATTATTGGTTTATAAAAAAAAATAAAAAATTGCATTCAACTAATTTGAATGGTTCTAACTTCCATCCATCCATTTGCTTCCACGTATCCGGGGCCGAGTCGCGGGGGCAGCAGTCTAAGCAGGAACTCCCAGACTTCCTTCAAACCAGACACTTCCTCCAGCTCCTCCAGGGAGACTGTGAGGCATTCCCAGGCCAGCCTAGAGACATAGTCCCTCCAGTGTGTCCTGGGTCTTCTCCGGGGCCTCCTTCCTTCCTGAGGGAGGCGTCCAGGCGGCATCAGAACAAATGCCCGAGCCACCTCAACTGCTCCTCTTGACATCGAGGAGCAGTGGCTCTACTCCGAGCTTCTCCCGTGTAACCAAGCTCCTCATCCTATCTCTATGGGAGGGCCCAGCCACCCTGCGGAGGAAACTCATTTCGATCACTTGTATCCGCGATCTTGTCCTTTCGATTACTACCCAGAGCTCATGATTCCAACTTGATTGCATTAAATGGACTATCCTGTTCCTCTACTATAATTAATTGTTTTCTGTATTTTTTTATTGTTCTAATTATGTACTAACATGTAATTCAGTTTTTATTATGATTCTGGAAAGCACCTTAAATTGCTAACAAGCACAAAAGGTGCTTTTTAAATAATAATTATATCTGTTTTACGCCGTGCCCCCTGTGAACAGGTCCCAGGTCCTAACCGTGCTGGACCCCGTTGGAAAGTAGTACCTTCAGTCGTCCACTTGGGACCTTCAAACGGGGCTCTGTTGTAAAGAGGTTTATCTAGAAGTTGCGGCTCTGGCAATTTAGGTTCAGTTCTCATTTTTAGTGCCTTTTTTTATTTAAACAAGAGCCGATGCCTTTACCTTGTTCACACGGACCTAACCTCTTCTCATCCAATTAGACCCTTCGTGATCTTATTAACTAAAGTTGCTGAAGCGTTCCCATAGTGTTTCACCACAAGCTGTTATTTTTAGCTCTTTATCTAAACACAAGTAAAACAAGAATGTAAAAATGGTGGTGCTGCTGACACAAGGAGCAGAGGGAGGCTAGAGTCGCTCTGTGTGAAGTGCGCGGGCCCCTGTCTGCTTGTTAAAGGTAAAACGGCACACATGAGAGCCCATTGTTGAACTGTTTCAGACAAAGGGCCGTGGCAGATGGTGTTGGCCAAACAGCAGGTGGCTGTGTAAAATGGAAGGCAGCCAACGGACATGTTTAACCACCACCACCACACGCTAACAGCAGTACTGCAGAGAAATGTGATCTGGGCTTCAAGGGGAAAGAGCAAAGGCATAACTCAGACCTGGATTTTTACAGTTTTACAGTTTTCAATAGTGTTATTATGTTCTTATCATGTAGTGTCTCTGTAGAGAAATTTGTCCACTGCATTTGACCCATCAGGAGCAGTGGGCATGGGGACTGACCTTCATATCTTGAGCTAGATTTGGCCAGGACTAACTTCACTAGAGGATTTTACCTGTTGTGTAAGTTTATGCATTTTATAGAGTTCACATACAGAAGCCAATGAACATTTCAGACATTGTCAAAACACTGTTATACTTTGTGACATCATTAGGTTAGCCAGGCTGGCGCCACCTAGGGCCTCCGCTCAATTTCATTTCTCTCCAGCGACTAGGTCAGGAATCTGAATACACTAGACGGTTTGCAAGAACCCTGGAAGTTGTAGACCGCACACCGGCCAATCAGCAAAGAGCCGTGAAGCCATGACGTCAAACTCAAGCGCTTGTTTGGATCGCTTTTGTGGTACAGCACAACAGTAAACAAAGCGACTGAGATGGACAGACATTTTGTGTTGGCAATAATTTCCGAAATCGAGGATTTAAAGCTGGAACAAAGAGAATGCTTGGTGAATTTTATCAAGGGGAAACACGTTATTGCCCTTCTTCCTATGGGATTTGGTGCATTACATAAGTCACGGCCAAACAGAAGTGATTGGTTAAATAAAAAAGTACCCGCCTACCGTCGAGCGAACGAATCCTAATGCTGCGAGATCAGACGTTTTCCACAAAGTGAAACCTTCTGATGAATCAGGCTAACATTAGATCTATAAAGGCACTGTATATGTTGTCTTACAGTTTTTTTCCTGACACCCTTGAGGACTACTTGTGTACATTTTGCATATGTTTTTTTTTTTTTCCCCCACAGTGTCATGTGAAAGCTATAGCCAGACGGTTATGGACGAGACCTGGGAGAAGCCCCCTGGCATGCATACCCAGCTGAATTCCACACACTTTTGCATTACTGTATGCACGCAGATTTCCTCCCAAAAATGCCCATCTAAACACAGAATAAAAAGTGAGGACACAACGCCACTTTTGCGTTTTCTGTTCAGACCATCGTCATATAAACGTAGCCTCAGAGACCACCTGTTTCAAACATTCTCAGAGGAGTCATTTACTGCACTCATGAATGCGCCTGTTAAGTTCACACCGACCCAAGCGCACAAAGTGCCAATGCTCTTTCACATCGACTTAACTTGTGACAGTGTGAAAATGACTAAGAATATATCAGCATTATAATCTTTACTGTAAAAGCTTTACTGGATTTGAACATGTTTTCTTTGTATCTGGGGACACAGATGTTTATGGAATTTAAAAAGTTTAGCCAGACTTTAATAATACTATTTTGTATCCTCAGAAATCCAAAATTTTAGACATCATACTCCAATGCTAATGCCCAAAAGTAGTATATTATAATGCAAATGTATGTTGGACCGTTGAAGGTGCAACTTTTGTGGAAGGTTATAGCACAAATGTTTCTCCATGAAGACAAGAAGACGACAGACCAAACACCAGAAAAGTTACCCAGTTTATTTTACTTCACCTTAACAGGATTATGTCAATGCCGCCAGTGAAATGTGACAAAAGTTCTCCATTTACCTCATGAACTGTGTGGTAGAAGTCTGCAGCCAGGGTCAGAGCGTGGAGCCGTTTGTCTAGCAGCCGCAGCAGCAGAACCCAGCCCTCCCTCAGAGAGTTCTCCATGGCCCGGTACACTCCCTCCTCTTTCTCCTCCTCTTCCTGTGTTCTCCTCTCTCCACACGTCCATATGTCCTGCTTCTGTCTGCGCTGCTCCTCACGCTTCTTCTGAACAGATGACAGCACCTCGCCCTCATGTTTCTAAAGGATATGAGAATAAGAACAGTTATTTCATCAAAAAAAACAATACAACAAAATCTCTGTTATAGCTTTGTTAGTGATTGAAGCTATTTTATTATAATTTTTTTCAAATTCAAAGACCAGGACTGCCCCAAACTTTTTTTTTCCTTGGTGGGCGAAAATTACTAGCCTGATTCATCAGCCAGTTTCACTTCATGGAGACCGTCAGCATTAGAATTAATTCGCTTGGCAGGTACTTTTTTTAATTTAACCAGTCACTGCTATTTGGTCAAACATTCTCTTTGTTCCGGCTTTAAATGTCTGTCTTTGTCTACATCCATCTCAACCACTTTATTTACTGTTGTGCTGTTCCATAAAAGGAGTCCAGACAGATGCTTGAGTTTGCTGTCATGGCTTCACAGATCTTCACTGATTGGCCAGTGCGCGGTCTACAACTTCCGGGGTTCTTGCAAACTGTCTAGTGTATTCTGATTCCTGACCTAGTCGCTGGAGAGAAATGAAACTGAGCGGAGGCACTACGTCTGGCTAGAAAATTGCTGTGTAGAATAAAAGAATTGTGTGTATCCCCCGGAAAGCTCACCACTTCACTGAGGATGTCGCTTTCAGAATTACTTATGGACCTGGATTTTTAATAACAGTAATAATATTTATTTATAAGCTAAACAAAAGAATGTGACTATTAAATTGAAAACTAAACCTTCATGAAATCCCAAGGTGGAACAGAGCATTGTGAGGTTTGGAGATTTAGAGAGACTCAAAACCTCAAACGTAAATATCTCAAAGTTCTCCTTGGCCTGGTACACTCCCTCATACAGAAGCTTTCAAATCTGAATTAAATTTCTTCTGGTGTGATTATAGACTGTACCTGCAGCTTTCCCAGCAGCTGTTTCTGTTCATGTATCAGGGTCTGGTTGTCCTCTTGGTTTGACCCAATCTCACACAGTCCTGGCTCAACATGAACCAACTGGAGGTGCACAGAGGAGCCACTCTGCAACACATAAAGAAATGTAGGCTCAAAATAGGGACTACAACAACAGATCATATAGACATAATGTCCTTAAAAGTCTGGTCCCTGATTTTTCTGATGTATTTGACCCAAATTTGTCTAGTTCCAGTACAGATACAAGATCACAAGATGGAACAGAGCAATTTGAGGCTACGTTTATATGAAGACGGTCTGAACAGAAGACGCAAAAGTGGTGTCGTGTCTTCACTTTTTATTCCGCGTTTAGACGAGCGTTTTCAGGAGCAAATCTGCATGCATACGGTGACGCAAAAGTGTGTGAAATTTGCGTAAACGTGTTCGTGACGTGAGCAGATCTGACCAGAGTTTTGTGTCTTGGCAGTGCAGTATTCAACTTTTCCACTCTGGAGGTTGTTTTCAGATTTTTGCGAGGGTTTTTTTTACTGGTTTTAAGTAACATTTCAAAACGTACAAAAACAATATAAAATCAAAAACAATGTAACAACAATCTGGAATTACAGGTTCTTATTTAAACATGCATTTAGTATTGACATTTTTATGTACTATGTTGTTTTACTGGTGTCATTTATGAATACATTCCATTTTTCCCATTGCTCATCGTATTTGTACCCTTTCAATTTAAGATTATATGTTATATGTTAAAAACGCCTTCACTGTCTAAACAAAAGGCACTTCCGATAAAATATTTAGTCGTTTTTACCCGCAAGCGTTCTCTTGTAAACAGGCCCTTATATTTAGAGGCGTTCAAAGACTAATAATGCAGGATTATTCAAACACGTGTTAATGAAACAAAACACAACCCATGCTATGTTTATGATGAGGTAACAGCATTAAAACATGGCTCACAAGAGTACACGTTGCGTAATATAGGACTTTTAAATTACACCAATACTGAACTATACAATGAGTGTTGCGTAACCCTCTTGTGAACAGTCTGTGTTAGAGCCCGTTTCATCAGCGCCATCGCAGTGTCCAGTTTTAGCCCGGCTCAGACTGACGCTGCACCAGGGGAGACACGTGAGAGAACCACACCTCCTGCCCCTCAGAGAAAAAGGTCCTGAGAAACTCCCTTATCAAATGTCCATGTTGTCCAGTGTAATAAGATGTATAGGTTTGGTTATAGATAAAAGTTAAAGTCTTGTTCAAACACGTTCCATATTTAGCTATATTATTTCAAGTGGTCACTCTAACGAATCTACTTTTACTTTCAGAGTTCCTGCGTGTGATATTTTTGTTTCTGCAGATTGTATTTCACTTCATTTTTAGGTGGAGGGTCCGAAACGTTCTTCCTCCAAAGGGCTTTACTGTGCGTTCACTCCACACTTGGTAATAAACTGTTGGAGCCACAGCTGCCCTGGCTGCCAATCTGCATCATCAGCCTCACTAATGCACACTCCACAAGCATAATAAGATAAGTAGGTGTCAGGAGTGTCATGCCTAAAGACACAACAACAGTTTCTGCAAGATCCACTGCAGCACTTGATATTCTCAGCAGTCTCCTGTACAAGAAAAGAAACAAGTCTGCTGATTTAAAAGCTTCTGATGTCGGGAGTTATTTTTATTATTATTTTTTTTTATTATTATTTGTTTATTTATTTCATTCATAAAGTATAAAAAGACATCAACAGTGTCACAACATCAAACAGGAGCAGAAAGAAGAAGAGTCATTTTATGTTGTCTGTCTTCCTTTCCCTTTTCAAGATAAAATATCAACACCGATCGTTACTTTAAAACATTTCAAATCAGAGTTGATTTCGCCGTAAGTGTAATCACGACAAAGTGTCTGAAAATACGTTGGATAGCTGTAGATCATGCTGGGGAGTTGCAATTTTTTTCAATTTCTACCAAAATTACTACACGACTCTGCTGAATCCAATACATTGGGAAAAAAAAGAAGAAGAGAACAAAGTATGGAACAATTGGTGGTGAAAACGGGGATTGAACTGAATCCGTGTATCATTCGTTCGTTTGTTTTTCTAAATCCAAAAATAAGAAGACGAAAAAACAACTATTTTCTTCACGATTTGTCTCCAAAACCAAAATTAATAAAAAAACGGATAACAATTTGTTTTTAAGTTTTCGATTTTGTGTTTAAGTGAATATTGAAAAAAACGAACCAGGATTGACTCAGGACTAAAACAGGTCTAAACCAGGTCTAAACTGGGTATAAACCGTTCTCTGTCCTGGTCTGGTTCCGGTCTCAGTCCCGGTCTCAGTCTCCTGTCTGATCCCGGTCTGAATCCTGATCTTGTCTCGGTCTGGTTCTGGTCTCAGTCTCAGTCCTGGTCTCAGTCCTGATCTTGTTCTGGTCTGGTCCTGGTCTTAGTCCTGATCACCCGACAGTCAACGTGGGTGCACCTCTGGGCCCGTCCCGACACTCAGTCCTGCTGCAATCCTGGTTTAGTCCGTATGTGGTGCAAAAGTCCAGCATTGCATTTTAAGTCACTGAAAAACTCAAAAAAACAAATCCTTATCCATTTTTTCATTTTGGTTTTGGAGGCAAATAATATAGAAAATAGTTGTTTTTTGTTTTCTTATTTTGGGTTTTATTTTGAAAAAAATGAATGAACAAATGAAACACAGATTGAACTGCAATATGGCGTCTTGAAAATAAGTGATTAAAGATTGTTCAAACACACTCAGATAACTCCAAATACAACTTTGATAGGTCAATAGTCAATTTTGCTTAATAGGTAGATATTTTTGTAGTCACTCTGCATGGCTTCAAAAACAAAAAATTAAAAATATATTGTTTTACACTAGCCCCAGTGGGTGGTTTTCACCGCCCATCAGAGTGTGAAGGATATGACACCTAAGGGTGACAGTTGCGTGTCACGTTGACATGCCTCAGATAATCTATCCACCAGAGGAATGTGTACTGCTCAGGCACGTGAGGTTTACATCTCAAAGCTTCCTCTTAAGAGCTCATCCCAGCCCGTCTGATTTTAAATACAGGGCAGATTTCCATTAATGGAGATCTTTATTACGTTAATATTGACGTAGGATGTGTGTTGATGTTTGAGATTTTCTGGACATGACTGAATTACTGTATTTCCTCCAGGATCAGTTCAAGGAGATGGGTCGAGATAGTCACACGACTGATTTTGAAGCCAGATGCCTTTCCAGTCAATCACAATCAGCCGGAAACTGTTCTTGGATTAAAAACTGTGGGGGAAGTGTCTTGCCTTGAGACAACAATATGCTGCATCAAAAACATTCCTGAATTATATTTTGCAGCATTCAGGCTTATGTCATTAACCTTGTTTTGCCAAATGGCTGCTAAAAGTATTTCTTTTTCTGCCTTTTTTCAGCAAATACAAATCTATTTGTTTGGAAGTAGGGATTGTGTAGGCTTTATATTAAGTTCTGAACCCTGAAATACCAAGAGGACCAAAGCATGTTTTAACACGTTTGTGGCCAAACCGCCTTGTCAAAGCTTGATCTCATCAGATCTCAGAAACTCAGCCGGGCTGGGCCTGGTTAGTACTTGGATGGGAGACCCTGGGAATATAAGGTGCCACAGTGGGACGCCAGTGGTAAAAACTGTTGCTGTGTCCTTAGGCAAGACCCTTCACCCACATTTCCTAGCATCAATTTGGTGCAAGTATTGGTGTTGTGCCCCAAACTGGCAGCTTTACTTTATGTTATTAGGTTCTTTTTTCAGACCAAGAGTTTGTTTTCATACCTGACAGTTTCGACTGCTCACTACCGGTCTTCCTGAGTCACGTGATGTTGCTGTGACGTGTCTCATCAGCTGATTTAAACAGGTTTTGGTGCTGTCTTCCTACCGGTGGAGGCAGGATGACAGCGCCACCTGCAGTCCAGCTTCCTCAGGACAGTATCCCAGGTGTGTGACAGTAAAAAAGCCCCCATGTCCCGGTTTATAGTCCCTTGGGCATGTTTTCATATTTTGATTGCCTCTTTAATCCAGCAACAGTGTTTTGTTTTTTTCAACTATCCCAGTGATGTTTGCTCGAAACTGTCAGGTATGAAAAGAAACTCTTGGTCTGAAAAAATAACCTAATAACATAAATTATCAGAAGATCAAATGCACCTCGTTGGACTATGGCAGCTTTACTTTTATCAGTTCGCCTCAAGGCAGCTGTGGCTACAACAGTGATTTACCCCAGCCAAGTGTGGACTGAATAAATAATGCATTTTAAGCATGATAATCACAGTGATGTCTTACCTTGAGCACAGATACGACTATTTGCGTTTGTCCAGACTGAACGGCGATGGTGCTGAGAGCAGTGATCGACAAAGGCCTCTTCATGTCTCCTTCACTTCCTTCCTCCCTTGGCTCCTTGCATGTCTCCTCTCTCCTTCCCACAGTCATGGATATGGGCGATATCTGTTCTGGCTGTGAAAGTGTCTAGCGGTGGTTGTTTCTTCTTGATGAAATACGCAAATTCGAATCACAGCTTGACTTCCATCATATATTTTTCAAGCGCTGTGCAGGTGTAGGTGGTACTCAGATGAAGCCCCCTGTAAAACAAATATTCAAATTATGTGGGTCACTATTTTCTGAACTCTTAAACGCGGCTTGTTGAAGAGGTCAGCAGAGGGAAACAGGCTCTGTGCGCAGTGGCATCTGGCTCGTTCCAGTTGCTTGAGCGTTATTCACATTCATTTCCACTGTAATGTAATCCCTTAAGAGTTTTTTTTTTTTTTTTCTTTACAATTTACACAAAAATGTATAAATATGGACAGATCAGAGAGTAGACAGGGAGATACAAGGTGCATGTCACTGATAACATGATAACAACACTTCACAAATGCAGTGTTTTTAGAAAGGTAGGGTCTTAGGTTATGTTTACACTAAAACGTATCACCGTATCGAAAACGATTTGTGTCCAGACACGTCGTTTCTGTGCCCATAAACCTTCCCTATCCACACACCTTTGCGCGTATTTGTTTACGTTTTACAGAAACGGAACGTAAAACCACATGGCGAATTTGTATAAACACGGTCAGCTTCTGTCAGATTAAAAAGGACATGACTCAGTGGAATATGAGTGTTCTTTCTGTGACAGAGGGTTGTTCTGCTGATGGTGAGTCTGTTCTGTGTTTCTATCGTGTTGGAGATGGTTCATGTAAAAATTTTCAGAGATTATACATCTGCACGCCGTACACACAGATCTATAGAACTATACTTTGCCCTTTAATACGAAACTGCCTGAAACGCTAGTAAGTTCCAGCAGCATTTTGAGCAGAGGAAGATGGCAAGCGTAAAAATAGTCTTTTCGTGGACTGTGTACTAGTAAGTAGTTGTAGCTACGTGGTTTCCCGTTTGTCTCTGGTTTGTTTAAACTGTTTTCCGCAACAGCGTCACATGACCGATGTCACGAAACCAGCGAATCAGGAAGGAGCAATTCACAGTGTTGCGGTTCAATAAGGACGCAACTAGAGCGCCTACATCAGTGTATCAGCGTTTTCAGGCGTCCACACGGAATGAATTCTTGGAGCTGGCGGCAACAGATCGTTCCGTCTCTGGAGCCGTTTTCCGTCGGATTAGTGTGGATCAACACTGCATCCACAACGAAAACGACTCAAATACGTCTTAGTGTGGATGGAGCCTTGGCCTGTGTTTTAGCCTTGACTCACGCAAGTGCAACAGAAATACAACAGGTCAGGTCAGGCTCTGATAAGTTTAACAATGAAACGACTGCCGCCTTCTCTGCAAATAGCTGTTTACAACTGTTTACAAGGCCAGTGGTGTACCTCAATCACGTTGTTCAAGCACCTGGCATAAACACATAGAAGTCGTGCAGAACAACTGAAACTATCTGGGTCACGAAATGATCCCCATAAAGTAAAGTAGAGCTAAAAATAAGAAAAATAAATCTGACCTTATATCTGAGGAGGTGGTGCTTGAATGAATCCTAATGTTTAAATCAAACATTTTATCAACAAACTTTTACTAAACTACACTGCAAAATATATTACACAAGCAGGACTTTAACAGTTTCATATTTTTTTAAATCAAAATTAACACTGCTACTAGTAACCACCACCCACTACTTAAATCACCATGCATTTTAATTTCCTGCGATATTAAGCAAATATTTAGCATTGATAGTTATGAATGTGATGGATTTGATGGAAGGCAAGAGTCAGATTTTTCTATTTTTTCTGTTTTTAGCCATAAATAACCAAAAGGTAAAATCACAAATGTTGAACCTGATCATTTCTTTTAGTGACTGGACACATGAACTCACTGTACTACAACAAAAAACTGCATTTTACCCATATCCAGTGGTGTAATGGGGATTTTTAAGTGGGGGTACGTGATTCGTGACGTCATCGATGTGATCTCCCCCAAACAAACATAAAGCCCAGTAAAAGTCACTAATATTTGATGTTTTTTTTTTTTTAACTCAAAATTATGTGGAATCATGTTAAAAACATTAACACCGATTATAATCACCCACAGAACATAAATCATAGACTACAACACATGAACCAGGACTGAACCAGGTCTAAACCAGGACTAAACCAGGTCTAAACCAGGACTATATCAGGTCTAAACCAGAACTGAACCAGGACTAAACCAGAACTAAACCAGGTCTAAACCAGGACTATATCAGGTCTAAACCAGAACTGAACCAGGAATAAACCAGGACCTAACCGGAACTGAATCAGGATTAAACCAGGTCTAAACCAGGACTGAACCAGGGCTGAACCAGGACTAAACCAGAACTGAACCAGGTCTAAACCAGGTCTAGGCCAGGACTAAACCAGGTCTAAACCAGGACTAAACCAGAACTGAACCAGGATTAAACCAGGTCTAAACCAGGACTAAACCAGAACTTTACCAGGACTAAACCAGGTCTAAACCAGGACTGAACCAGGGCTGAACCAGGACTAAACCAGGACTAAACCAGAACTTTACCAGGACTAAACCAGGTCTAAACCAGGACTGAACCAGGGCTGAACCAGGACTAAACCAGAACTGAACCAGGACTAAAAGGAGCTAAAACAGGATTAAACCAGAACTGAACCAGGACTAAACCAGGTCTAAACCAGGACTAAACCAGGACTGAACCAGGACTAAACCAGGTCTAAACCAGGACTAAACCAGAACTGAACCAGGTCTAAACCAGGTCTAAACCAGGTCTAAACCAGGACTAAACCAGAACACCAGAACTGAACCAGGACTAAAAGGAGCTAAAACAGGATTAAACCAGAACTGAACCAGGACTAAACCAGGTCTAAACCAGGTTTAAACCAGTACTAAACCAGGACTAAACCAGGTCTAAACCAGGACCAAACCAACACTAAACCAGGACCAGGACAATTTTGGACTTCAGAGCGAGAGGAAGAACCCAGAGCCCGTGGAGCAGGACGTCGGCTGCGCTTAGCCCTGTGCACTGGAGCTCTGCGCTGGTCCTTTCTCCTGCGATCACCCAACGGTCTACACGGGTGCACCTCCAGGCCTGTCCCAACACTCAGTCCTGGTTCAGTTCTGTTTTAGTCCTGCTTTAGTCCTGATTTCATGTCTCAGGTCTCTGTAGGACAGTAGTACAGATATCATGAGCCTGTGCAGTTTGTTTTAACCATTGCCAATAGCTCCGGTGTGACATTTAAGTTTAAGACATTTAAGCGGACCCCCCGTGTATCACGCCCACTACACCCCTGAACGTATCAGTTTTAGCTGCTGTCACCTGTAATAAATATAATTGACTTATAGGGTGCTGTAATGTCATCTGAAACCCAGCGATAAATTATATGCATACATTTCAGCGCTTCCTCTTCTCAAACTGACGTGATACAGGATCTGTTGACCCCACCTGGGTTCTGTTAACCTTTCCAGAGCTAAGGGTAATTTTAATACATTTGTCCTCGCCTGGATTTATTTATTTTTTTATTAATTATGCATTTAAAACTCCCCTTTTTACCGCCTAATGAAGTGTTATAAATCCTTTTTTCAGTACAACCTGTTATTTCACTATCTGCTGCTGTAGTTGTGTCATATGACTGTAATAAAAGCTACAGGACTAGAAATACAAATGAAAAAATAAAAAAATAAAAATTACTCTTTCATACAGAACACACAGCAAACATGTATAAACAACTTTTTGGACATAAAAAATGCTTAATTTAGGGCCTTAGCAACAAAAGTGCAAAATATGCAAATGTGCAAAACAAAAAATATATACAATAAAAAATAAACTAAAAACTTATTGCCCTCAAAAACAAAATAATGTCTTTCCAGGTGTCAGTCATGGAAACAGCTCATGTCAGGTCCAAAGCACAGAGCCACATCACTTCCTGCATTTCCATGGTGTTTATTACATTTGGATTTGTACATTTTGGACTGAAATAAACCTTTCAAATAAAAATTGCTTTTGGGGATGCATTTTGCCATTTATTTGAGTAATAACTGCACTTAGAGCGGCTTTTTCAATTGAAACGCACACAGACGCTCAGAGCATCGACCATTTTGACTCACTACACTCTTTGGTAAAGTTTGGGCCGATCAAAATGGATGGAGCTGCATGTGTTTGGTGGAAAACAAAGTTCCTATTATAAACTCCCAACGTCATCATGCACCGTGTGTAGGACGTAGGATAACACCGGAAATATCCTTGGAAAGCTGAAACTGTCAGAAATTCAAGCAAAAAAAGTAAGGCCCCGTCCAGACTAGTATGAATTCAAGTCGTTTTCGTTGTGGATGCAGTGTTCGTCCACACTAATCTGATTGAAAACGGCTCCAGAGACGGAAAGATCTGGTGCCTCCAGCTCCCACGAATTCATCTGAGTACAGATCTGATCCGGCACTGTGTGGACGCCTGAAAACGCTGATACGCTGATGTAGGTCTATGAGCCGCGAAGTAATTCACCACCAAAACGCTAAGAGGCTAGAATATATATCCATTTATATAAACGTCTGTGTGTACGACCTGCAGACGTATAATCTCTGAAAAGTTTAACATGAACCATCTCCAACATGATAGAAGCACAGAACAGACTCACCATCAGCAGAACACCCCTCTGTCACAGAAAGAACACTCATATTCCACTGAGTCGTGTCCTTTAGTCCGACAGAAGCTGAACCGCATCAGCGCACAAAGCAACCTGTTTTTTGAGCGCATAGTTTATATAAATGAGTCATGCGGTTTTAAGTGTCATTTCTGTAAAACGTAAACAAATATGCTCAAAGCTGTGTGGATAGGGAAGGCTCGCGGACACAGAAACGACATGTCTGGATGCAGATCATTTCCGATACGGTGATACGCGGATTCGTTTCAGTGTAAACGTAGATTAAGTTTCTATCTTTTATGGTTGAAAAGTTTTGCGCAGTTATATAAAACACGTCCGCTGGTATCATATTCGATACCGTCGGTTTGGAAGGGTTAAACTGCATTGAGACCTTTGACTGCGACACAAAAGGCGCAGTGTAAAATGCAGTGTAAAACCTGAATTTCCCTTGGGATCAATAAAGCGCCTCTGTCTCTTTCTCTCGTCTCTTGACACGTGGCACAAATTCAGGAGTATTCTCTTACAAAAATGTCTCACAATGGTGTTATTATTAAGGACACTATATTGCAGCATATCATATACGCACATTAACACTGAGCCGCTTGTCAAAATGAGTGATAATGAAATAAACCAACAAGTCGGTGTCACTTTATCACCTGCCCGTCAGAATGAAGAGTGGGCTGTCAGTGCATGTAACCGTGTCAGGCCTGTGATGAAGTCAGCATTGCACGGCCAAAATAAAATAAGGAAAAACTATTAAGAACACGACTCCTCAATTGGAATTTAAACAGTTTTGAAATTTCTTAATGGATATTACACGTTCTTGTGGCTTAAATTCCCTTTTAAACGTGTTTTTTGTCACTTTGGGATAAGCGTTTCACATTTTCTAACTTGGTGCACTGTGTAATTTTTGGACTAAACTAGGTCTAAACCAGGTCTAAACCAGGACTAAACCAGGTCTAAACCAGGACTAAACTAGGTCTAAACCAGGTCTAAACCAGGACTAAACCAGGTCTAAACCAAAACCAGGACTAACCAGGACCAGGACTAAACCAGGTCTAAACCAGGACTAAACTAGGTCTAAATCAGGACTAAACCAGGACTAAACCAGGACTAAACCAGTCTAAACCAGGACTAAACCAGGACTAAACCAGGTCTAAACCAGGACTAAACTAGGTCTAAACCAGGTCTAAACCAGGACTAAACCAAGTCTAAACCAGTTCTAAATCAGGACTAAACTAGGTCTAAACCAGGTCTAAACCAGCACTAAACCAGGACTAAACCAGGATCAAACCAGGTCTAAACCAGATCTAAACCAGGACTAAACTAGGTCTAAACCAGGTCTAAACCAGGACTAAACCAGGTCTAAACCAGGACTAAACCAGGTCTAAACCAGGTCTAAACCAGGACTAAACCAGGTCTAAACCAGGACTAAAACCAGGACTAAACCAGGACTAAACCAGGACTAAACCAGGACTAAACCAGGTCTAAACCAAGTCTAAACCAGGACTAAACCAGGTCTAAACCAGGACTAAACCAGGTCTAAACCAGGACTAAACTAGGTCTAAACCAGGTCTAAACCAGGACTAAACCAAGTCTAAACCAGTTCTAAATCAGGACTAAACTAGGTCTAAACCAGGTCTAAACCAGCACTAAACCAGGACTAAACCAGGATCAAACCAGGTCTAAACCAGATCTAAACCAGGACTAAACCAGGATCAAACCAGGTCTAAACCAGATCTAAAAACCAGGACTAAACTAAACCAGGTCTAAACCAGGACTAAACTAGGTCTAAATCAGGACTAAACCAGGTCTAAACCAAGTCTAAACCAGGACTACTAAACCAGGTCTAAACCAGGTCTAAATCAAGACTAAACCAGGACTAATCTTGAACTTGATTAGTCTGCGCCGGTCTTTTCACCTGCGGTCACCCGACAGTCTACGTGGGCGCATCTCCGGGCCCATCCCAACACGACTCCTCAATTGGAATTTAAACAGTTTTGAAATTTCTTAATGGATATTACGCGTTCTTGTGGCTTAAATTCCCTTTTAAACGTGTTTTTTTGTCACTTTGGGATAAGCGTTTCACATTTTCTAACTTGGTGCACTGTGTAATTTTTGGTTGGGGGTCTGTCATCTTCTTGTTTCTATGGAGATGTCATTGCTGTACCTGGAATGTCCCACAGTGTGACATTAAACAGCTCTGCCTTACAATTACATTTGGTTTTAGTGCTCAAAAAAAAAAAAAAGGCATTCTGACTGGACTAACGTCTTGTTATACTATGAAACTTCCCAGACAAAGCAATAACATTTCCACTGAGAAAAGCGTTTGGTGGACCATGAAAAGTTACACAATGAACCTTTATAAACTACACCTCTGTTTTTCAATTAAGTATTAACAATGGTAAAATCAACAAATGTAGCCTGAATTGTGTTTGTTGGCTGTAGAATGACTCTAGAGTGATGTTTTTTGGGCTTAAAAGCTGCACAGGAAAAGTCTGGAGTTTGATCTGGGATGAAACAATGTGAGGAAAATACAAATTGAAAAAAATACAAAAAGTGCTCAAGGAAGACGACTTTGGCTTAATGGATTAATGAAATGGATGTGTGCCTATGTTCCCTCAGCCCTATGTTCCTACACTTCTAAGGTTTTTTTTCTTCTTTCTAAAATTAGGCCCTTTGTTCCCATTTCCTTTATCGTCAATTTGCATCAGAATTTATCCCCATTTCTCCCAATCTGGTCGTCAATTACACCCAAACTATTCTCCAGCAGCAGTTGACGACAAGTGTAATCAGTGCTGCAGTGGGGATTTTTTAAGTGGCGTATGTGATTCGTGACTGAACCAAGAGGATCAAACCAGGTCTAAACTAGGTCTAAACCAGTTCTAAACCAGGACTAAACTAGGTCTAAACCAGGACTAAACCAGGACTAAACCAGGTCTAAACCAGGACTAAACCAGGACTAAACCAGGTCTAAACCAGTTCTAAACCAGGACTAAACTAGGTCTAAACCAGGACTAAACCAGGTCTAAACCAGGTCTAAACCAGGTCTAAACTAAACTAGGTCTAAACCAGGACTAAACCAGGACTAAACTAGGTCTAAACCAGGACTAAACCAGGACTAAACCAGGTCTAAACCAGGACTAAAACCAGGACTAAACCAGGTCTAAACCAGGACTAAACCAGGACTAAACCAGGTCTAAACCAGGTCTAAACCAGGACTAAACCAGGATAAACTAGGTCTAAACCAGTCTAAACCAGTTCTAAACCAGGACTAAACAGGACTAAACTAGGTCTAAACCAGGTCTAAACCAGGTAAACCAGGACTAAACCAGGACTAAACCAGGTAAACTAGGTCTAAACCAGGACTAAACCAAGTCTAAACCAGTTCTAAACCAGGACTAAACCAGGACTAAACTAGGTCTAAACCAGGTCTAAACCAGGACTAAACCAGGATCAAACCAGGTCTAAACCAGATCTAAACCAGGACTAAACTAGGTCTAAACCAGGTCTAAACCAGGACTAAACCAAGTCTAAACCAGTTCTAAATCAGGACTAAACTAGGTCTAAACCAGGTCTAAACCAGGACTAAACCAGGACTAAACCAGGACTAAACCAGGACTAAACCAGATCTAAACCAGGACTAAACTAGGTCTAAACCAGGTCTAAACCAGGACTAAACCAGGTCTAAACCAGGACTAAACTAGGTCTAAACCAGGACTAAACTAGGTCTAAATCAGGACTAAACCAGGACTAAACCAGGACTAAACCAGGTCTAAACCAAGTCTAAACCAGGACTAAACCAGGACTAAACCAGGTCTAAACCAGGACTAAAACCAAGACTAAACCAGGACTAAACCAGGTCTAAACCAGGTCTAAATCAAGACTAAACCAGGACTAATCTTGAACTTGATTAGTCTGCGCCGGTCTTTTCACCTGCGGTCACCCGACAGTCTACGTGGGCGCATCTCCGGGCCCATCCCAACACTTAGTCCTGGTTTAGTTCTGGCTTAGTCCTGTTTTAGATCTGTTTTACTCGTGGTTCAGTCCTGGTCCCTCATGTCTCAGGTCACTATTGGACATGGAGACAGAATGAGCCTATGTTGTTTGTTTTCATCATTGTCAGTAGCTCCAGTTTGACATTTAAGTTGTAGCTATTTTATATTTGTTATTTTTTTTATTTCTCATGTCGGGAGAAGTGGCTGGACGGCGTACCCCCGCGTACCACGCCCACTACACCCCTGGATGTAATGCAGACGTCGAGGTGCAAAGGAGGTTGAAATGACTCTGAATCATCCCTTTTAAATGTGAGATAAAAATAAAAATGACTTGACTTAGAGACTCATTCTCAGAAAAATCTTAGAAATAAGGAAACATAGGGCTGAGGGAACATAGGGCTGACTCCAATGAAACAAGCGTGAATGAAACAAAACACAAATTCAGACGCAGGAACAACATATAACATTGTGAAAAGCTCAAGAAAAGCTCGTTTTGCGTTTGTGTAAGTTAAAGCTGTACTGTGTATCTTTCTGGTGTGAAGCCTACCATCCAACTCCATGGGAATGTTTCGACTACTGATTATTTGAATATTCAATCTAAACTAGAAAAAGCGACATGGCTCCGTTTAATGCCATACTGTGGAATATTTCAGGCAAAGCAACTCAGCAAAGCAGCATCTCCATGGTGACAAGCAAGCAACAGACTCTACCACCACAGAAGCTTCATAGAGCACTTTTAACATTCTTCTAGTCGCTGTTAAAAACCAAAAATACATACTTAAAAGATGCTAATTTGTTAAGTGACACAGGGTTAAGTATTTTCCTCCTTATCAGAGAAATTTCAGTTCAAGCCTCGCCTGCTGACCCCTGAGCAAGACACCCAAATGTAAACAAAAACATAAACCACAACATAAATTATAATGTAATCCTCTGTTTGTGTCATGCAGGTTTGGCACCATTTAATCGTGAGCTTTTAGAAACAACAATTAAACCTTTGACTTGCAGCATCAATGACAACAAATCTACCTTGACGTACTGCCTCACATGTTTTGAAAATTTTAAGCAAGTAAATTTGAGTTAGTCTTTCCGTAAGAAATAAACAAACACATTTTAAGTTGCTTCCATCATTAAAACTGCTTTTGTTGGTGAATATTAAGCAGTGGACATAAAAAAATCTACATATTGATGTTTGATATTCTCAAGAAAGCCAAAACTTGACTGTCTTTCCTGTAAAAAAAAAACAACTTAGTATCATCTTAAACTAACCTGAGTGCAGCTATATATGTTAAATCCCGTGAGTTAGATCTAAAAAAACACGCACCTACAGCACGAGAGGAGCGGAGCGGCCGAACACGATACCTGGAGCACGTTTCCCGCCGTCTGCACAAGAGGAGTTGGGGCAGTGTGAGAGGAGCGGAGCGCAGCGCGGAAAGGCCGACTAAAAATAGCTGCGGTTTCCAGTTGGATTATCGCACAGCTGAGTGACAGAGAGCGTTCCAAAAACAAACAGTCCCCTCCGTTTCAATGCCATGCTGTGTAAATATATCTGCCTCTCTCAGGTCACTTAATAAAGACATAACCACCACAGCAGGGATTTTGAATGGGATTATCCAGAGGTCCATACAAGGAGTTTCCCATCAGAGTTTACGGGGTTTAATCATTTGGATAAGAAACACATGAGGTCTGGTCGTGTTGGTTCCATTCACTCCCTAAACTGTGATGGGCTAAAGATGGCTTGGCTGAACACACGCACGTTCTCGCTTTGGGATCCTCATTCAGCCGGTGCGTGATTGGCGAATCCATCTGTCAATCACTCCCCGTCTGAACTCTGGGAGATTTCACCGGGGCTCACATCTGCTTCTGTCCTTTAACTTCTTAGGTTCTTTTTAAAGACAATGCAGTAAAGTGTATTTACCTTGTTGACATGTTTCGGCTGCTAGCTGCAAGCCATCTTCAGAACTGTCACCGGTGTTGGTGGTGACGTGTCGTTTATCAGCTGTTGTTACTTCCTGTAGGCGTGGTCAGACCTGATGGACCTGGCAGGTCGCTCAGACTGACCACGCCTCCCGTCGCCCGGTGTCTCTGGAGGAGGGTGTCCCAGGTGTGTGAAAGGAGGAACGCTCCGTCATCACGGTTAATGCTGTCCGTGCCTCGTTTCCTGATTTCAATGTCCTCCTTGATCCAGCGTTTGAACTTGTTGTTTTCCGATCCAATGATCCGAGCCCCGTCCCAATCCATAATGTGGTTGTTCCTTTTACAGTGTCTGATATGGCGGATTTTAGGTTTTCCTGTTCTGCGTTCCTCCTTTCACACACCTGGGACACCCTCCTCCAGAGACACCGGGCGACGGGAGGCGTGGTCAGTCTGAGCGACCTGCCAGGTCCATCAGGTCTGACCACGCCTACAGGAAGTAACAACAGCTGATAAACGACACGTCACCACCAACACCGGTGACAGTTCTGAAGATGGCTTGCAGCTAGCAGCCGAAACATGTCAACAAGGTAAATACACTTTACTGCATTGTCTTTAAAAAGAACCTAAGAAGTTAAAGTATATAAGAAGACATAATGAACATCATTGGCTGCTTCTGTCCTGTTTCTGGAGTTTTTATCTGGTCCCCGAAGGTTTGACCAGGTTTTGTATTCACCCTGTGTGTCTGTCCACCCTGCCATTTATGGACCGACTGTCACCAAATTTGGTACATGGGTCAAGCCCCTGTGCCCGATGCTGCAAAAAAAAAAAGTTTGGTGATGATCCGAGGTCACACGGGTCAATTGAAAGGTCACGTCATTACAAAGGATAGGCAATTTCTTAACCATCTGCGGGCTAAAATATTCACCCAATCATCACACAAGTTGGCACACACATAACCGGGGCACACTGGATGTTACAGATTGAAACTGGTCAAGATAACCAAGGTGAAATAGGCGTTTTTGGTCATAAATCTCACAAGGATTGAACTCGAGCAACAGGAGTGGTCTCAAAATCTCAGAAAAATCATTATCTACCGTATTTTCTGGGCTATTAGGCACTCTGGATTATAAGACGCACTGTCATTAAATGGTCTATTTTTGAACTTTTTTCACAAATAAAATGCACCGGACTTTAAATGAAACCAACCAGCAGGATGGGTCAGTGGGACTTTGTTTGTCACGTTCACGGTGACTCTGGGCTTTGTTCAGTTGTGGCGTGTAGGGAGGGTGCTGTCTGGGACCAACGGATTGTCGGCGTGTTCGCAGTGACTCAGTTGTTCAGTCGTGTCTAGAAGCGGCACATTGCACTCGCTTTTTCGGTTCATTCCTCCGTTCCGTTCCTCGTCGGTGTGTGTGTGTGCGTGTTCTGCGGGTGGTGCGGCTTTGTAGTTTACTGAAGTCATGCTGGGACACCCGAGTGGATTCGTGTATGGGGCGCTCTGGATTGCGGGGTGTGCAGTCGTTTTTTGATACGGTTAGAGGCTTAAGAGCCCGGAAAATACGGTATTCATAATTCGATGCATTTGTATGGTCAAATATTCATAGTTTTCCAGATGATCACTAATTATAACAGTTCCTTTTTCTTTCAGTGTAGCCATTAAAATTCTAATTAGAACAAAAATAATTTCCATTTCTTGTTTTTCTGCTGATACACAACACACTGATCTACAGTCGCACACACGGAACACATGAAAAATGATATTTTCATTACACACTAGTAAACACAGACATTCTCATGTGTGACCAATATCACACAAATGTTCATGGGCCTGTACAGACACACACATTGCATTGTGGATATAACGATCATGTAATATGGGCTGGGCTCCTCATAAACTGCTTCTGTGGTGATGAACTGAACCACCGACGGCTCATGGAGGACCAGGTTGCTGTCCCTGATTGTGTTTGTTTCAATTTAATGTGTAAAAAGGCCAAAAAATTATTAAGAAAACACTGCAAAAAACAAAATGATGACTTGAATTAAGAAAGTTTTATCATGATTTGAATAAATTTCACTTCACAAGTAAAATTATCTACCAGTGAAATCAGACTTTTTGTACTTAAAATATAAAAATACATCTTGCTACACTTAAAAAAAAGAAAAACAACAACTTTTTGCACTCAAAATAAGAAACAAAATCGAACATTGCTTGAATTAAGAAAAACACACTTCCATTGGTAAATCATTGCACTTGTCAAGTTAAATCTACTCAAATAAAATAAAATGTTAATTTAAGTAATTTTAACTTACCTAGATATTGTTTTTTTCCACTGCATTTTATTTTTTTCAAAAACAACCAATGTTGCATCGTAATGGACACTGATCAAACACAAGATTCAGCTTTACTAGTAACACATCTATTTACTCAAAGAGATTTTAGCAATCTCTTCATTGTTATAAAATGTTTTATTTTATATACAACATAATAAACATATTTGGAAACAATATAAAGGTGTAATACTGTGTTCGGTCTTGGACTCGTACATGAGCAGGGAACACCCAAAGGTTTGCCTATTGGACCAACAGAGAACGCAGCTACTGTGCCAAACTAACCATCAGATTCAGAATACAGCATTTATTTTTCTTTTACCATGTTCAAGCTAATATTATCAGTCATTGGACATATATTTTTGCAAATATCCAAACTACACCCAGAGCAGGATAATAATATACAGTATATGATTAACACATTTTCTGTTTTGTCATATCAAAGGCTCCATACCCATTTTGCCAAGTATTATTATTATTATTTTACCCCAGTACAGATATATTGTACAAGTAGCTGTCTGCATCTAATTATAAAGCATTTCATTGTTTGATCTTGAGGAAGTTCATGGTTGGCATGCTAATTGTTGTTAGCATTACCTTCACGGCAAAACTGGACTACATGTTTTACTACACTATATTTGTACAACTACACGTTCTGCATGTACAGTTCCGTTCATATACACTATATTTAATACACATACTCTTTATTAAAAGTGCACTATGTTGTCCAATCAGGTTCATTTGGTCTTTTTTATGTTATTAGGTTCTTTTTTCAGACCGAGAGTTTGTTTTCATACCTGACAGTTTTGACTGCTCACTAGCGCTCTTTCCCAGAGCCTTGTGATGTTGTGTCGTGTCGCTCAGTTGATTTAAACAGGTTTGGTGCTGTCTTTCTACCGGTGGAGGCAGGATGACAGCGCCATCTGCAGTCCCACTTCCTTAGGCCCCCCTCCCAGTTTATCATCCCATGGGCAGGTTTCCGTATTTCGATTGCCTCTTTAGTCCAGCGACAGTGTTTGTTTTCCTCTGTCCCAGTGATATTTGCTCCGTCCCAGTCCATAATGTGCTTCTTTCTTTTACAGTGATCAGAGATGGCTGACTTGAGTTGTTCCTGTTCTGCTTTGTGTTTTATTACTCGTGTGCACGTCTTTGCTGTTTCCTTCTCACATTCTGTTCTATGTTCCTTTTTCGTGTACTGAACGCCCTCTCTGTTTCCCCGATGTATGTTTTATTACGGGACATGCATGGTATTTCGTATATGACATTACATTTATGCTCCGGTTCTTTTTTTGTCTTTCAGGTGGACGAGTAATTGTCTGAGTTTTCTGTACGATCAGGTATGAAAAAACAAACTCTTGGTCTGTAAAAAGAACCAAATAACATAAAATATCAGAAGACCAAATGAACCTCATTGGACTATTACCTAGATATTGTTTTTTCTGTGTGTTCTAAATCAGTGTGTCACAATGCACTTTTATGAAATATTAAATATAACACTGGAGTTCTCACAGTAAACTTGCATCACTCGATCCACTTTTGAAAATGTTTAAGGTAAAAATTATTTTCATTGCTTTCCTAAACCAGGGGTACATGACCGCGTAGAGTAAAGGGTTGAAACATGAGTTAAAATATAAGAGATAAAGCAGGGTAAACCTTAAATAGGGATTCATATCTTCCGTGGGGTTGATTACGTAGTACGCCGTGTAGCACAATAAAAACACGAACAGAACAAAACCCAGATTCTTCGCTGCTTTGAGCTCCGATTTCTTTGAGCTCGCCCCCTGCTGGTGAGCCTTGGCTGCGACGTGAGAACGCATCGCCCGAGCCTGAACCACCGCCACAATGAACACTCGCAAATATAAGATCGCAATGAGCAGAAAGGGCCCGGCATAATTCAAACCCATGTCTACGTAGATTGCGATTAATGTGACTACCGTAAGGCATTTGCCTTCACATGGACTCTGTTCCTCGGGATTCACGACTTCGTTATGCAGAAAACCAATACCGTAAAAAGCCGAAACGAGCCAACAGCAAACCAAAGTGATGCTGTAAGATCGAAGGGAAATGGAAGAATAGTGTAAGGGATGGCAAATGGCTATGTAGCGGTCCAGAGCGATGAAGATCATGTCAACCGTGGATACAGATATGAGTATGCAGACTAAAATAATGTACGTAACACACATGAAATCAGGGGCTCTCCAGCAAAAGAAAAACCATCCGCCTTCGATTGGGATCACAAAGGCGCAAACCAGGAAGTCCGAAATGGCGAGATTGAGGAGGATGAGGTTGGTACGGGTGTGAAGTTGCCTGGAGAGAAAAGACAAAGGAAAATTATTTAAAAATCAAGTACTTATTGATAGGGGTGTCAAATTATCGCGTTAATTGCGATTAATTAATTACAGTCATATTTAGCGCGTTATGTTTTTTAATCGCGTTAATCTCATTTTTAATCTCTAACTTTACTGTTTCTGTATGCGAGTAGCTTTATTATAAAACCTGTTTTTATGTGTTGTTGGGACAACAACACACACACACAAAAACACATTTATAATTTTTTTATTTCGGTAATTCCACTCATTGCCGGAAAGCCACACAAAACGCGCGCAGTAACAGCGTAAGTAAACGTCATATTAAAGTTGGCGGCGTCAGTCGCACAATGGACGAGGTCGAAGAGCCAGTAGAACAGAGTCAGCAGTGCACAGGTAAAAACACATTAGTGTCTTGGAAATTCTTCTCCCGACGTGAAATATAAAAGAAAATAACAAATATAAAATCGCCTACAACTTAAATGTCACTGGTGAAAACAACCTGCATAGACTCATGATGTCTGCACTACTGTCCTATAGTGACCTGCCACATGAGGGGACACACACACAAACACACACAAACACACACACAAACACAAATACACACACACACACCTTCATCATCGTCATTACCCTGAGAACGTGCGGACCACGTTTCCTTCCGTAGACACTGCGCGGACACCGACGTGCTCCCGTGAGCCACGTGTGGATCATGTTTTCTCGCGTACGCGGCGTAAACCGCGCTTCCTCCTGTGCCTCTAAACCAGAACTAACACCGAGACTAAAACCAGGACTAATCCAGTCCAGAACTAAATCAGGACTAAACCAGGTCTAAACCAGGACTAAACTAGGACTAAACCAGAACTAAAACCAGGTCTAAACCAGGACTAAACCAGGACTAAACCAGGACTAAAACCAGGACTAAACTAGGACTAAAGTAGGACTAAAGCAGGTCTAAACCAGGACTAAAACAAGGACTAAAACCAGTGATCTCATATATAAAACATTTCTCTATCAATAATATTTTTAATATGGTTAAGGAAAGACTGGACTTTTTATTGTCTTTAAGTCGACAAAAGTTATTATGTTCAGATTTCCTTGTCTTTGCTACTTTACAGCAAACAGTTTCTTATTCATGGAGACTTGGGCTCAACAGCCAATTTGGAGAGATTTGTTAAACAATAAATGACTTTATAAAGTCACTTTTTTTTGTTCTATATCAGTCTTTTGATCTGCCACAATAATGTAATAATGAATTTAAATGAAAATACCTCAAATTGAAGGCTTTTCTCAGCAATTTTTAGGTGAGATTAAAATGAGATTAATTAGATTAATTAATTACAGATCATAATTAATTAATCTCTCAATTTTTTTAATCGCATGACAGCACTACTTATTGATACTAAAACTAAAACTAATGTCAAAACTACGTACTCATCTGAACAAGTATTGATACTAAAAAAATCACATCTACTGGACATGAAATGAACTTTTCCTGAATAGCTTTAGAATGATCTTGAACTGTACCAAAACAAGTATAACAGCATAAATATTATTGTAACTAGGGATGTCCCGATCACATTTTTTTGCCCCCGGGTCCAAGTCCGAGTCCTTTGATTTTGAGTATCTGCTGATACCAAGTCCCGATCCGATACTTCTATAAAACATTATAAAATGAGCTAAGGATATGTGCGGGATCAGATTGTATTGATTTCAATGTGTAGTATTTGGGCTGAACTTGTGAGAAATTTTTTAAATTAACTTTTCTAACTGTGCACCATCATTGTTGAAAATCTTGACTTTTTACAGTCTGGTCTTGGAATGTGTAACTTAATATATTTAATGAACCGGACAAAACAGGAACCAGACCAGAATCAGATCAGACCTGAGACTCGACTCTGCACAATCTACAGTTTGCATATTTGACATTATATGGAAGCATGTGCATTACGTTTGAAACATTTAGGCCAGTCTATGATCTCCAAATAATACAAGATCTTATCAAATAAAAACAAGATGACAGAAGCCCCACAGCCTCTCTCCCCTGGCTGGCCCCACTCCCCCGCACCGCCACCACATCCACAAACCCACAGCAGAGCGCGCGCCGCAACATTGGTCCCACCGTTCAACACTCTATGATGCTGGACGGACCTGCTTCGCCAAAAGTGCCAGCTCCACTGCGCAACTGCGTTTTTGTTTTGTTTGCAACAATCGTGCGACAGTGCCATCGGCCGCGCAGGTGTGAACACGGGCCACAGAACCACAGGTAACAGCGTCTGAGCACAGCACAGCCCAAAAGTCCCAGCGTAAGTGCACCTCTAGTACAGCAGGTGCTGGGACAGACAGTCGCGCTGACTGGACGTAGTAAATTTCTTTTTAAATCCAGCACAAATAAGTGACTAGGCCTGTGATGATAACAAATGTTAAAGCACCACAGAGAAATAGAACGATAAACCATAATATTAAAAGCAGGATAATTAAGTATATAGTATATTTATAAGGCAACAGCTCCCACACATAAACAGCAGAATGAACAGAAAATTTAAACCAAAACCAAAAATCTCCCCAGTGTTGCAAGGAAATTGTACATATGATAAATATTAAGGCTCAAAATATATTGTTCCAGCTTCCTTATACTGAAGTTGATGTAGTAATTATCATGACAGGCCTGCACGTCACAAACACGTTACTTACCGAAAATGACTGATGGCAACAATGACCATGAGGTTGAGGATGCCAGAGCAGAAGGCGAGAGAGTACAACCCGCTGAGATACAGGGAGTAGCCCAAAGCTGGTATCCCCTTGTAGCAGGACAGGTTGCCCAGCTCGGGGAAGCACAAGTAAGCGCCACTGTAGAGGGTGGACATTTTGGAAGGAGATGGGACCGTGACATCACGCCGACTCTTTATGTCCCCTTTATCTCCACCTCTGCACCGCTCCCAGATGGACACTGGATGCTCCAAGGGACTTACATCATTGGAAAAACCAGAAACTACTTTGCAACTTCAGTTTGTGCACGATTTTGCTGACTCATCCAATTTGAGGAACTTTGGTGAAGTTCACTGAACAGTTTTGGCTCACAAATTTAAAGGTGCACTATGTAACTTCTAAGGTGGAGAGTCTGCTACCTCCATGGAGATGTTATGTCTTTGCATGGAATGTTCCACAGCAGGGCATTAAACGTATCTGCTTTGCAATAATAATATGTAACATGGAGAAAAAGCAGGTGACAGAGCCCCCACCAAAAACCTCTATACTCTGAACCCGTATCGGTTCCCCGTCCCATACGCTGCACGAGCCGCACCTCTAAACCAGGACTAAACCAGAACTAAAACCAGGACTAAACCAGAACTAAAACCAGGACTAAACCAGAACTAAAACCAGGACTAAACCAGAACTAAAACCAGGACTAAACCAGAACTAAAACCAAGACTAAACCAGAACTAAAACCAGGACTAAACCAGAACTAAAACCAAGACTAAACCAGAACTAAAACCAGTACTAAACCAGATCTAAACCAGGTCTAAACCAGAACTATACCAGGACTAAACTAGGTCTAAACAAGGTCTAAACCAGGTCTCAACCAGGTCTAAACCCAGGTCTAAAACAGGACTAAAACAGGTGTAAAACAGGGTTTAAAACAGGTCTAAAACCAGGACTAAAACAGGGTTTAAAACAGGTCTAAACCAGGTCTAAACAAGATTTTAAACAGGACTAAAACAGGACTAAAACAAGTCTAATACCACAACTAAGTCAGGTCTAAACAAGGTCTAAACCAGGAATAAATCAGGTCTAAACAAGGTCTAAAACAGGACTAAAACTGGTCTAAAACAGGGTTTAAAACAGGTCTAAAACAGGTCTAAATCCCCCACCGGTCAAACGTTCTAAAACTCTTGACCGGTTGTGTATCTGCCTTGAGTTTATTCAATTTCAGGAGTTGAAAAACATGTATTTTTACTGTGTGCAGGCTTGCTTCTCCATAGACCATTAACCTGTCTCAATTGTGATAGCCAAGTATATTTCCATCCTGTGAAATAATCAAGACAAAGCACTAACATACCTATGAAAACAAGCAGGTGGCGGACCCTTCACCAGAAAAGTTACACAGTTCACCATAAAAGATACTTACAAGAACTAGTTTGTTTTAAATGATTTGCAGTGGTCCAAAGGTTTTCCTCACTTACCTTATTCAGTCTGAGTATAATAATTACTCACTGTGATGACTTTTACAACTTTCAGGGGCCAGTCACAGTAATGCTAACAGCACACTTCCTGATTCTTTGAGGATAAAACTCTTTAAAATTAGTTGCAGACAGTACGCCACGGATTTGTTTTGACCTAAATACTATACATCTACACTGGAGCAAAACAAATTGATTTCAAATAGACCGTACAAACAAAAAGTTCATTTGGTCTTCCTTCCTCAGAATTTCCTTGTCACTACCGAGCCGTGTTACAGGTGAGATCTGTGGACAGGTGACCCCGATCATGATATTTCTTGCATGGGATATGGGTTTAAGGTTGACTAATTTATGACAGTCTCAGTCAAAGGTCTCAGTGCGGTTTAACAGGGTGACTGGTTGGGCAGAGTCAGCAGATCCTGTGTCAGGGCAGTTTGAGGAGAGGAAGAGCCAAAAGTGTCCCTCCTCTGTCCTGCAGCATCACAGCAGCCTCCAGGGGGCGCCAGGTGGACACAACAGGAAAGGCCTTGTTCTTACTTCACTCTGTTGTTTCAGTCGGTGATGAAATGGTTCATTCTCTCTTGGAGTATTTTCTCATTTCACACAATCCAGCAGTGCCTTACTTGTGTCCACTGAACTGCACATGCTGTCACTTCTTAGTTGGTTAAAATCCCACGATATGATTTGAAAAGTATCACAAGTATTGATTCCCATATAATGTAAGGTATCAGTTACCAAAGTGGCTGAATCCAGGTTTGCATCTGTGTAGATGAGCAAAATGTTTTTACCCCATTTCTATCAAGTATGAGGAAGCTGCGGTTGTTATGCTGTTAGCATGCTAGTTGTTGCATTACTGTGACATCAAAACTCTGCTTAGAAATCTAAAAGTTGTGAAATGTGATGCATTCCTAAGTGCATGGCTTAGGAATAATTTTTGACTTCAGTAAACCACGTAATACAAACTTGTTGTTTCTCATGTTTTGAAGACAGTAAAAATTAGGTACAGCCCTTTTAACAATTCTATTCAATTACTGAACACAATTTCAGTGAAGTTCAAAAAAGAAAAAGAAAAAAGAAGTGGTTCACCAACACAGGTGAACCACTATTGGAGCTGAAACACACTTTGAACATGAAACTGCTGCCCCCTACAGCTCTAAACTACTCACTACCACTCAGACTCCTCACCACTTACTCCTTAGCAGATCTCCCAAAACAACACCAGGATCTTAGACAGAAGAACTTTTTCCTCCTTTTTGGTTTGGTAGTCTGATGAGTAGCACTTGCACCTTCACTTACTTGAACGTCTACATGTTCTAGTTTTGAGGTTACTTTGAACAAATCGTTGCTTTTTGATGTGTTGTGGCTTTTTAATGTGTTGCGGCGTTTGTATTTATTGCGGCGTTTGCATTAAAATAGAGTCCCGCGGTCATTCCTGTTGTGGCTTTTTTTGGTGTGTTGTGGCTTTTTGTTGTGTTGTCGCATTTGTATTTGTTGCGGCGTTTGCGTTTGTTGTGACCCCTCTCGGCTTCCGTAGGACAGGACCTGGCCAACTGTCAGAAAAAGAGAAAGGCATGCTGGGGTAGTTGCAAGTCAGTCAGAGGACACCTGGACGAAACATGTGCGAGGGCCACTAACTGGTGTAGTTATTGTTAAATTACCAACATTTATATTTCTTCTAAGGGCCATGGAAGAAAGACGCAGCTCAGAAGCAGCTTAGATCTAGATCTACAGGAGCCTCTGCATCAGGAGCGGAGGTCGGCTGTGGCTGCCGGGGTCTGTCCTGTGGGCTCCTGGTGGTTCCTGGTGGTGGTGGACGTCTCTCTGCTCCTGGTGTAGACGGCTCCTCTGATGGTGCTTTCTCATCTGGTTCGCCTGTATTCAGCCTCACATTTTACTATGTTTTATGTATTTTAGCATGCTCGTGTGTGTGTGTGTGTGTGTGTCTGGTTGTTTGGTTGTGTGGGATCGGGCAGGTGTGGGGGTTGGGTAAGTGGGTAGGTGGATGGAAATATGGGATTGTTTTTAATCACTGTAAAGCACTTTGTGTTACATTTTTGTATGAAAAGCGCGTTATAAATAAAGTTTGATTGGTTGATTGATCTAACTGTATTAAAACCATTGTAAGATATTCAAATAAATATTCATTAATGTCAAGGTCTAGATCCTAGGGTTATAGAAAAATGACCAATCATGTTTTATTGCTTAGCGTTTTAATCACAATAAAAAAAGTGAAGTCAAAGCATCTTTAAAATCCATTCCTTGTTCTCTGTATGAGCTCTGAGCAGACCTCCTCTCACATGGGACTCTCTCTCACTCCTTTAAGTCACAGCAGGAAAAAGAAAAATTGATGGAGATGATTTTGTGTTTAAATCAGGGTTTATGTTTCCGAAGCTACTTCATCTGACAGATGAAAGGGAAAGCGGTTTTGCAGTCCTGGTCATCCCAGCACTTGTTACCTAAGGAAGAAACATGTCTTAAACACAATGATACAACAACTGTCTGACAGGGTAAAGCAAAGATAACTAGACATTTGACGCTCATGCTAGTTTTATATTTTAGAACACCAGAGCCAATGAGTCTATTTTTTTCTAGTCATAGCTCATTAGCATTAGTGTTCAAAAATTGATACAATACAATACAATACAATACAATACAATACAAATCCTGCTCTGCTTGTGTTAAAAGTCAGTGCATACAAATTCGTTTTCAACATAGATTTGAAAACATTAAAAGAGTGGACTTTTCTAATACCCAGAGGAAGACTGTTGAAGAGTCTGAGACCAGCTACAGCGAACGTGACTGTCATTGGCGTAAAGCAAGTACCGTATTTTCCGCACTATAGGACGCTCTGGATTATAAGGCGCACTGTCATTGAATGGTCTATTTGCGAACTTTTTTCACCTATAAACCGCACTGGAATATAAGGCGCGTTAAACGAAACACAACAGTGGGATGGGCCAGTGGGACTTTGTTTGGCGCGTTCACGGTGACTCTGGGCTTTGTTCAGTTGTGGCGTGTAGGGAGTGTTGGGGAGTAACAGATTACATGTACCGGAGTTATGTAATCAGAGTACAAATTATGAGTAACTGTATTCAGTTACAGTTACTGTTTCAGTGAGTGGTAATTGGATTACAGTTACTTTGTTGAAACACGGCAGTATTTTCCTGTTTTCACATTTTGGGCTATATCCCTTTTTTTTTTTTTTTTTTTTCTCAGCCAGGTCTAAACCAGGTCTAAAACAGGACTAAAAGCAGGTCTAAACCAGGTCTAAACCAGACTAAACCAGGTCTAAAACAGGACTAAAACAGGTCTAAAACCAGGACTAAACCAGGTCTAAAACAGGACTAAAAGCTCTAAACCAGGTCTAAAACAGGACTAAACCAGGTCTAAACCAGGACTAAACCAGGTCTAAAACCAGGACTAAACCAGGTCTAAAACCAGGACTAAACCAGGTCTAAAACCAGGTCAAAAACCAGGTCTAAACTAGACTAAACCAGGTCTAAAACCAGGTCTAAACCATGTCTAAAACAGGACTAAAAGCAGGTCTAAAACCACGACTTAAACAGGACTAAAACAGTTCTAAACTAGATATAAACCAGGTCTAAACCAGGACTAAAGCAGGTCTAAAACCAGGACTAAACCAGGACTAAACCAGGTCTAAAACCAGGTCTAAACCAGGTCTAAAACAGGACTAAAAGCAGGTCTAAAACCATGACTTAAACAGGACTAAAACAAGTCTAAACTAGATCTAAACCAGGTCTAAACCAGGACTAAAACAGGACTAAAAGCAGGTCTAAACTAGATCTAAACTAGATCTAAACCAGGTCTAAACCAGGTCCAAACCAGGTCTAAACCAGGACTAAACCAGGTCTAAAACCAGGACTAAACCAGGTCTAAACCAGGTCTAAAACCAGGACTAAACCAGGTCTAAACCAGGTCTAAAACCAGGACTAAACCAGGTCTAAAACCAGGACTATACCAGGTCTAAACCAGGACTAAAAGCAGGTCTAAACTAGATATAAACTAGATCTAAACCAGGTCTAAACCAGGTCTAAACCAGGTCTAAAGCAGGACTAAACCAGGACTAAACCAGGTCTAAACCAGGACTAAACCAGGTCTAAAACCAGGACTAAACCAGGTCTAAACCAGGTCTAAACCAGGTCTAAACCACGACTTAAACAGGACTATACCGGGACTAAAACAGGACTAAAAGCAGGTCTAAACTGATCTAAACTAGATCTAAACCAGGTCTAAACCAGGTATAAACCAGATCTAAAACCAGGACTAAACCAGGTCTAAACCAGGACTAAACCAGGTCTAAACCAGGTCTAAAACCAGGTCTAAAACCAGGTCTAAACCAGGTCTAAAACAGGACTAAAAGCAGGTCTAGACTAGATATAAACTAGATCTAAACCAGGTCTAAACCAGGTCTAAAACCAGGTCTAAAACCAGGTCTAAACCAGGTCTAAAAACCAGGACTAAACCAGGTCTAAACCAGTCTAAAACCAGGTCTAAAACCAGGACTAAACCAGGTCTAAAACCAGGACTAAACCAGGTCTAAACCAGGTCTAAACCAGGTCTAAAACCAGGACTAAACCATCTAAAACAGACTAAAAGCAGGTCTAAACCAGGTCTAAAACCAGGACTAAACCAGGTCTAAACCAGGTCTAAAACCAGGACTAAACTAGGTCTAAACCAGGTCTAAAACCAGGACTAAACCAGGTCTAAAACCAGGACTAAACCAGGTCTAAACCAGGTCTAAAAACCAGGACTAAACCAGGTCTAAAACAGGACTAAACCAGGTCTAAACCAGGTCTAAAACCAGGACTAAACCAGGTCTAAAACAGGACTAAAAAGCAGGTCTAAACTAGATATAAACTAGATCTAAACCAGGTCTAAAACCACGACTTAAACAGGACTAAACCGGGACTAAAACACTATTTTTTTTGGTTCGGTTCCTCTGTTCCGTTCCTCGTCCGCGTGGAGTGATGAGTGTGTCTGTGGGTGTTCGTTGTCTGCTCCGTGTGTGTTTTTGTGCTCTGCGGGTGGTGCGGCTTTGTAGTTTACCAAAGTCGTGCTGGGACACCCGAGTGGATTCGCTCTGGATTGCGGGGCGCACAGTCGTTTTTTGATGGGGTTGGAGGCTTATGAGTACGCCCTATGGTGCGGAAAATGCGGTATGTCTACGAGGGAATGTTCAGCAGGAATGTTGACGTCATCAGCTGCAGAGTATCAATTTAACATTAGTGTTTATTTCTGATGGTGTCTGACCTGTCGAATTGATGATAGCGCAGTCCTGTTTCCCACCCACATTGTCAGGTTCTGCATAGCACCAGTCAGTATAGCTCAACCGGTCACCGTTTATCCAGAGCCAAATCCCTTCCTAAAGCAGATTTGATTATTATTTTGTAGAATGTGACATCTATAATCAACGTTGCTAAAGTTAAAGTGACAAACATGTTGTGCATCAGAGAATCCAATCCATGCAGGCATTCCCTTAGCAAGATTCTTCAGTAAATCGTTCTCTTGGGATGTGTGAATCACGGCCAGAGTTCCTCCCAGAGTCTGACAGTGCAGCTGTATAAAAGAGACATTACGTTAAATTTCTTTCTTATGAATTATTTGTAAAGGGACAGCACATATCAATGAATATTTAAAATGTAAATAATATGTAAAGATTATAGCCAACGTGGCCAATGTGATGTTAAATCATCTACAGCACAGGGAAAAGTACAGCAGCAATCACACAAAAGTACATAACACCAGCACACTCACTTTACATACAGTTCATTCATGACACGGCACAGCTGGTAAGTTAAAACAGTTTCAAGGGGCTTTATCATGAAGCTCAGTAAGCCTTCTGCCACGGGACAAAGCAAAGATTTTGAATGTTAATATTAAAACAAATCTTGCTTTGCTGCCTAATCTATGGAGGCACTGAGTGGTAAGCGAAAAAAAAAATAAATATAAAAAAAATAGGCACGTCGTTTGGGCCCTGTATTCTAACTCAAAAATGTTTTATTCTTTGCAGCAGTTTATTTTTTCATTTTTATTTTTTTACCTTTGGTGTGACTGATTAAAACAAACAAATAAAAAACAAACAAACAAAAACTATTATTGCTCCAATCCCTCATGTTCTAACTCACTGCTCCAGTGTAGGCAGTGAGTTACAAAATGAAGGGGTTTAAGACTCAACTGCTCCAACTGTATACGAAACCACCAGTCTTTTCATCAGTTTTACTTTTTGTGTTCCCTTTATGAGTTATATGAGAAGTAAGACTGATGCATCACTGATTACAATGCAGGCATAAGACGCTATTTTTCTAATGTACTTTAATTGTGCTATTGTATTTTGTTGATATTCTCCTGTTTAGCTCATGTGGCAAAGCACTGCACTATCGCGTAAAGGGATTGACAGATAGATGGGTTGTTTTTTGGTTTTTGCTCATGTTTTGACCCACTGCCCAGGCACCGGGTGCTGTGCAAGACAAAGGCACGGGCAGGTGATGTAGACAGCTTGAGATCGTGGACCCCAATCTGAAACCGAGCAGTGAGAGCCAGAGCGGGAATCACTGCTCCGGGCTGGAGGACAGAACGCCATACTGCCTCTCTAGCTTTAGCAGCAGGTTTCCCGGACTGTTGGCTGGCGCTGCTGCTCACCATGGGGGGGCAGACATTTTGCACGTCATTTTTGCAGTGGGATATGTGTGGATAATTGTGCTATTACAACATTCACAAGCGACTTTTGGAGCTGTGCGTAACTGCTCCTGTCCAGCACGAGAGTGATGTACACTCCAAGCAAACATGCATGACAAGAGGAGCTCATGGGGCTTTGGGGACAAACATGCAGCATATACTTTCATCCAACATCAAGCACTAAACAGAGTGTGCGCTCTGTAGCCCTGAGTGGACCAGGCACAAGAGGAGGGTCGTGCTACGCCACAGTGTAGCCACAAATAACTCAACAACGGAGCTTATACCACAATGGAATCATCTCTGAACAAGGACTAAATCTGGACTTCAGTCTCATGCAAACCTCTACTATAGAATCTTGTGATGTCACCTGAAACCCAGCAATCTATGCTATGTCGAAATCAAAGGAGAGTGTGTTGGTTAAGATGCTCTAAGCGAAGTTCTGGTTGCATGTGTGTAACTGTATGTGTGTGGTGGTATTAGTATTGTGACAAGAACAATAATTACTATATCATAGCGAATAAACTCAGGATTGCTGCTGCCATTGTTGGAGAAGCACCTAACACAGAGGTCTCCAAGTTCTAGGTCAGGAGCTACCAGTATCTGTTCATCCTCTTCACAGTAGCTCGCCGAGAGATTTCTGAATTGCATGTATTGTGCTGAATCTGTAAAATTTGATTAGTTGCCATTGTAAATATCTCATTTACAACCAACCCTTTGTTGTCTGCACTTGGCTTCTCCACTTTTCATCACTCAAAGCTGTTTAATAATTTCCTCCCTCAAATTCACATAGCCTTCCTTTCCTCCCTTGATGTTTCTTGGTTGCTGCTGCTCATTTTCTGCCATCAACATGCAGGACAACTCAAAGACTCAGTCTCATCACACAGGTAACCTGCTCATGGCTTTCTTCAGCACAGTTTGCAATGTACACCTCCCTGCAAGGCACCAGGAAGTCTTCATCGCCATACAGATGTGGTGTTCTGTAAAGGATAGTAGGGCACCCATTTGGGGTGTTTTGACTGTGTTTTGATACGATGCGAGTTCCACATTCCAGTTTGTCACACTGCTTTCTTTAAAAGCACCAAATCAAGTGCATGTGTGTTGTTATGCACAAGTGTTAAACAGTTCTGGCTGACACAACTGAAGTGTCCTTTTCTAGTGGAACCTTCTTCTCCTTAATGAATGATATTGCTCAATGGATGAATGTGTGTGCAGGATAGTCAACACAGACACCTCTCCATTATTGGAGAGACACTATGGTGGGCTAAAGATGGTGCCTTGAAGAAGATGTTTGGGTCCTTTGGGAAGCCAGAGCAGTGTGTTTACATTGATGTCCTCAGGACACTGGAAATGATTGAAGAAAAGGACGCTGAAAGCAATGCATTTCAAAGCAAGGGCGTATTTGGAGACACTGATAAGGTACAAGACTGTTCGGACTATACAGCTTTTCCTTAGAATTTTTGAAGTCACCCCACCTCAAAATACTTACAGACCCATGGTTTGTCACATACATGGTCAGCTCACTGAATGGTTTTGACCACTGAAGAATCACTGAGGAACATAGCAAGAGATTTTAAGTCAGTGATGCAAGCTAAAGATTGTTTTGTTCAGTTTGCAAATGAAAAACTGACTGAAGAGAAATGTGACCCTGAAGTGGCCAAAATGCGTTCCAGAGAAAAGAACTAGAAAGAAGACGATGATGGCTTGTGAAGTGGCAAGTGATGAAGTTTTCACAAATGCCAGCATTGCCTATGAAGCAAATGTAAATAATCAGATCATGGATACTGTTACAGAGAGCATCCACGATTGCTTTTAACTCATGGTGCTCTCTATGCAGACTTGGCTCTTCTTGACCCATTTATTTTTTCAGGATTGCCTGACCCTGCACTGATGGAGCTAAGCAAATGCTTGCTCAATTTCGAAAACAGGGCCACTACAGCTAATTTACAAAGTGAGCTGAAGAGCCTGGCTGCCCAGTAGCCACACCTTAAATAGTCTGTGCTTGAGCAGTACACAGTGAGGAGGGTAGAAGATGACCCAGAGGTGGTGGAGGAGGCAGAGATTAAAAACAACATGTGCAAATCCTGTAAAGAGTACCCCACATGTTGCTACCAGATTCTAACAAGGTACAGCCTGTTAATGGATGCCTACCACATCCTTAGGTTAGGATATCAGTTCCTTCTTACTCTGCATGTGACACAAGTGGCCTTTGAAACAAGTTTCTCAATCCTAAAATATATCAATTGGTTGAGGAGCAAGAATTCACAGAAACATCTGGAGGTGTTCATGCTAATGGTGATAGAAAAGGATGTCCTCATGTGCCTGGACACTGAGTGTGTGATTGACAAGGTGGCAGAAAGCAGTGACCTGTTGAGGAAACATCTACTCCCACTGCACTGATTGCAGCCCCTTACAGCATTTCAGTGATTTAGGTGCTTGTGTTAATACACATCAGACGTAGTTAATCTTTGTGTGTTTTCTTCAATTATGTCACTATTGATTTGATTGAAAGTGATAGACTGAGGGCCTTTGTTTGGTCCCAGTCCGCCCCTGGCTTCACATGTCAAAAATGTTTAAGAGCAATAAATGGAGGTGGCACATGTAGACTTGCCATCTCCAGAAATGCCAAATACACTAACATTCTTAGACTGGGAAAGGACTTTTTCCAAGTCCACTTCTTCTGAAGTCTGTGATTTTAAAAAACTATGAAATGCCCCATGATGAGACTGTAGGGAAATTCATGATCAAGCCAAATTGGCTAAAAAGGAGTTATGTTCTCACTTAACTGGCAGTGACCTCAACACTTTAGATGAAGAAACCGGGCAACAAAGGGAACCAGAGTACAGTGCAGGTGGAGAAACCCAGGAAGGACAACACAGTGATGAAGAGTGGACATCAGGTGAAGAAGCCGAGGAAAAACAACAAATGGAACATCAGTTGCTAGGAGATAGACAGGACCGAGTCTCAGAGATGTATAGTTAGTGAGTCTGATACTAAGCAGGGCACTGTGGCATCAAGTCTCCCACAGGCACGCCCTGATGAGCTGGTGAGTGTCACCATCAAAATACATAGAATCAATGTCTTATAGGAAATAGTCACCCAGATCAAAACCCCTGAACTTCTTGTTCAGATAACATCAAGCTGCTGGATGTTAGATGAAAGTATATGCTGCATGTTTGTCCCCAAATCCCCATGAGCTCCTCTTGCCATGCATATTTGCTTGGTGCGTACCTCACTCTTGTGTTGGACAGGAGCAGCTAAGCACAGCTCCAAAAGTCGCTTGTGGATGGTCTAATAACACAAACATCCTCACAAATCCCATTGCGACGACAACACGCAAAATGTCTGCTCCCATTGGCAAGCAGCAGAGCCAGCCAACAGTCCATTCGCTCTCCATGTCAGGGTGCACCCCAGTCCCACTAAAGCCAGAGAGGCAGTGCAGCGTTATTTTTTTATTTTTTATCAGCCATGTCAAAAAAAATAATAAGTATAAATAAAAATGTTAGCTGTTGCTGCTAAGAAAAAAAAGACAAGAATAAACAAACATTTTTGAGTTGTTGGTAAAAAAAAAAATAAATTAAATTAAAACAAGACAACAAATAAGAGCCCAAATGACGTGCCTCTTTTTTTTTTACATATTGCGTCATATATTTGAGGAAAGTAGTAAACATAAAGGTGTGTCCTGTCTTTACTGGTAGTGTATATTAATATGTACGCAATCTTTACTACACAAAAATGTGTAACTTGTGTTACCTGAGCATCAGCCCAATGTTTGGCATCCTTGAAGTAAAGGTAGCGTCCTGAATTGCTGCACTCTGACATTTCAGTTTGAAAATCATGAGAGCCTGTACCCGAGCACAAATTTTGCTTTAATTATTTGATTATTTACTTCTTAGCAAGTTTAGTCACACATGAATGAATTTTATTCATGGTATTGTTAAATTTAAATGACAAAGACATCCCATGTTTTTGGATGGGTACTCACCTTGAGTAAGTTCAGTCTCACCTTGCCATGGTGCTGAGACAAAAACATTAAACCCCAAAGTGAAAATATTATAATTACACATTATATTTGAACATTTCTTTGTATGTAACCACAATTACAACTGAACCTGGGTCATCAGTGCCTTAACCTGCAGATAGAGACACATACAAGCTTTTCTCATTCTCAGTTTATGGACTGGCCTCATGTGAAAGTTCAGAACCTTCAGAAATCACACCTTGAGCAGCAGAGGCTGCACTAGCACTCACAGCAGACCTATTATGCAAAATCGACTTTTCAGAGCCTTTAACCATGTTATAGTTGATGTTGTATTTGGAGTGATTCACTCGAGCTTGATTTTTTATTAAGTTATTTTAGATGAATATTGCACCTTTGCAAATTATAACCTGATGATCCATGTGTGTCATGGATTAGAACTATAAAGCCGGCTCGAGCACAATATGTGTTCTTTAAGCAAACTGGATTTCAGCATTGAAAATGGAGACCCAAATGAAACTCAAATTCTTTCTGATTGGATAATCGTCTTGAGAAGCAACCACACCAAACTGTAACAACTTTGACATTATGTCCAATGTTTTTTCTAATTAAGAGTGAATCAGCATAAGAATAGCAATAGTAGGAAAAGCTATATTTGACTCAGACATGTTTAACTCATCTCTGGGGACACAATTAGATTGTGTTTACGGAATTTAAAATGTAAATCTTATAAACAATTCCTTTAAACTCACTTGTAGTAGCGGCCACTGCAGCCCCAATGAGCGCACACAAAACCAGCAGCTTCATACCGACGATGCAGAAGATAAAACTCAGGCTCCCTGTAGATCATAAAAATCAACTTTATTATAAAAACATTAATTATACCAAATGTTCATTATCAGATGACTGTGGTAGAGAGCTGTGAGGAACAAGAAGATGCTCACCTTTCTGAGTGGAGAACTGGCTAGTTCAGTCTGAGGTACTGTTTTGGACCACACTCTCTTCTTTTATACTCCTAAGTGCATCCTTCTATCTTTACTGTGATCTGTGTGCAGGTTTCCCATCACTGTTTGACTTCAGGAACACCCAGATTCCTTTTCATTTACTCTGGTCACACCTGATGTCAAAGATAATAAAGGGCAGTCTATTCAGCTATAACAGAAAACATTCTTGTAACAATGCCTTAAGCTATACTTAGATTGCTGCTTCAAAATTGTTCCAAATAGTCGTCTACTACACTGGAAACTCACCTACTGAGGCCATCGGTCAACTGCAACAGTCAAAAGCAACAGAACAAAATCGTGGTGGTGGACATTGTGGTGAACCAAGCAATGGTAACATCAAGAAAAAGGAACATGAAAAACTAGAGAAATACCAGGGGCTCAAGGAACAGCTGGAGAACACTTGGAAGGCAACTCCAAATCGAGGGGGTTACCTTACCCACCATCAGACATCTCAGTCCAGAAAAGTGCAATACTAGGAACAGCAAACATACTGTGCAGAACTCTCTAGCTCCCAGGCTGGACTCGAGCTTAATGAGGGTGAGAGAGACCTACCACTGTGAAAGGTGAGGAATATTGTGATGTGTGTATATATATATATATATATATATATATATATATATATATATATATATATATATATATATATTAGGGGTGTCAAATTATCGCGTTAATTGCGATTAATTAATTACAGTCATATTTAGTGCGTTATGTTTTTTAATCGCGTTAATCTCATTTTTAATCTCTAACTTTAGTGTTTCTGTATGTGAGTTTCTTTATTATAAAACCTGTTTTTATGTGTTGTTGGGACAACAACACACACACACACAAAACACATTTATACATTTTTTTATTTCGGTAATTCCACTCATTGCCGGAAACCCACACAAAACGCGAGCAGTAACAGCGTAAGTAAACGTCATGTTAACGTTGGCGGCGTCAGTCGCACAATGGACGAGGTCGAAGAGCCAGTAGAACAGAGGCAGCAGTGCACAGGTAAAAACACATTCGTGTCTTGGAAATTATTCTCCCGATGTGAAATATAAAAGAAAATAACAAATATAATATCGCCTGAAAACAACCTGCATAGGCTCATGATGTCTGCACTACTGTCCTATAGTGACCTGCCACATGAGGGGACACGCACACAAACACACACACACGCACACAACACACACACAAACACAAACGCACACAAACACACACAAACAAACACACACAAACACAACACACACACAAACACAACACAAACACAACACACACAAACAAACACACACCTTCATCATCGTCATTACCCTGAGAACGCGCGGACCACGTTTCCTTCCGTAGACACTGCGCGGACACCGACGTGCTCCCGTGAGCCGCGTGTGGATCGTGTTTTCTCGCGTACGCGGCGTAAACCGCAGCTTCCTCCTGTGCGCCTCTAAACCAGAACTAACACCAAGACTAAAACCAGGTCTAACCAGGACTAAACCAGGTCTAAACCAGGAACTAAACTAAACCAGGACTAAACCAGGACTAAACCAGGACTAAAACCAGGACTAAAACTAACAGTAGATCTAAACATATATAAAGCATTTCTCTATCAATAATATTTTTAATATGGTTAAGGAAAGACTGGACTTTTTATTGTCTTTAAGTAGACAAAAGTTATTATGTTCAGATTTCCTCGTCTTTGCTACTTTACAGCAAACAGTTTCTTATTCATGGAGACTTGGGCTCAACAGCCAATTTGGAGAGATTTGTTAAACAATAAATGACTTTATAAAGTCACTTTTTTAAATCTATATCAGTCTTTTTGATCTGCCACAATAATGTAATAATGAATTTAAATGAAAATACCTCAAATTGAAGCTTTTCTCAGCAATTTTTAGGTGAGATTAAAATGAGATTAATTGGATTAATTAATTACAGATCATAATTAATTAATCTCTCATTTTTTTTAATCGCATGACAGCACTAATATATATATATATATATATATATATATATATATATATATATATATATATATATATATATATATATATATATACCTCCCACAACTTCCTATCTAAATATGAGGCGACACTCAGTCTGCACAAACATGTTTAGACATGGTTCACATGTTTGTGCAGAGTGTCGCCCATTTTAAATATTTAATCTTGATTATCATTAAACACATTTTTGTCTCTTTTGTACCCTGCTTGCTTTGTAATTTTTATTTTATTTTTTTATTGCGGTACCGTAACAATTGTCAGTGAGACAACTTTGTGTTCGATGTTCCACTCTCTGAAATAATAATAATAATAATTTGGGAAATAATTTTTGTTTCATGTTTCATACATGGTCTGTTTAAAATGTATGTAACTTTAGAACCAAAAATAGTACAGAAAAAAGGTAAACAGTTTTACAAACTAGAGTACATATGCTGTCTGTTTAATACATTTTTATATCAGATACATTAACTTGAATTTTTGGCCTTGCTGTATACTTCTGCTTCCCCCGGAGGAGCTGGAGGACGTGTCTGGGGTGAAGGAAGTCTGGGAGTCCCTGCTTAGACTGCTGCCCCCGCGACCCGGCCCCGGATAAGCGGAAGAAAATGGATGGATGGATGTATACTTCTGCTTGACCGGGCCCATAAGAGCCAAAGCATGAAGTTCCCACTGTGGGGTGAAATACTGTGCTGCGACCCTGAGGTAGTTCTCATTACTGAGAGATGTCCAGTAATCTCCAGTTAGCATGACTGCTGTACTAAGGGCGCACTCACAATGGGATTTTTGACCCGAGCTGTGCTAAAGCAGGATTGCGTAGGGTTCTATGGCCACACTTACACCTGCACAACTGATAACGTCATCACATGGCGCTGTTTGTTTATGTCGAGCAGCAGAGCTAATGCTGTTAGTGGAGAAAACAAGTCCAGCGGCATGAAATATCTATTACATAGTGCACTCCTGTGTTAGTTTATGGATAACAGCGCAGAGCAGTAATAACAGAAGGAGAGTGGCTGCAAAACATCTGTCACTATCCACAGTCCTTTCTGAAGGTAAACGCGGATTTGCCATGTTTTGGAGCGGAATTTATATATATGTATATATATATATAATGTTTTCCTTGTATGAGTAACATCAGTGCACACACAGGACTTGTATAGTGAAGTCGTGTATGTGCGTGTACATGAGCAACCGTGCCGTGCTTTGGCCCACCTCCTCCAACCGGGACTTCTCAGTTTCGTTCAAATTGTTTTGCTTCTGATTTACAGTCAGATCCAGTTGTTTTTCAAATGCTCCAAGAAGAGGCCACAGCTTGTAAAAAAACTTGTTCACAAAAAGTGTTAATCTTGTGATAAAAAAAGTGTATGCTGATGAAATTATTTTGCGTTTATTTTTGACTGCAAAATATATATGTATGTAAATAAATGTATAATTTACACACACACACACACACACACACACATTTGATATATATCAGATAAAATGAAACGAAATATGAGGCGACACTCTGTCTGCACAAACATATTTAGACACTCGTGTTTAGAAATGGTTCATATGTTTGTACAGACAGAGTGCCGCCTCATATTTAGTTTCATTTTATTTGATTAAGTAACAGTTTAGGAGCTCAGTGTGTTACTTGATACAGATGACATGGACAGCTTTATTTATGCAAAAGAACATTTTATTTGCACTATGTAACCTTTCTCATAGAGGATCTGGAGATTTTATTTATCCCCATTTAGATGCTGTACCTACATTGTTCATTCTGACTGTGAGCAGGGTTACATCTGATCATTTCTGACCTGTAATTTGGTCTGGTTTGACCTCCATGAAGACAGAATGGTTTAACTCTTTAAAGCCATTTGTATCATATTTGATACACAACATTCTGAGACCTCTGCCCAACCACATAATCAATAGTTTCCCTGAAAAACCTGTTGTTTACAATTAAATACTTGTCAGACGCCCCCTAGTGGCTTTCCATGGTTTTCAGTAAATAACAGGCTCAGAGGAAACATTTTCAAAATGGCCGCATTGGTGGGCGTGACTTTCTCTGTTTATGGAGGAACAACTTACCTAAAATAGACCTAAATTACATTTAAATTTGGGAGCAATTTTAATTGAACAAGTTGAAGAAATAAAATTATTGGGTGTAATAGTGGACTCTAAATTAACATGGACCAACCATATAGATCACATACTGAAGAAAATGGGTCGTAGTCTGGGCATGATCAGACACTGTAGAAAATATCTCCCACAGTGGTCGATCAAAAATCTAGTACAGTCATTAGTTCTTTCTCAGATGGATTATGCATCGGTCATTTGTTCAAACACATGTGAAAATAACTTATACAGGTTACGAGTCGCTCAGAATAAAGCCGCCCGGCTTGTTTTGAGCTGCCCATACAGAACTAATATAATCTTAATGCACAATGAGTTGGCCTGGCTGACTGTAAAATACAGACTCAAGTATCATTTATTAACTTTTATTAGAAATATAATTTTAACTAAAATCCCAGAAATAATTTATAGCAAATTCGTGTTTTTCTCAGATACCCACAATTACGAAACTCGTCAGAGTCAGAATATAAGTGGTGTGCTTCCTATGTGTAGAACCAAACAAATGCAGCGGACTGTTGGTTATCGAGTCATGGTTGCATGGAACGCACTGCCAGAATTTTTGTTGGTTGAAAATAACAAAAAGCTATTTCAAAAAAAGTTAAAACTGTTCCTTTTTACACAGTGATTAGTTTGTTTATTTATGTATTATTGATATCTGCTGTAATTGTTTATTTTTATATTTTATTTAATATTTTTCCTATACATTGAGTTTTCATGTCTTGTTATTGTGTGTGTGTGTGTGTGTGCATGTGTGCATGTGTGTGTGTGTGTGTGTGTGTGTGTGTGTGTGTGTGTGTGTGTGTGTGTCTGTGTGTGTGTGTGTGTCTGTGTCTGTGTCTCTGTCTCTGTGTCTCTGTGTGTGAAGTTTATGTGTTGGATTCCAATTTCTATGTAATGAATTTGAGGAGACCCCAGGAAGAATAGCTACTGATGTTTCAGTAGTTAATGGGGATCTTAATAAACTAAACTAAACTAAACTTTTGTAAATTTTGAAAAAGTTAGTGAAAGAATTGCCTAAATATTGTTAGTGATTCTCCAATATGTACATTTACTTTCTTAGATTAATCTATCACATATATATTTCACTCAAACTCTAATCGCTGGTGGAAACCCTGCCTTGAACAAATTGATAGGCTATAAGAGAATCAAGAAGAAATTATACGAAACAACAAAATTTCATTTGTCCTAGACATACAAAATTCTGTACACATATCCATCTCGAACAAAAAAGCCAATGACTGGCACACCCATCTCCTATCGTGTTACCATAGCAACAAGCCAAATATCTGCTCTCGCAAAAGGGACATGACAAAACTTTGGCATAGCCAAACCATATTTGGCACACAGATGCAACATGGCAACAGGAGCTAAAAATATATATGACCACATCCCCTTACAAAACCACATACAAGCACAGCCTAAAAATTTCAAATAAATGCATTAGCGCCCCTGAAAGAAGAAACACACATAAAAATGATCCAATCCAACAAAGAAAGAATGTGTTCCTACTATACTTTAGTGGGAACAGCCTTTTTTTTTTTCTTCCATTTTCCATTCATAGAAAATAATTCTTTATTAAAGGAGTTGACACTTACACATCTCCAGATATGAAAAATATTACAGAACATTTGCATCACTTGACCCTGGCTTCAAAATCTGCAGAGTCACGATGAGTTTGATCGCTTTCCGAAACCATGGATAAAACAAAGCGTAAATAACTGGATTTAGAGTCGAGTTACAGTACATCCAAAAACTCATTAACATTTCTGTTGGTGACCCAATCATAAGGTTCCCTCCAGTTAGAGAGACGCAATAGTACGGTGAGTAGCAAATAAGAAAAACCACTATCACCACACCCAAGTTCCTGGCTGCTTTGATTTCAGATTTCCGCGCGGTGACGGTGACAATGTTCTGCTTATTGCTGACTTGATGACGCATGGATCGGGCTTGCGTGACGGCTACCACGAAAACCCGCAAATACAGCACCACGATGACGCTAACCGGAATGATAAAAACTATAACCAAATCGGCTTCTCCGGAAACATTGATAACACATTCTCCACGGCAAGACGTGTGCCTGCCCGGTTCCACCAAGTTCTCGTACATAAGACAGAAGCTGTACAGAAGAGAGCCCAGCCAACAGACGCCGACGCTGATACCGACGATTTTTACGGTCATTCTGGTTTGGTAATGCATGGGGTCGCAAATGGCTACGTAACGGTCCACGGAAATGAGAACCATGTTTCCGACGGAGGCAGACACCAAGGTAACGGGAATGATATAGTACACCACGCACATGACGTCGCCCAGGGTCCAACACGTTCTGGACATGAGGCTCTCCACGGGGAAGACCACGATGCCCACGAAGAAGTCTGATACGGCCAGAGAGAGGAGGATGAAGTTGGTGGAGGAGTGGAGCTGCCTGTGCAAAAACAACAAAGGTAAATGCACTGCAAAAAACAGTATCTAGGTAAGTTAAAATTAAGAACATTTTACTTTATTTGAGTAAAATTATCTGCCAATGAAATGGAAAGGGTGTTTTTCTTAATTCAAGCAATAATAGATTTAGTTTCTTATTTTAAGTGTAAAGAGTTGTTTATTATCTTGGGTGTAGCAAGATGTATTTTCATATTTTAAGTACAAAATGTCTCACTCCATTGATAGATCGTTTTACTTTTCAAGTGAAATTTACTCAAATCATGATAAAACTTTCTTAATTCAAGTCATCTTAACTTGGGTAGATTTTAGTCTTTGCAGTGTGTGACATAGTATAGGACAAAAGAGGAGAAGTAACTATGTTGTAACTTCCTAAAGGTCAGATTATTGTTTAGAACAGATCATTATTGCTTTTTAAAGGTAGAGCACGTGACTGGAACTGAAACACTGCCACCTGCATGAAGATTAAAGGTTAAAACCATATTTAAAAACATACAGAACACTCTCTGTGGAAGTAAATACACATTCATGCCATACTGTGGAAGGTTATAGCTAAAGGAACAACATCCTCATGGAAACAAGCAGAAAGAGTCAAATAAGAATGGACTCACAGTAAGGATGCATTTTTTTTGCATGTTTTTCAGTGCATTTAACACAACCAAAATATGTTTATTTTTTCTCTCTTAAAGACTAAAAGGTTTGAGACTTTGGCTTTCAGAAACAGCAAACAGATGAAATGGCAGTTGCTTACTAAAACAAAGGAAAGTCTTGGTATGAAGTATGTTATTTAAGACAAATTTGGTCTTCTGTCGTCTAATTTTTTTAACCATTAAAACTTTAGAAGTACACAGCTCATAGCCTACAACAGACAGTATATCACAGGGTTATTCAAGTGGTAAGTAGGTAAGTAATTGCATGGAATTTAGTATAATACAGCCCCTTCGATTTGTTCTTGATTGCCTTGTGGAAGACAGAAAAATATCCAACATATAATTGCAAATCATTTCAATTGCACTTAAATTCTCAGTTTAAGTCTGGTCCCATGCCTGAAGTGTGAGATGGCAATGATGACGAGCAGGTTGAGCACGGTGGTGACCAGAGCGGTGATGTACAGTAGGGTGTAGATGATGTCCGTCTGGCTCTGGGAGTGAGCACTGGGCCTCCTGCACGAGCTGTTCAGGTGTGGGAAACACAGCTCCTCTTCTGCCGCACTCTCCATCCTCCTGCAGCCTGGCACCACCCAAATCTATTTTATATGGATGTTTACTGCGCATGAGTCCCAATAGGTCGGGTTCATGTCATGACATAATATTCTAAAGGGTGTAATGTGTTGCTGCGCTGTAATAACACGGTCATTATGGGCTTTGGGTTAAGGGCCGTAGATCTGATCGCTCTCACGCACGCCACTCAAATGCATTAGACCAGGGGTGTCAAACTCATTTTGGTCCGGGGGCCGTATCCAACCTACTTTGATCCCAAAGGGACCAGATCAGAAAACTCATGTCATATAAACCCCAAAAATAACAATAAGTTAAAATATTTGTGCAGAGAAACGCAAATCTATTACAGAAATCTTTTTTAATTGATGAACTCTTTCTTTTACAAAATATTATAATATTATGAACAACCTGAAACTTTAAGAAAAATTCAATTTCAACATTTGAAATATTTTAGTAGAAAATCACCCAAGGGCCACATTAAAGGTCTTGGAGGGCCAGATCTGGCCCCCGGGCCTTATGTTTGACACCTGTGCATTAGACGCTCAAATACAAGGATTTGATTAGTCAGATTTTGCTCATGGACTTTGAATGGAGCTGATGAGGTATTTTCAAATCCCCTCAAGCCCCCAAGTTGTGTACTTTGAAACACAGAAAATTAAAAAACTAACAGATTAAGATATATTTTCTTGTGAGTTATGTTATTTATAGTCAACATTTGTGTAATATTTAAAGACTAATATTGCAGGACTATTTCAAAATTTTATGTTAAATTGTTTTACAAATTTGCATGATTAATAGGGAGGGCGGCGCCCCATCGCCCATTATGAACAGGCTGCCACTAAAATAAGTAATAAAAAATATTAGCTATATGCAAGAGGTCCTAAGGAAAACAGTGCAAAAATTATATGATGACTGACATTTTCATTTATTAAAATTTTTAAACAAGCACAACCTAATATAAAAAAAAAAAAACAAAAAAAACGCATTAGCGCCCCCAACTGGGTGAAAGATGAAACACATAAAAATTATAGAGGACATAATAATGCACCCAACAAAGAAAGAATGTGCATGAAATCACACCACAAGATAAACTGTCCGCAGTCTAGCTCTTCTAATGGAGTAGCTGCCTGAAATTCCCGGACCAGGCATCTACTTTGGCAATAAATTATATGAATAATTGCCTGTAATGTTTAACAGTAGAAAATTACGCTTGCACTTTCAGTTCATTGTGTTTTTATTGCTAAATTAATACCTTGCATACATTCTGTATATGGGCTTGCCTCTCCACAGATCTGACCAGAAACAGAAATGTTGCAAGCTTGTCTCCAGTTTGTAGTAAAAAAACATAATTTCACAATGTTAGTATTAATAATCCCTGAGAATAGGCTTTATTTAATTCTTCTTACACATCCCCACAAAAATATTACAGAACATTTGCATCACTTGACCCTGTCTTCAAAATCTGCAGAGTCACGATGAGTTTGATAGCTTTCCGAAACCATGGATAAAACAAAGCGTAAATAACTGGATTTAGAGTCGAGTTACAGTACATCCAAAAGCTCATGAACATTTCCGTCGGCGACCCAATCATAAGGTTCCCTCCAGTTAGAGAGACGCAATAGTACGGTGAGTAGCAAATAAGAAAAACCACTATCACCACACCCAAGTTCCTGGCTGCTTTGATTTCCGATTTCCGCGCGGTGACGGTGACAACGTTCTGCTTATTGCTGACTTGATGGCACATGGATCGGGCTTGCGTGACGGCTACCACGAAAACCCGCAAATACAGCACCACGATGACGCTAACCGGAATGATAAAAACTATAACCAAATCGGCTTCTCCGGAAACATTGATAACACATTCCCCACGGCAAGACGTGTGCCTGCCCGGTTCCACCAAGTTCTCGTACATAAGACAGAAGCTGTACAGAAGAGAGCCCAGCCAACAGACGCCGATGCTGATACCGACGATTTTTACGGTCATTCTGGTTTGGTAATGCATGGGGTCGCAAATGGCTACGTAGCGGTCCACGGAAATGAGAACCATGTTTCCGACGGAGGCAGACACCAAGGTAATGGGAATGATGAGGTACACCACGCACATGACGTCGCCCAGGGTCCAACACGTTCTGGACATGAGGCTCTCCACGGGGAAGACCACGATGCCCACGAAGAAGTCTGATACGGCCAGAGAGAGGAGGATGAAGTTGGTGGAGGAGTGGAGCTGCCTGTGCAAAAACAACAAAGGTAAATGCACTGCAAAAAACAATATCTAAGTAAGTTAAAATTTAATTTATGTGAATAGATTCAACTTGACGAGTAAAATGATCTACCAATGGAAAGGAAAGTCGGTTTTTAATTCAAGCAATAAGAGATTTTGTTTCTTATAGCAGCTGTAGCAGGATGTATTTTCATATTTTAAGAACAAAAAGTCTCATTCCATTGGTGGGTCACCTGCATGGAAATGAACGTTTAAAACATACTCTCATACATACAAACATTCTTCGTGGAAATTAACACAAATTTATGCCATACTGTGGAACAACATTCTCCTGGAAACAAGCAGAAGGAACCCTCTTCTAGACTAATTAGAGTCAAATAAGAGAAATGCAAGCCCACTCACACTAAGGATGGATTTTCTATGTTTTTCAATGCAATTAACACTGCAATTAAGCTGCTTTATTTTAGTCTCTTTTAGACTAAAAAGTTGGAGACTGTGGCTTTAACAAATGGCAAAAAGATTAAATTGGAATTTCTTAAAAACAAGCATGATGGTCTAACTGTAAAAAAGATTTATTTTTACATAAATGTTGTCAGTGTTTGAAACTCATCAGAAGCATTCAATCAGTGTAACAGGTTTTCTCCAAAGTCTTTTGTCGTATAATTTTCAAGCATCAAGAAGTACACAGCTCATAGCCAACAACAGACAGTATATCAAACGGTTATTCAAGCAGGAAGCGATTGCACTGCAACTGCTGCTACAGTTAAAGGGTAAGTGTGTGAGTTACACATTGTACATGAAACAAAACACAACTCCAGGTATGCTTTTATGAGAAAATAACGTGACAATGTTGATTAGAATTTAGCATAATATGGTCCCTTTAATTTCAGAGAAGGTTTGTTCTTGATTGCCTCATGGAAGGCAGAAAAAATATCCAACTTTTAATTGCAAATCATTTCAGTTGCAATTAAATTCTCAGTTTAAGTCTGGTCCCATGCCTGAAGTGTGAGATGGCAATGATGACGAGCAGGTTGAGCACGGTGGTGACCAGAGCGGTGATGTACAGTAGAGTGTAGATGATGTCCGTCTGGCTCTGGGAGTGAGCATTGGGCCTCCTGCATGAGCTGTTCAGGTGTGGGAAACACAGCTCCTCTTCTGCCGCACTCTCCATCCTCCTGCAGCCTGGCACCACCCAAATCTATTTTATATGGATGTTTACTGCGCATGAGTCCCTATAGGTCGGGTTCATGTCATGACATAATATTCTAAAGGGCCGATTCAGGTCAAGAATTAAACTTAAGCTTAGACAAACTTTACTGATCCACAAGGGAAATTACTTGGACACAGTATGTAAGTAAGATACCTGGGACCATTCCACAAAGTTTACAATCAGTGTCCTGTTCGCCAGCTCCCGACCATCTCTGATGCACCCAACCACTGCAGAGTCATCAGAGAACTTCTGCAGGCTGCAGGACCTGGAGCTGTACTGGAAATCAGAGGTGTACAGAGTGAACAGAAAAGGAGACAGGACTGTACCCTGGGGGACTTTACTGACCACAGAATCAGAAAGGCGTACAATGGCACCTGCATGCCTCCTTAGAATTGGCATACAGCAGGTCTAGAGTTTTACAGTCCACATATTGGTGAAGTGTGGGTAAAACACTGTCCAAGGACACATGGCTGAACTGACCAGAAATCAGATGTAGCCTTATTTCTTTGTTCTTTGTTGATGTCTGAGTCAAAAGCATCTTGATCACAGATATATAATGCTGAAGTTCTTAAAACACATTGTGAATGTGTCCTTTGCAAAAATGCTGCAGATGGGTCACAGTGCACACCCACTGGGTGAGCTGCTCCCTAAGTCACAGGCATCTGCTCCCCTTCGCCCTGATTAACCCCCAACATCATCCAGGACCTCAAGTGGGAGCATCAAGAAGAAGGCTCAGTAGAGGAGAGCCAAGCTGCCAGTTCTACACGGCCATCATTGAATCCTCATCTTCCACATCACCACTGTTTCTCAAATGTAAAGCACCCTGCCAGGCCTCTAAAGTCAGTTCTATCTGATCCAGTCATCATATTACTCTGAGAGAATGCCCTGGAGTAACCTACAGTTTGAAGATTGACATGTCTGTGGTCTGTGGGTGAGGCGCAACTTTTATTTCATTTATTCAACTCTTGCATATCATCCAGGTGAGACATACTTAAGGTGTCTTGTTTCACCACCTGAGGGCAGCCTTTGCCCTGGATATTTGTATTCAGTTGTTACAAGTTTCATTATGGGCATTATTATTTATAGATATTTTTTTATCACATCACATCAACTTCATAGTCAAAATAAAACATGGAATTTATTTTCTTCAGAATTATTTTCACACAAATTACAAATTCTCATGTTGCTTTCCAAAACCTCCTAAATCCTTGTTACTAAATTACTAGTTCTAAAGTTCCATATGGCTTTTTTTTTTTTTAAGAGCTCAACAGTTGTTTTGGCAGCAGTTAAGTCTAAATAGGTCATAAAGTTTAGCAGGCTAGAAATTATCTTTTTAAGCAACAATAAGTAAATGATAGTGACAAATATTAGATAGTCATATAGTCATATAGTAGTACATACTGATGTAGAGCAGGGCGTCGCTCTTCCTCAGGATCATAACATGACCTGCTGCTCTCTCTCTGGTGCTGAGGCGTGTGCTACATTTGCTTGTGTAACTTTTGAATAAATGTGTTTTTCTCTGAGTAGTTTTCAAAGACCTTCCTTATACGCATCCTTGAGTAATATTTGCATCAAAGTCACACTACTGTGAAGTTAAAGGTTGGTTACTTTATCCACTGAGTGAGTCTACAAGTGACAAAAGCTTTTATTCTGAAATTTTTTTTGAATATTTGTGTTTTTTGTATTTCTCCTCCTTCAGATAAGTTTTTTTTTTTTTCCACGTTTTATGCAGATGTTATGTTCAAGCTATGTTCAATCACTTTATTACTCTCACTTGATATTTCTTGGACTATTTTGTACTTTTACTTGAATCGCAGCACTTATAATTTTTTACAATTTCATGTCTACTCTACTAACTGTGAATGTAGAATGTAGATTTTACTTTGAAAACCCCACGTTAAAGGCCTTGTACCTGATTTCACAACATGAATCAGGAATATATTTTAGTTTGAACTTTTAGCCCCGTCCACTTAGTCCTTTCTGCTCATAGTTCTCTGAGCTCTGCCTAGTATTTGCTTATTTGACAACCTTGAATTGCACCATGGCAGAGAATCAACAGTCTGGGATAGTGTTACGCAGTTGGTCTCTGATATTTCTTAGTAAAAGGATGCCTGATTGGACAGTGTTGTGTGTTAGTTATTACCTGAGAAAATGCTATGTAAAATGTATAGATTATATTTTACCATGTACTTAATTGTCTTATTTAACTCTTATTTTAAAAAAACATTTATCTTGACAAGAATACATTAATTGACCCATATTATGCTATTTTCTGATCTATGTTATAACGGTGTTTCCTCATCACAAACAGACCTGGAGTTGAGTTTTGTTTCATTCATACATATTCAACCACAAATTTCTCAGCCCAAGAATTGCCCATCTCTACTGAACTAAAAGTAAAAGGAGCTGTTGACTTGAAAACTACCCTTTCATGATATCACAAGGTGGAACAGAACGATTTTGAGCTTTGGTGTAGACAGATTACCATATTTTTGGACTAGAAGTCACACTTTTTTTCATGGTTTGGGTGTTTCAATTTATATATTAAAATGTTCAGACTGACAGCCGCGAGAGGCTCTAGTCTTGTGTGTCAGTATCTAGTACTACTATTACTCCTGTATCACTGTCACTTCGCACTCCACTGTGCATGCCTCCTGTAGAAAAACCCGCTGCCTTGTTGCAAATAGTGAAATCCGCAGCCGAAAACAGTAATCGAGCAGCAGAAAGAAAGTTTGGAGTGAGCGAGAAACTTGTGAGGGACTGGCGGAAAGCGGGGATGGAGAACACAGCTTCACGGGAACCGGGAGGAAGCACCATGCAACTTTCCTGGATGTCACTGGATGGATGGACAAAGCCTGAACTTCAATGACACTGAAACTTTCCTGTCGGGATTCAGAAAAGCCAGAATAATTCTAATGGGAACTGATGCTGAGTCTGACGACAGCTACACAGAAGAGGAAGCGGTGCTCTGTTTACATCATGAATCTGTGGTTTATCTTCGGAAGGGTGGTTGTTCAGAAGTGACACCGAGGATGAAGAATTCAATGGATTTAGTGATTTCGAGTGAGATCGTGAGTTTGGTAAACTTATGCTATGTTGTTTATGCTATAATTGTCTGAAGAACTGTTCATGTTAACATCAGTTTGTTGTTCTCTGTTCTGTTGTTATTACTATAACTTGCCTTTCAAGATGATTCCTGGTCTCTGATTTTATAAAATACATTTCCCCCAAAAGTGCGACTTATATATGTTTTTTCTTCTTCATTGCACATTTTTTCGCTGGTGCGACTGATACTCTGGAGCAACTTTTAGTCCAGAAAATACAGTAATAATAAAGGCTACTCAAAACTGTGTGAATGAAACAAAACAGAACTCCAGGTCTGTTTTTGAGGAGGTAACATTATAATGAACAAAAGCTCACAAGAGTAAATTTTTGCTTAATATGGAATCTTTAAAATCAGCTAGAGGCCCTCAAATAAAAACAAATCCTAGATAATCTTAAAATCACGTGATCCGGGTTTAAGTATTTCTAACGTGACTATGATTTTAGTGGCTTTTCTAAACCAGGGATAAAACAGGGCATAAATAAGCGGATTTAAACATGAGTTCACGTACATCACAAAAATCATGATCACTTCAAGAGACATGCCAACCAAAATAGGCTGCCCGGCGAGCACCACACAGTACGGAGAGTAACACATGAGGTAAACCAGGACTAAAATGCCTAAGTTTCTTGCCGCTTTAATTTCAGATTTCTTGGATTGCGTGCTGTGAAATGTGACTGTTGCGACTTTTGAACGCATGGCTCTGGCTTGGGACACGGCCACGACAAACACCAGCAAATACATGATAACGATAATGGAAATAGGAATGAAAAAACCCAAAACAAGATCGGCAGCAACAGCTATGGTTATCAGACACTCGCCGTGGCAGGACTTGTACGCGCCTAAGTTGTAATAGTTTTCGTGAAGTATGCCCACGGCGAAGAAAAACGAGTAAACCCAACTAACACAGACGGTGACTTGGACGCGTTTCATCGTTATCCTGGTGTGGTAGTGCATGGGGTGACAGATGGCGACGTAGCGATCGACTGAAATGAGAACGACGCTGATGATGGACGATATGATTAACGTGATGGGGAGGAGGAAGTAGAGGAGGCACAGCAAGTCTCCGAAAAGCCAGCAACTTTTCCACATAAAGGTCTCCACCGGGACCACCACGAGGCCGATGAAGAAGTCTGAGACAGCCAGTGAGAGGAGGATGAGGTTAGTGGCGGAGTGGAGCTGTCTGGAAGAGAGCAGAAGGAATTTTAAAGAAATATGTAACCCAAACCCAAGAAAATGTCAATTATTTATGCACTAGTAGTATTATTTATGCATACATAAGTCGTAACAAGGAATTGGCTGAAGGATGACTCTTTGAAATCACAGCAATGGATAGATATAATGGAGGAAATGTATGTGATGGAGCTTATTTGAAACTGAAAGCTGGTAAATTTGAGAAGCGGCGGTCAAAATGGTCTATTTACAAAGCTCACTCCAATGTTTAAGGTATTTTATTTTTCAATTTTTTTTGTAGAACCCCAGAGATTGTTTGTTGCTTTATGTATATTTGTTAAAATTTTGGAAAAAAAAAGCACAAAAAAGTAAAAGCAAAAATAAATAAATAAATCAACAACATACATGTTTTATATACAGTCTTACATATTATTTAAAGGTGCACTGTGTAACTTTTCTGGTGGAGGGTCAGTGAAATGCTTTTCTCCGTAGAGACATTATTCTTTTGTCTGGAATGTTTCACAGTATGATTTTAAAGCTTTTCGATCATCACGGTGACCAAACCAGACCAAATTATAGGTCAGATCTGTGGAGAGGCAAAGTTGCTCCTGCTTTTTCTAGGTATTTTTGAGATATAAAACCACCTGTAACTAACTAAACCTAAAGTAAAGCTGTTTAATGTCATGCCGTGAAACATTCCAAGCAGAGCAATGACATATCCATAGAAATAACAAAGTGACGTGACAGACCCCCAATCAAAAAAATCACACAGCGCGCCTTTTAATTCCATCAAATTTCACAGCGTAAGGCGAGAGTAATGGGATTTTGCTAGACAACAACAGAATGCAATACCAGAGCCAGTATAAGAGCACATTACATACACGTTTCTTGCATCATATCTACCTGAAGTGTGCGATGGAGACGATGACGAGCAGGTTGAGTGTGGCCGTGAGCAGGGAGAGGAGGAAGAGCACTGTGTAGATGAGCACAGCCTCGGGTGAGTGACTTTGGGCCCTTCTGCACGAGCTGTTGAGGAGGTGAGGGAAGCACAGTCCGACCTCCTCACTCTCCATCATCAGACGCACTGGAGTCGTAGAGCTCTGTTTTAATGCCCGACTGCCTATGGCCTCAGTGGGACCACCTCAGCATCCGATCCCAAGGGGTTTACAGCATTGGTTGTCTTGTGTTCACATACGGCAAGCACAATTTGTACACACAGTAATTTGAAGTGCTTTTCAGAATACGAAGCAAATCAAAATATAAATAATCAACAAAAAATTTACAGTAAAAGAGAAGAGTGTGGAATAAAAAAACGTTCAGTCATATGCACAGCTAGACAGAACCGTTTCAAATATAGTCAAAGTAGAGGCCTGTCTCACATGTTCAGACTGTTTCAGGTTTTCCAATCCAATCCACTTTATTTCTATAGCACATTTCACAAACAAACAGTTTCCAAAGTGCTGAACAAATACATACTAATGACAACAATAATAAAATGATAAAATAAACTACTAAAATAATCATAATAGTCTTAAAATAATAAAATCAGTAAAATAAAATAAGAGCAAAATCATAGAATAGCCATTCCATTTTTTTCCGCTTATCCGGGGTCGGCTCGTGGGGGCAGCAATCTGAGAAGGGCCTCCCAGACTTGCCTCTCCACACACACTTCCTCTAGCTCTTCCGGGGGAATCCCGAGACGTTCCCAGGCCAGCCCTCCAGCGTGCCTCATGTGTGCCAGAGTGCCAGCCTCTCCTCTCTGCAGCGGCTCTACTCCGAGCTCCTCCTGTGTGACTGAGCTCTCTTTCTATCTCCTGCCTCTGTGTAAAGCGCACAGGCTCCTTCCACAATGCGCACTGATTAGAAGAGCAAGATGAAATGCAAAGCAAAAACTAATCTAAGTTTATGTTACAGTGTTGGCACAGAACAGACCTACAGCACAGAACAGACATACTGTGACATGTGGTTGAAGTTTGCCTAAAAAAAGTTCACAAATGCATCTGTGTTTGTCACGATGTGTTTGGTTTGGTAAATGTGCAGAGGCTAAATACCACTGCAAAAGAGAATGTAACTCCAGTTAGGAACTTGAAAAAACAGGTTTAAAAATCATACCCACTTTCTTCACATTTTTCACAGTTTTGTGTAACGTGCCAGAGGAAGATCTCTTAAAGAAGGGGTTCTCAAACTGTGGGTGTAGCTCGCTGAAAAAGTGTGGGCAGCCCTGGTGAAAAGCTCCATCACCATCCCCTCTGAAGTTCAGTTCAATCATTTTTTTTTTTTAGCTTTCTACTATGCGTGTTATAATTTTCCCTCCGCCAAACCATGCCTGAAGAGGTTTCAGATGTCATCCATGTGTGCTTGAATAATTTTGCGATTTCTCTCGGGCCCAGTTTGCTGCAACATTTTGTGCAAATGCTCAGCCTACATACATCATCCATGCTCACTTGACAAACCTTATGGAAGGTGCAGTAGTTTCATGAGCAGGATGCACACTGATTGTGTTGTGACAGCGCTCTGAAGGGGGAGTGACTTTGTGCAGGCAGCAAAGGAAGGGGGGATTGATACCATCAAAAACTATTACTGCTTTGTTTTCTTTGTAAACTGTTACTTTGTTTTCTGCAAATATAGCATATTCAGAACAATAAAAGGTAACGTGGTGAACTTAAGTGTTAGCAGTTAATAGCCCATAGAATAAAATACTACCTTTACTGCAGATGGAGAGTACATATACACTCCACTCTATACTTCCATTGCCACTGATTGGTCCCACAGAGCCAGAATACTTCTCTTTTCAATAGAATGTTTAGTATGGTTTTTAATTTAACGATGTTTTAAGTAGATCAAATAATGACAAAACTTGACAAATAATTTATTACTAGAATAAATGGAAACAGCTCTATCCAAATGTGTGAGAAATTACTGACTTTGATATAAAACACAAAAATACAAGCTATATAATTTCATCATAGGAAATATTTATCTGTTAATATTGACTCTTTATTCTCTGTCCACTGAAAACCACGTGTTAACACTAACATGGTTTTTATTGCACATCCTCTACACTAAATAGATTTCAATAAGTTATAACAAAGTGTTAGCATTTCGTATCTTTATTAAGGAGAGACAGCAGAGATGACAATGAAGATGAACAAAAACATGCTAAATGATAAGATTTTAATCATATCTACAAATAAATGATGACAGATTACAGAATTGTCAAATCACACGATCCATGTTTCAATATCTGCAGTGTGACTATGAGTTTGATGGCTTTTCTAAACCAGGGATAGAGCATGGCATACATGAGCGGGTTAATACAGGAATTCAAAAAGTATAGGTAAATAGATACAAGTTCAATGGGAACACCAAATATCAATATATTGGCCTCTGAATAGGCTACAAAATAATACGGCGAGTAGCACATCAGATACACCAGTACAAGGATACCCAAATTCCTGGCAGCTTTAATTTCAGATTTTCTGGAAGTTTTGGATATTACAGCTGTAGCGTTAGAACGTATGGCCCGCGCCTGTGACGCAGCCATTATAAAAACTTTCATATATAAACATACAATGGTGGTAACTGGGATGACAAAGGCCAAAATAAAATTTGCATCTCTCGCCATGTGAACCATACACTGTCCATAGCAAAGTCTGTACTTATCTTGATTTATAACATTGTCAATATAAACTGAAATTGCATAAAAAAAAGCGTAGATCCAACACACAGAAATACTAACACCGACAACCTTTTCTGTCATTCTAGTCGGGTAATGCAAAGGATCACAAATTGCCACATAACGGTCCACTGAAATGAGCACCACAGTTCCAACTGAAGCCATGATCGCTGTAGAAGGCACAAGGTAGACAAGACCGCATAAAAGTTCACCAGAGTACCAACAGACTTTCCACATTGTAGCTAAAATTGGTATGACCACGAGGCCAACAAGAAAGTCCGAGACAGCCAGTGACAGCAGAATGAGGTTAGTGGTGGAGTGGAGCTGCCTAGAAAAAGAAAAGGAAAAAATGAATATTTAGGGTTAAATAATTTGGAATTGCAATTAGATGAACATTTTATGAAGTGCATTTGTCAGATTAATGCATATTTCAAATTATTACTTAGTTTAGTGGTACAGAACACAATAATATTTATCATACTTTTACATCAGTCAAGATCATTTGTAAAGAAAAGTAGAAAAAAAGTTTGGATATAGAGGAAGTTTTTAAACATAATACCTCTACCTATGTCAATACGTCATCAGTTCCATTCAAAATGCAGAGACAATTTAGACACAAGGAAGGCACTTTTCTGACAGTTTAAACAGGTCACATGCACTTTAAAAAATAGGCTCTGTTCCTGAAGAATCAACAAAAAGACTCAAGTATGAACTAACAAACATTTCAGAACTTTAGGACTACAGGTTTAGCAGTTTTGTAGGAAATTATGGTACTTAAAGGTGCATTGTGTGCATTGTCTTTTCCGTCTTATGCTTTTCTTTTTTTCTTCTTCAAAGTATTAAACCTTTCTATCTTCATGGAAACCAAACCAGGTCTGTGAAGAGGTGACCCTGCTCACAGCCAGAATGTTCTGGGTATTTTTGAACAATAAAACCACTTGTAATTTAATAAACGCAATGCAGATCTGCTTAATGTCATATTGTGGAATATTCTAAGCAGAGCAATGACATAATTCATAGAAACAAGAAGGTGATGGATCTCAAACCAAGAAGTTACACAGTGCAACTATAAACAATGCTTGATTTGCTAATTTCATCCACGTAAATTCAACTGTAACTCAAATGTGATTCATCTTCAGCCGTATGTGAGATTACCTGAAGTGGGAGATGGAGATGATGACGAGCAGGTTGAGTGCAGCCGTGATCGTGGAGAGGAGAGAAAGCAGGACACTTACAAGATCTATCTCAAATATGTCAGCCTGGTGCTTAATGCAGGAGCTGTTGTGTAGATGTGGAAAGCAAAGTTCCACCGTCTCCATCATTAGAGAAAGTGACTGAGCTCCCTCTGATATAACTCCTGATTCTTTAAGTCTCCAATGGTCAACGCCGTCATCTGTTTCGTCTTACTTACGTCAGCTCAGCTTTTTTCTCTATTGTGATGGTTTTGTGTGCAAATTTAGGTCAAGAGGTAGCACTGATCTTAAAGGTGCACTGTGTAACTTTTCGATTGGGGTCCATCACCTTCTTGTTTCTATGAGTAATGTCATTGCTCTGATTTGAATGCTCCACAGTATGACATTAAACAGATCGACCTTACATTTATTCAATTACAGGTGGATTTGTTGCTCAAAAATACCTCAAAAAAAAACCAAAACAAGTATTCTGACTGTGAGTGGGGTCGACTCTCCACTGATCTGACCTGTAACTTGGCGTGGTTTGGTCTCCATGATGACAGAAAGGTTTAACGCCATACTGTGAAACAAGCAATAACATGTCCATGGAGAATTGCGGGTGGCAGACCCTCCACCAAAAAATTTACAGAATGCACCTTTAAATGAAAATTTAAACAAAAATAGTGAACAGTCATGAATTATATGTGGTCGATGTAACTTTTCTGGTAGAGAACGTACCACATATTTGACTCCATTCGCATTAAATGTATCGACCTCTGTGGAGAAAAGCAGATGGTAAATGGTCACATTTTTATATAGCACTTTTCCATCTTCCAGTTACATCAACGAACCACTCACCCATTCACACACACTCGTGCACCAGTGTACACAAAGGTGGGTTAAGTGTCTTGCCCAAGGAGACAACGACAGCATTCATCTGTGGGAATCACATCAGCCAACCTGTGGGTCGGTGGATCTGACCGCTCAACCTGTGATGTTTATGTCGAGAGCAGGATTGGCAACACCAACCAACAGGATAAACACTCTACCGACTGAGCATAGGTGAGATAAAGGTGATCTGTTGCAGTTCAGGTTCTTGTGGAGCTGTGGCATTAGGGACACTATTTCATTTCAGTGGGTATTTCTGTGGTCTGCCCTGTGTTTTGTCAGATTGACTTGGAAATATGAATCAACTTAACCTTGATGTCTTGTTTAATATGCCCAGAAAAAAAACAACAAAACAGATCTGCCATGCAATTCTTTGGCGCTCTTAATTAAAAAAAAAAAAACAAATAAAAAAAAAAACCTTCTTCAAACCATAGTGGAATATATTTACACTATGTACAGTTTGCATACAAAAAAATTATTGGAGACGCACGGCCGCAGACTGGGGTGAAGAGGTCAACATTTGAAAGAGTGAGAGTCTCAGAAAAGGCCTTAGATCAAAATCTCCCTTGAGGTTTTTTGGAGCCAGAGTTCCCAGAGTATAGATCCAGAATGCTTCTCTTCAAATAAACTTATAACAAAGTGTTAGCATTTCATATCTTTATTAAGGAGAGACAGCAGAAATGGCAATGAAGATGAACAAAAACATGCTAAATGATAAGATTTTAATCATATCTACAAATAAATGATGACAGATTACAGAATTGTCAAATCACACGATCCATGTTTCAATATCTGCAGTGTGACTATGAGTTTGATGGCTTTTCTAAACCAGGGATAGAGCATGGCATACATGAGCGGGTTAATACAGGAATTCAAAAAGTATAGGTAAATAGATACAAGTTCAATGGGAACACCAAATATCAATATATTGGCCTCTGAATAGGCTACAAAATAATACGGCGAGTAGCACATCAGATACACCAGTACAAGGATACCCAAATTCCTGGCAGCTTTAATTTCAGATTTTCTGGAAGTTTTGGATATTACAGCTGTAGCGTTAGAACGTATGGCCCGCGCCTGTGACGCAGCCATTATAAAAACTTTCACATATAAACATACAATGGTGGTAACTGGGATGACAAAGGCCAAAATAAAATTTGCATCTCTCGACGTATGAACCATACACTGTCCATGGCAAAGTCGATACTTATCTTGATTTATAACATTGTCAATATAAACTGAAATTGCATACACAAAAGCGTAGATCCAACACACAGAAATACTGATTCCAACTACCTTTTCTGTCATTCTAGTCGGGTAATGCAAAGGATCACAAATCGCCACATAACGGTCCACTGAAATGAGCACCACAGTTCCAACTGAAGCCATGATCGCTGTAGAAGGCACAAGGTAGACAAGACCGCATAAAAGTTCACCAAAGTACCAACAGACTTTCCACATTGTGGCAAAAATTGGTATGACCACGAGGCCAACAAGAAAGTCCGAGACAGCCAGTGACAGCAGAATGAGGTTAGTGGTGGAGTGGAGCTGCCTAGAAAAAGAAAAGGAAAAACAGAATGTTTAGGGTTGAACAATTTGCGATTGCAATTAGATGAACATTTTATGTTTAAAGTACGTTTGACAGATGAATGTATATTTAAATTTATTACTTGGTTTAGTGGTATAGAATGCAATAATATTTATCATACTTTTACATCAGTCAAGATCATTTGTAAAGAAAAGTAGAAAAAAAAGTTGGAAAATAGAGGAAGTTTTAAAACATAATACCTCTACCTATCCTCTGTCCCATGCAGAGACAATTTAGACACAAGGAAGGCATTTTTCTGACAGTTTAAACAGGTCACATGCACTTTAAAAAATAGGCTCTGTTCCTGAAGAATCAACGAAAAGACTAAAGCATAAACTAAAAAACATTTCAGAACTTTAGGACTACAGGTTTAGCAGTTTCGTAGGAAATTATGGTACTTAAAGGTGTATTGTGTGCATTGTCTTTTCAGGTGGAGGATCCGTCTTACGCTTTTTTCCTTTTCTTCTTCTTCACCGTATTAAACCTTTCTATCTTCATGGAAACCAAACCAGACCAAGTTACAGGTCTGATCTGTGAAGAGGCACATTATCAGAATGTCTGTTATTCTAGGTATTTTTGAACAACAAATAAATGTAACGCAGATCTGTTTAATGTCATATTGTGGAATATTCTAAGCAGAGCAATGACATATTATAGCATATTCATAGAAACAAGAAGGTGATGGATCTCAAACTGAAAATGTACACAGTGCACCTTTAAACAATGCTTGATTTGCTCATTTCAACCATTCAAATTCAATTGCAATTGAAATGTGATTAATCTTCAGCCGTATGTGAGATTACCTGAAGTGGGAGATGGAGATGATGACGAGCAGGTTGAGTGCAGCCGTGATCGTGGAGAGGAGAGAAAGCAGGACACTTACAAGATCTATCTCAAATATGTCAGCCTGGTGCTTAATGCAGGAGCTGTTGTGTAGATGTGGAAAGCAAAGTTCCACCGTCTCCATCATTAGAGAAAGTGACTGAGCTCCCTCTGATATATAACTCCTGATTCTTTAAGTCTCCAGTGGTCAACGCCTTCATCTATTTCCCTGTTACTTACGTCAGCTCAGCTTTTTTCTCTACTGTAACGACCAGACCAGAGAAGTTAAACAATGCACCTTTAAATGACAGTCGTGAATTAAAGGTGGTCAATGTAATTTTTCTGATAGAGTGTACCACATGTTTGACTCCATTGGCTTTAAACTTATGACTTACTTAAAATTCTATTTGCTGATGACACAACATTATTTTACTCTGGAAAAGACATAAAAGACGTCACAAGTAAAGTTAACAAAGAGCTAAGAAAAGTAATATATTGGTTTGATTCTTAATGTTAAATAAACAAATATCATTTTATTTAATGATAAAAAGATTAAAGACAACATAACATTAGAAATGGATGGGATACAGACTCAAAGAGTAAATGAAACCAAATTTTTAGGAGTTATGATGATGATGATGAATGGACTGGAGGTCTCATATAAATTACAAAAAAGACAAAATTTCCAAAGCCATTGCTGTTCTGCATAAAGTAAAGCATTATTAAGGTTCAAAAAATGAAAAAAATAAAAAAATTAAAAAAAGATTTTATTTGAAAATGGACCTGTTTGATAAACTTGATGTGCCATAACATTATTTAAATTTAAATGTATTTTATTTCATAAGGTACTATTTGTCTAATGTATCTACTTTCTATATTGAACCATGTTTTGTGTTATTAGAGGTGCACTGCGCAACTTTTCTGGTGGAGGGTCTGTCACCTGCTTGTCTTCATGGAAATGTCTAGAATGTTCCACAGTGGAGATTAAACCTATCTCTATCTCAGGGGAGACAAGTATAGGCTACATTACAGGTCGGAGAGGCAACCCTATTCACAGAGAAAATTATGATATTTTTGAGCAGTAGAAACACAGGTAATAATTAATAAATGCCAGATACAACAGGCAAAGCTATAAAATCTCCATGGAAATACGAGGTGATGGACCTTCTACCAGAAAAGTTGTGCAATGCTGCACCTTCAAAAAAAAAAAAAAAAAACGTGACTAGAAGAGCATAAAGTCTCGAGACCCAGATCTCAGAATCTTCAGTGTGACAATGAGTTCAATAGTTTTCCTAAACCATGGGTAGAGCATGGCATAGATAAGAGGATTTAGACAGGAGTTGAAGAGCATGAGGAAAAGCATGACCATTTCTATTGGAGCCCCCAGAAACAAGACACTGACCCCAGAGTAGGCCACACAGTAGTACGGGCAGTAGCACATCAGATACACGATCACAACAATACCCAGGTTCCTAGCGGCTTTAATCTCAGTTTTCTTGGAAGCTTTGCACGTCACAGTAGTAATGTGAGATCGCATGATTCGGGCCTGGGACATAGCTACTACAAACACTCTCATATACAGGACAACGATGATAATGACTGGAATGACAAACACAAAAATTATATCCGCTTCCTTTGAGAAGTGAACCATGCACTCCCCTTCGCAAGACTTATATTTACCAGGGTTTTGCAAGTTGTCAAATGAAATAAAAATAGCATAAACAAATGCGTACACCCAACACAATGAAATGCTGCAATTTACTACCTTTTCAGTCATTCTGATTTGGTAATGCAACGGGTCAATAATAGCTAAGTAACGGTCTACTGAAATGAGGACTACTGTTCCCACTGAACCTGTAGTTAAAGATAACGGAAGGAGGTGGTACAATGCACACAACATGTCCCCAAAAAACCAACAGGTCTTCCACATCAGCCCATAGATCGGTATCACCACGAGGCCAATGAGGAAGTCGGAGACAGCCAGGGAGAGGAGGATAAGGTTAGTGGAGGAGTGAAGCTGTCTGCAAAAGAGACAAATGGTTTTAATTAGTAGTTTGTACAATATACATTTAGTCAATTTAAAGGTCCTATATTACACAAATTTGACTCTTGTGAGATTTTCATGTTAAAATGTATTAGTTTAATTGGATTGTAGTATTCAAGTCAACAGCTACTTTTAACCTTTAGTTCAGTAGAGATTGGTATATCCAGGACTGAAATTATCGAAAGGATTCTAATGAAGGTGTAGGGGTTTTCAGTCCTTTATTCATTATTACCACATGGCATCACAAGGTGGAACAATGCAGGGTTTGTGTTTTCAACATGTGTCAATGAAACAAATCACAACTCCAGGCATTTTTTTGATGAGGAAACATTATATGAGATCAGAAAATAGTGCCATATGGGTCCTTTAATGTGAGACACAAAAAAATAACATAAAAACTATTCTATTCATTTGAAGATTTTTCACCTGGAAAAAGGAAAAAAAGAAAACAATCAAAAAGGTGTATTTCTTAACACCATTTACATTATAAATAAAATATAAAAGTTTTCAAAGCAGGACTGATTCTTATTTAATTACTTGCCAGATTTATTAGATGGTCGAAAAAACACAAATTGTTTACTTAATTGTTTATTGTAAAATGTTTACTAAATTCTAATATATCTCATATGCCCTCAGTACAAATATAAGGTTGCATCTAAAACATCATGAATTCAATACAATTTTCATTGATAAAGTTACACATTAAAAACAGAAAATTCTATTCAAATATGGATAAGCACAAAAATGAAAACAAAAAAATACAGCAAAAGCAAAAAATATACATAATTTATCTTTGCATTTACCTGAAATGTGCAATGGAGATGATGACCAGCAGGTTAAGGATGGCAGTGAACAAAGAGACGAGACGAGTGCGAGCAGGGCATAAACGAAATACACGTGAAATGAGTTGCTCTGGGTCTTTCTGCAGGAGCTGTTGAGGAGATGAGGGAAGCACAACTCTTCCTCTTCAGTCTCCATCATCAGACCAGCCTCCTCAGAAAGTGCCTATTTATCTCCTTTAGCCAATGTCTTCTGTGTTCAATTTACACCAAAACTGTCTTGAGGGATTACTGCAGAATGAAGTTGGCACGACATCTCACCCTCATGCTTTGGATGAACGTTTTATTATAAAAGTTTAACAAAAAACTTGATGACGTCCATCCATCAATATAATAAATATCGGACCGAAATTAACAACTGCAAACTGTTTTTAATATGACCATCCCACTCAGCTTCAAAATTATGTATTTGAGCCATGGACACAATCAATAGTTATCTCTGGAGCATAAATTTGGCAACAGGAAAAAAGGCCATTATGAGAAAATGGATGACAGAAACTGCACCGACAATCAAAGACTGGACTGAAATTTATGAATGAGATTCAAAAAACTGAGAGAAAAAAAAAAAAAAATTCTTTGAAAATGGACCTCTTTGATAAACTTTGGACTAAATGGGACTCATGTTGGACATGATGTGCCATAACATTATTTAAATTTAAATGTACTTTATTTCATAAGGTGCTATTTGTCTAATGTATCTATTTTCTATATTAAGCCATGTTTTGTGTTATTAGAGGTGCACTGCACAACTTTTCTGGTGGAGGGTCTGTCACCTGCTTGTCTTCATGGAAATGTCTAGAATGTTCCACAGTGGAGATTGAACCTATCTCTATCTCAGGGGAGACAAGTATAGGCTACATTACAGGTCAGAGAGGCAACCCTATTCACAGAGGAAATTATGATATTTTTGAGCAGTAGAAACACAGGTAATAATTAATAAATGCCAGATAGAACAAGCAAAGGTATAAAATCTCCATGGAAATACAAGGTGATGGACCTTCTACCAGAAAAGTTGTGCATCCATCCATCCATTTTCTTCTGCTTATCTGGGGCCAAGTCGCGGGGGCAGCAGTCTAAGCAGGGACTCCCAGACTTCCTTCACCCTGGACATGTCCTTCAGCTCCTCCAGGTGAACCCCAAGGTGTTCCCAGGCCAGCCGAGAGACATAGTCCCTCCAGCGTATCCTAGGTCTTCCCGGGGCCTCCTCCCGGTGGGACATGCCTGGAACACCTCCCGAGGAAGGCGCCCAGGAGGCACCTGGAACAGATGCCCGAGCCACCTCAGCTGGCTTCTCTCGACGTGGAGGAGCAGCGGCTCTACCCCGAGCTCCTCCCACGTCACTGAGCTCCTCACCCTATCTCTAAGGGAGCGCCCAGCCACCCTGCGGAGGAAACTCATTTCAACCACTTGTATCTGTGATCTTGTCCTTTCGGTCATTACCCCGAACTCATGATCATAGGTGAGAGTAGGAAAGACGATTGACCAGTAAATCGAAAGCTTCGCTTTTTGGCTCATCTCCCTCTTCACCACAACAGTTCGATACAGCGACCGCATCCCTGCCGACGCTGCACCGATCCGATCCGCCTGTCAATCTCACGCTCCATCCTCCCCTCACTCGTGAACAAGACCCCGAGATAGTTGAACTCCTTCACTTGAGGCAAGGACTCTCCACCCATCCAAAGAGGGCAAGCCACCTTTTTCCGGTCGAGAACCATGGCCTCGGATTTGGAAGAGCTGATTCTCATCTAAGCTGCTTCACACTCGGCTGCAAACCGCCCCAGTGCACATTGCAGGTCCTGGTTTGTTGAAGCCAACAGGACAACATCATCTGCAAACAGCAGAGATGAGATCCTGTGGTCCCCAAACCGGACCCCCTCCAGCCCCTGACTGCACCTAGAAATTCTGTCCATAAATACAATGAACAGAACCGATGACAAAGGGCAGCCCTGGCGGAGTCAAACATGCACTGGGATCAGGTCTGACTTACTGCCAACAATGTGAACACAGCTCCTGCTCCGGTCATACAGAGACCGGACAGCCCTTAGCAAAGGGCCCCGAACCCCATACTCCCAGAGCACCCCCCACAGGACACTACAAGGGACACGGTCGAATGCCTTCTCCAAGTCCACAAAGCACATGTGGACTGGTTGGGCAAACTCCCATGAACCTTCGAGCACCCGATGGAGAGTGTAGAGCTGGTCCAGTGTTCCGCAACCAGACAGCTTCTCCTGGATCCAAGGTTCAACTATCGGTCAGATTCTCCTCTCCAGTACCCTGGCATAGACTTTACCGGGGATGCTGAGGAGTGTGATTCCCCTGTAGTTGGAACACACCCTCCAGAGGGACCACCACCCCGGTCTGCCAGTCCATAGGTATTGTCACAGACCGCCACGCAATGTTGAAGAGGCGTGTCAGCCAAGACAGCCACACAACATCCAGAGATTTAAGATACTGAGAACGGATCTCATCCACTCCTGGCGCCTTGCCACCAAGGGGCGTGCCAACCACCTTAGTGACTTCAGCCAGGGAGATGGATGAGAACGCCTGAGTCCCTAGTCTGCTTCCTCCTGGGAAGACATGACGGTGGGATTGAGATCCTCAAATTATTCCTCGTACTGTCTGACAACGTCCTCAGTTGAGGTCAACAGCTCTCTCCCCACACTGTAAACAGTCTTGGTGAAGCACTGCTTCTCCCTCCTGAGGCGTCGGATGGTTTGCCAGAATTTCCTTGAGGTCGTCCGATAGTCCTCCTCCATGGCCTCCCTGAAGTCCTCCCAATCCAGAGTTTTTGCCTCAGCAATCGCACAGGCTGCAGCACACTTGACCCGTCAGTACCTGTCAAATGCCTCAGGTGTCCCACGAGCCAACAAGGCCCGATAGGACTCCTTCTTCAACCTGACGGCATCCCTTACATCCAGTGTCCACCACCGAGTTCGGGGACAGGCACTACAGACCTTTCGACCACAGCTCCGAGCGGCTGCATTGACAATAGAGGCCGAGAACATAGCCCACTCAGACTCCATGTTCCCAGCCACCCTCGGAATCTGGGAGAAGCTCTGCTGGAGGTGTGAGTTGTAAATTGCCCCGATAGAGGGCTCTGCCAGATGTTCCCAAAAGACCCTCACGATATGCTTGGGCCTGCCAGGTCTTTCCAGCTTCCTCCTCCACCAACGGACCCAACTCACTACCAGGTGGTTGACAACTCTGCCCCTCTCTTCACCTGAGTGTCCAAGACACGTGGCCAGAGGTCAGATGACATAACAAGTCGATCATCGACCTTGGGCCTAGGGTGTCCTAGGGCCACGTGCACTGATGGACCCTTGTGTTCGAACATGGTGTTGGTTATGGACAAACTGTAACTAGCACAGAAGTCAAATAACAGAACACCACCCTGGTTTAGATCAGGGGTCACTGTCATTGCCCACGTGAGCCTTGAACTCCCCCAGTTGAACAATGGAGTCCTTGGTCTGTGCACTGTCTAGTAACCCTCCCAGGGGTACTAGACAGTGCACCTTTATTTATGTTTATTTCAAAAAACAAAAGTGACTAGAGGACCATAAAGTCTCGGGACCCAGATCTCAGAATCTTCAGTGTCACAATGATTTCAATAGTTTTCCTAAACCATGGATAGAGCATGGCATAGATAAGAGGATTTAGACAGGAGTTGAAGAGCATGAGGAAAAGCATGACCATTTCTATTGGAGCCCCCAGAAACAAGACACTGACCCCAGAGTAGGCCACACAGTAGTACGGGCAGTAGCACATCAGATACACGATCACAACAATACCCAGGTTCCTAGCGGCTTTAATCTCAGTTTTCTTGGAGGCTTTGCACGTCACAGTAGTAATGTGAGATCGCATGATTCGGGCCTGGGACATAGCTACTACAAACACTCTCATATACAGGACAACGATGATAATGACTGGAATGACAAACACAAAAATTATATCCGCTTCCTTTGAGAAGTAAACCATGCACTCCCCTTCGCAAGACTTATATTTACCAGGGTTTTGCAAGTTGTCAAATGAAATAAAAATAGCATAAACAAATGAGTACACCCAACACAATGAAATGCTGCAATTTACTACTTTTTCAGTCATTCTGATTTGGTAATGCAACGGGTCAATAATAGCTAAGTAACGGTCTATTGAAATGAGGACTACTGTTCCCACTGAACCTGTAGTTAAAGATGAAGGAA